>NC_069499.1:999735292-1000057792 GCF_027579735.1 Bombina bombina
GTATCCTTAGTCCTAGAGGTGTCAGTGTATGTGTGTATCCTCAGTCCTAGAGGTGTCAGTGTATGTGTGTATCCTCAGTCCTAAAGTGTCAGTATATGTGTGTATCCTCAGTCCTAGAGGTGTCAGTGTGTATTTTTCTTTCATGATTCAGATCAGGTATACAATTAGAAAATTTACAATATACTTCTATTATTTAATTTGCTTCCTTCTCTTGTTATCCTTTGCTAAAATGTTTATCTAGGAAAGCTCAGGAGCAGCAAAGAACCTAGGTTCACCCATGTGTTCAGTTAGAAACCTGTAGTTTCAACAAATGAAGAGAGAATGAAGGTGATTACATAAAAGAAGTAAACTAGAAAGTAGTTTCAAACAATTGTATGTTCTACCTAAATCATGAAAGATAAATGTATGGTTTAATGTCCCTTCCTTGCAGGAAGGATAAAACCTAATAGAGAATAATGTGTTACTTAAAGGGATAGGAAAGTAAAAAAAAAAATGTTTTTAACAACTTTAGATTTTTTACTTTTGTTATCTATTTTGCTTTCTTTTTTTGGTATCATTTGAAAAGCATACCTAGGTAGGCTAAGGAGCAGAAATGCGCTACTGGTAGCATCTAGTGATTGGCTCATTTAATGTGTTCAGTTAGCACCCAGTAGTGCATTGCTGCATATCCTTCTACAAAGGATACCAAGAGAATGAAGCAAATTTAATAATAGCATTAAATTAGACCTTCAACCTGCCTATTTAATCGTAACTTTAAGCTGCCTTTGTCTGGTTCATATATGTGTTTCTCTGGCATATTACAGCCAGTGCCTCACCAGCCTCTGACCTCACTGCACGTCACTGGTGTGAGCACAGTGTTATCTATATGACTCACATGAACTAACACCCTCTAATCGTGAAAAACTGTCCAAATGCATTCAGCTTAGAGGCGGCCTTCAAGGTCTAAGAAATTAGCATATGAACCTCCTAGGTTTAGCTTTCAATTAAGAATGCCAAGGGAACAAAGCAAAATTGGTGATAAAAGTAAATTGGAAAGTTGTTTAAATTACATTACCTATCTGAATCATGAAAGTTTATTTTGGACTAGACTGTCCCTTTAAGCACAAACCTCCATTGATTTGTGTGTATGTGGGCTGGCCGTGAGCTAGTGCCAAGTTCTGATCACCTGTCATTCCAATTGGTTGAGCTCTAACATTAGTTCAACTTTACCCACACTCAAATAGAGTGTCACGATCCAGTGTATAACCGCTCAGGAGAAAGACCCTCGGGGCAGTGGTAGAGAATTTCATACACGACCCCTTATTCAGGGAAGAGTATCCTGGATGTGGATAGTTAAAGGGACAGTCTAGTCCAAAATAAACTTTCATCATTCAGATAGGGGCATGTAATTTTAAACAACTTTCCAATTTACTTTTATCACAAATTTTGCAAACACCGCAATAAAACCTTTATCGCTTGCTTGCAAACGTTTGCACTCCACTAACAATCTGGCTCTTAATATGTATATGTTTAACTTACATTTTTACAACTTTTTTTATTTTTAATATTGGTGTTAGGAGAATTTTATTTAGAGTGGAGGGGGTTGCAATAAGGAATTTTGGTAAGAGGGTTGTTTAAAGTGGAGAGGGACTTTTAGAGGGCAGATTTTTCTTTTAATGGGGGTAGAGATTTGTATGGGGTCTCAGGGGTTAAATGTTCCAAAAATGTAGAGGAAAAAACAAAAATGGGTGTTTACACTGTCAACAGAGGAACAATGATGTACTGTTATCCGTAATTGTAAATGTAAGTCTGACCTACCAACCCAGGTAGGTGCTGTGCATGATTTGCACCAATTGACTTGTTGGAAGTCCTCCGTTGTCAAGACAGTCACAAATTACTAAATTCACCCAGGGTTCCTCTCCCCCCGGGGATCAGTAGGTAGCACAGGGAAATGGATCTTATAGTTACAGGCCAACAAACGAACAAACATCCAACATGTGGGACGGCACTTAAAGCTTCCAATTGGCAAAGTAACACAGACTCCCCTCAAACAGATTGTAGGCAAATACCTCTTATGTTGTTGCTCCAGCGGTTTTCCTATTATCACACCGGACTGCAACGATTTATGCCCAACTGCGGGGGGAAGGCTGTCATCAATCCCCGGTCCTGCAGGCTGTTTCCTGTATTCCGCCCGATCCACAGCTCCCAGCCAAGAAATCAGTGCTCACTAAGGCCCAGAAGTGCACAATAACGAACAAGAGAACAGAAGCACCTGATACTGGCCGTTGATAATTAGAAGTGAATTTAATTCAAAGAACAGGGTATAACATTACAAAGTACAAAGTAAACACAGGGCTCATGGCCCTAGTAAAAACAATAATACAGAGGGGGTGAAAAATAATAAACGAGCTAGTGACAAAACAGCGGCTAACGCGTTTCGGCGTGAGCCTTACTCATAGCCTCGTGGCTATGGCTATGAGTAAGGCTCACGCCGAAACGCGTTAGCCGCTGTTTTGTCACTAGCTCGTTTATTATTTTTCACCCCCTCTGTATTATTGTTTTTACTAGGGCCATGAGCCCTGTGTTTACTTTGTACTTTGTAATGTTATACCCTGTTCTTTGAATTAAATTCACTTCTAATTATCAACGGCCAGTATCAGGTGCTTCTGTTCTCTTGTTCGTTATTGTCTCAGGGGTTAATTATGGTTAGAATTAAAAGGACATTAAAGTCAAAATTAAACTTAAATGGACTGGATAGAGCGTGACATTTTTAAAAACTTCCCAATTTACTTGTATTACTAATGTTGCTTAGTTTTCTAGTTAAAGAGTAATCCTGGGTGAGTTCAGGGGCGCGATATACGGCGCAGGTTTCGGCACAAGCGTGGAAACCTGCGCCGCCCGTAGTTTCAGCTCGCAACTCGAGCTATCTTATATACGGCGCCATCCGATGCTAAAGTGCCGTAAGTCGGACAAACTAGCGATGTCCAGAAATCTGCGTAAGTACAAATTTCTGGAGTCGCCAGTGACTTACGGCACTTTAGAAACTGCCGCCACATAAAAAAACTGACTAAGTTATAAAATCACCCGTTACTGTCTAACACGCCTCCCAAACATAGCCCAACACGTATACCCCTCTATCCGCAATCCCCCCTCTCACTCCTAATAATAAATATATTAACCCCTAAATCGCCGCTCCCGGACCCCGCCGCCAGCTAAATATGTCTTACCCCCTAATCTGACCCCCCTACACCGCAGCCAGCTACATTTAATGTTTTACCTCCTAATGTGAGCCCCTTACCCCCCGCCGCCACCTACATTAACTATATTACCCCCTAATATGATCCCCCTACACCGCCGCCACCTATTTAAACTATATTAACCCCTAATATGATCCCCCTACACCGCCGCCACCTATTTAAATTATATTACCCCCTAATATGATCTCCCTACACCGCTGCCACTTATTTAAACTATATTACCCCCTAATATGATCCCCCTACACCGCCGCCACCTATTTAAAATATATTAACTCCTAATATGATCCCCCTACACCGCCGCCACCTATTTAAACTATATTAACCCCTAATGTGAGCCCCCTACACCGCCGCCACCTATATTATATGTACTACCCCCTAATCTGACCCCCTTACACCGCCGCCACCTATATTAAAATTATTACCCCCTAATCTAATCCCCCTATACTGCCGCCACCTATATTAAATTTATTAACCCCTAAAATACTAAAATTTCCCTACCACTAAACCTAAGTCTAACCCTACAAATAGCCCTGGAAAGGGCCTTTTGCGTGACATTGCCCCAAAGTAACCAGCTCTATTACCAGCCGTTAAAAGGGCCTTTTGCAGGGCATTGCCCCAAAGTAATCAGCTCTTTAACCAGCCCTTAAAAGGGCCTTTTGCGGGGCATTGTCACAAAGTAATCAGCTCTTTTACCTGTAATCTAATCCTCCTACACCGCCGCCACCTATAATAAATGTATTACCCCCTAATCTAATCCCCCTACACCGCCGCCACCTACATTAAATATATTAACCCCTAACCTACTCCCCCTACACCGCCGCCACCTATATTAAATATATTAAGCCCTAATCTGACCCCCCTACACCGCCGCCCCCTATATTAAGCCTAATTATATTAGGGTTAATATAGTTAATATAGTTATTATATTATATATATTAACTATATTAACTCTATCTAACTCTAACACCCCTAACTTAATTATTATTAAAATAAATCTAAATAATATTAATAATATTAACTAAATTATTCCTATTTAAATCTAAATACTTACCTATAAAATAAACCCTAAGATAGCTACAATATAATTAATAATTACATTGTAGCTATTTTAGGGTTTATATTTATTTTACAGGTAACTTGGTATTTATTTTAACTAGGTACAATAGCTATTAAATAGTTAATAACTATTTAATAGCTACCTAGTTAAAATAATTACCAAATTACCTGTAAAATAAATCCTAACCTAAGTTACAAATACACCTACACTATCAATAAATTAATTAAATAATCTACAAATATCTAAACTAAAATACAATTAAATACACTAAACAAAATTACAAAAAAAACAAACATTAAATTACAAAAAATGAAAAAAAAAAGATTACAAGAATTTTAAGATAATTACACCTAATCTAAGCCCCCTAATAAAATAACAAAGCCCCCCTCTATTACCAGCCCTTAAAAGGGCCTTTTGTGGGGCATTGCCCCAAAGTAATCAGCTCTTTTACCTGTAAAAAAAAAAGAACAACCCCCCCATTACAACCCACCACCCACATACCCCTACTCTAACCCACCCAATTCCTCCTTAAAAAAACCTAAGTCTAACCCCCAAGTGCTCCTTACCTGTCCTGAAGACTGGCGGAGAAGGTCCTGTTCCAGGCGGAGAAGTCTTCTTCCAGGTGGCGACCTCTTCTTCTTCCAGGATCCTGCCGGCGCGAAGCGGAGGAGTTGAAGACCGATGACCGCGGAGCGGAAGACCGTCCATCTGGAACTGAAGACCGGCGATGCTGGAACTGAAGATCGGCGACGCTGCAACTGAAGACCGGAGCCGAAGCGTGGAGGATACTCTTGATACGATCGCCGCCGTACACTGAATAGGAATTCAAGGTACGCGATTAAAAATGGCGTCCCTTGAATTCCTATTGGCTGATTTGAGCCTTCAAATTCAAATCAGCCAATCGGATGCGAGCTTCTTTAATTCTATCGGCTGAATTGAATAGCCAATAGAATAAGAGTTACTGTCATTCTATTGGCTGATTAGAATAGCCAATAGAATTAAAGTAGCTCTTATTCTACTGGCTATTCAAATCAGCCAATAGAATGAAAGTAGCTTGCATCTGATTGGCTGATTTGAATTTGAAGGCTCAAATCAGCCAATAGGAATTCAAGGGACACCATTTTTAATCGCGTACCTTGAATTCCTATTCAGTATACGGCGGCGATCGTATGAAGAGGATCCTCCACGCTCCGGCTCCGGTCTTCAGTTCCAGCGTCGCCGAACAGGACCTTCTCCGCCAGTCTTCAGGATAGGTAAGGACCACTTGGGGGTTAGACTTAGGTTTTTTTAAGGAGGGATTGGGTGGGTTAGAGTAGGGGTATGTGGGTGGTGGGTTGTAATGGGGGGTTGTTCTTTTTTTTTTTACAGGTAAAAGAGCTGATTACTTTGGGGCAATGCCCCACAAAAGGCCCTTTTAAGGGCTGGTAATAGAGCTGATTACTTTTTGTAATTTAGATTAGGGTAGGGAATTTTTTTTATTTTGGGAGGCTTTGTTATTTTATTAGGGGGCTTAGATTAGGTGTAATTAGCTTAAAATTCTTGCAATCTTTTTTTTATTTTTTGTCATTTAGTGTTTGTTTTTGTAATTTAGTTTAGTGCATTTAATTGTATTTTAGTTTAGATATTAGTAGTTTATTTAATTAATTTATTGAAAGTGTAGGTGTATTTGTAACTTAGGTTAGGATTTATTTTACAGGTAATTTGGTAATTATTTTAACTTGGGTAGCTATTAAATAGTTATTAACTATTTAATAGCTATTGTACCTAGTTAAAATAAATACTGTACCAAGTTACCTGTAAAATAAATATAAACCCTAAAATAGCTACAATGTAATTATTAATTATATTGTAGCTATCTTAGGGTTTATTTTATAGGTATTTAGATTTAAATAGGAATAATTTAGTTAATATTATTAATATTATTTAGATTTATTTTAATAATAATTAAGTTAAGGGTGTTAGAGTTAGATAGGGTTAATATAGTTAATATATATAATATAATAACTATATTAACTATATTAACCCTAATATAATTAGGGTTAATATAGTTAATATAGGTGGCGGCAGTGTAGGAGGGTCAGATTAGGGGTTAATATATTTAATATAGGTGGCGGCGGTGTAGGGGGAATAGATTAAGGGGTAATACATTTATTATAGGTGGCGGCGGTGTAGGGGGATTAGATTACAGGTAAAAGAGCTGATTACTTTGGGGCAATGCCCCGCAAAAGGCCCTTTTAAGGGCTGGTAATAGAGCTGGTTACTTTGGGGCAATGCCATGCAAAAGGCCCTTTTCAGGGCTATTTGTAGGGTTAGACTTAGGTTTATTGGTAGGGAAATTTTAGTATTTTAGGGGTTAATAAATTTAATATAGGTGGCAGCAGTATAGGGGGATTAGATTAGGGGGTAATAATTTTAATATAGGTGGCGGCGGTATAAGGGGGTCAGATTAGGGGGTAGTACATATAATATAGGTGGCGGCCGTGTAGGGGGCTCACATTAGGGGTTAATATAGTTTAAATAGGTGGCAGCGGTGTAGGGGGATCATATTAGGGGGTAATATAGTTTAAATAGGTGGCGGCGGTGTAGGGGAATCATATTAGGGGGTAATATAGTTTAAAGAGGTAGTGGCGGTGTAGGGGGATCATATTAGGGGGTAATATAGTTAATGTAGGTGGCGGCGGTGTAGGGGGATTAGATTACAGGTAAAAGAGCTGATTACTTTGAGACAATGTCCCGCAAAAGGCCCTTTTAAGGGCTGGTAAAAGAGCTGATTACTTTGGGGCAATGCCTCTCAAAAGGCCCTTTTAATGGCTGGTAATAAAGCTGGTTACTTTGGGGCAATGCCACGCAAAAAGCCCTTTTCGGGGCTATTTTTAATTTAGTTTCGGGTAGGGACATTTTAGTATTTTAGGGGTTAATACATTTAATATAGGTGGCGGCGGTGTAAGGGGATTAGATTAGGGGTTAATACATTTAATATAGGTGGCGGCGGTGTAGGGGGATTAGATTAGGGGGTAATATAGTTAAAATAGTGGCGGTGGTGTAGGGGGCTCACATTAGGGGGTAATAATTTTAATATAGATGATGGCGGTGTAGGGGGATTACATTAGGGGTTAATAATTTTAATGTAGGTGGCGGCGGTGTTGGGGGATCACATTAGGGGGTTAGACATTTAATGTAGGTGGCGGCGGGGTCCGGGAGCGGCGGTTTAGGGGTTAAACACTTTATTAGGGATTGCGGCGCGGGATCGCGGTTGACAGGTAGATAGACATTGAGCATGCGTTAGGTGTTAGGTTTTATTTTGCAGCCAGTTTAGAGAGTTATGGGGCTCCAATACACAGCGTAAGGCTTACTACGCCTGCATTTTGTGGTGAGGTGAAAATGGAGTAAGATTTCTCCATTTTCGCCACGTAAGTCCTTACAATGTATATTGGATACCAAACTGTGCTGGTTTGGTATACTTGTCTATGGGCCAAAAAACTACGGCCGAAGGCAGAAATATACGAGCGTAACTTCTAGGTTACGCTGTATATAGGATACCAATCCAGCGCAAAATTTGGCGTCGCCGGCTTTTGCGGGCGACGCTGCATATCGGATCGGGCCCCAGAAGTGCGCATACGTCTTTATGCATCTGGCAGTAGTGTTTGAAACATTCTTTATAGCAATGTTATACATTATTTGCAAATGCTGCTATAGTCTGCTAAAGACGCATGCACACTCCTAAAATCCTATCAGCTTACTTAGCTTTACTCATCAACAAAGGATAATAAGAGAACAAAGCACATTTTATAATAGTTGTTTACATTTAAATGCTCTGTCTGAATTATGAATATTTTAAGGGACATAAAACCCAAAATGTTTCTTTCATGATTCAGACAGAATCAACTTTCCAATTTACTTCTATTATATAATTTGCTTTATTCTATTGACATCCTTAGTTGAAAAGCATACCTAGGTAGGCTCATGAGCAGGCTCATGAGCAGCAGTGCATTACTGGGAACTAGCTTCTGATTGGTGGCTGCAGAAAAATGTCTCTTTTCATTGGTTAAACAGATGTGTTCAGATAGCTTCAAGTAGTGCATTGCTTCTCCTTCAACAAAGGAAACTAGGAGAATGGAGCAAATGTAATAAAATAAGTAAATTGGAAAATTGTTTAAAATCACTTATTCTATTTGAATCATGAAAAATAATAAAAATAATTTTTGAGGTTTCATGAAACTTTAACTTTACTGTCCTTTTAACTTGAGGTGGTGGAGTCAGGGGATCCTAGCAAGCAGATTATGAGGAAAAAAGGGTTAAGTATGTCTGGTTGATGGGTTAATGATGTTAAGGTTTATTGTGGTGGAGCATAAAAGGTAGGGTTAAATATGCGAGTCTGGGTGATGCATCAGTGGTTATTTTTTATTTTTTATTTAAGGATCCTAACAACATTTAAAAAAAGAAACTCCTAAAGGTGCATATAAGCTGAAAAGGGGTATTGATAGTACGTAGAATTTTAATGATAGACCTAAGATACTGCAGTGTATACTGTACAAGCTATATATAGGAGGAAACTACCTGCCACTAACGAGCACAGACCAGCTGGTGCTATTATCTGTAGCATGCCTGGCAGCTGGTGGTAATGCAGTCACTGCTGGTATAACAATTTGTCTAAAAGTGGCCTCAGCACTTGGGTTGTGAAATGTCTCAGCAGCGAATTAGTTTAAAAAGAACATTTGGCAATTTACTGCTTATGCTTTATTCTTTGTAATGATGTTCAACCTTTAAGACAAAAATCTAATCTCCTAAAACCTTACACAGGTGTGTACTTTCACTACCAGGCTTCTTGAGTTAGGGAGTTCTGAAGTGGTCACATTTCTGCTGGCATGTGCACATGCTCATTACATAAGACAAAACTTAAAGGGACAGTCTACTCCAAAATGTTTAGTGTTTAAAAAGATAGATAACACATTTACTACCAATTCCCCAGCTATGCACAGACAACATTTTTATACTAATATACTTTTTAGAACCTTTAAAACTTAAAGGTTTCTAAGCCTCTGCAAACTTTCCCTTTATATCAGTGCATTTTATTAGCTTTTCACAGCAAGACAGTGCTAGTTTTAATGTGTGTCGTATAGATAACACTGATTGGCTAAAATGCAAAGTCTGTAAATATCACGGAGATAAGGGGCAGTCTGCAGAGGCTTACATACAAGGTAATCACAAAGGTGAAAAGTATATTAATATAAATGTGTTGGTTGTGCAAAACTGGGAATGGGCAATAAAGGGATTATCTATCTTTTTAAACAATGAAAATTCTGGAGTAGATTGTCCCTTTAAGCATTATGCATATAGTTCCATCTACCTGAAAATATACTAACAATTCCAGGAGTGATGCAGAACATGGCTCCCCATACAATCTACATACTATTGTATTTGTAAACATTTCTTGGTAGTAACAATAATAGTCTACATGGGCTTTAATAAAAAAAAAAAACTGGTTGATGTAACCAGGTAGCTAAATTTTGACTTTAAGAATACATACTGTATTACACAATTGAATGACGCAGTTTTGGAAATAAACATTTGCCTCTTAAAATCTTAACCAATAAAGGGCTAGATTACAAGTGGAGAGCTCATTTATCTCGCGCCCGCAAACGTGCAAATTTGACCATTTGCAGGTGCGCAATAAATAACCAGCCATTACAAGTGGCTAGTTAACGCTACCGCAAGCTCGCAGTGTTCTGTCTATTATATGCTTATGTTCATGTTGATGGCATCTGGTGGTTTCATGTTGCAATTACAGCTTGGTTCCTCTCAAGAATAAAACAGGAAGTGTTAATAAAGTTTGTTAATAAAAAGTTTTACTTTCAGTTTCTCAGCAGCCATCTTAGCATCAAGAAGCATGGAAATCAACTCTTCCTATTTGCCTCTAAATATACATATGCCTGTAAGTTATTTATTGTTTGCTAAGAGTTCATTGTACATTTGAATTGCATTGCTATTTGCTGTAAGGTTTAAATGTAAGCTCTCTGTGTTAGAAACATGTATTATTGTATGTATTGCAAGCACCACGTGTTTTCTCCACTAGCCATACCTTTTTTGGCACTGAGATGAGTGGTAAAAAAATGTTATATACTTTTTAAATAAATATGTTTTTATCTTTATCCACTTTGAGTGCTGTGTATGGTTTACTGCTACGCTACATCTAGGGTGTGAATTCTTTACGCCAATACACTGCCTTTATCTCCTGGATCAGCCAGCTGGATTGCTGTAGAAATCCAGCCCGTCTCTATAGGCATAACTGATTGCCTTTTATACATGTGAGTACCTTGTGTATACGACTGGATATAAGTGCTTAGAAATTACCATTGATCTGCACCATTGGCGCCTCTATCTATTGCTTTTTTCTACAGATTGTCTCCTATTGGAAGTCGTTAGAGAGCTGCCCCCATGATCAGCTAGCTGGACTGCTGATAAAATCCAGCCTGCTCCTACTGGCATAATTGATTGCCATCTACACATGTGAGTACCCTGTGTTTGCCTAATATCAGCTCCATTTAAGAACCATCATTGATCTGCACCATTGGCGCCTCTTCCTTGTGTTTTTATCTTAACAAGCACCACGTGTAACTACATATTGTAATTTCAACTTTTCTTATTGTATTGCAGTTTTACAAAATAACTATTCAGAAGTAAAATCAGTTTGGAGTAAACACAAAGCTATTTCTGTCTGGTTTGTTAACTATCTGTCTAGCTATCAGTTAGTGAGGACAGTACACGCAGTAGCACTTATAATATTACATTTTTTCCTCCATAACTTTATTCAATTCTCTCAAATATTTTAGGGTTTTTCTCCCATTCTTTCTCACTCTAATCCATTCTATGTGTATTACGTATCATTTAAAAGTGAGGACCTCAAAAATTGGCCTCATGATCCATTAAAGCAGTGTTTTTCAACCAGTGTGCCGTGGCACACTAGTGTGCCGTGAGAGATCCTCAGGTGTGCCACGACAGACTGACAACAGTGTGACATGTTTTTTAAACTTTGCTTGTTTTTTACTCCCAGTGCAGGGGTAGTTTGTAGGAGGTATGGCATAATAGCACAATACATACAGTATGTGTGTGTTTGTGTGTATGTGTATATATATATATATGTTGTATTAGGCTACAATGTGTGATTTTCTTTAAATTTTGGGATGGTGGTGTGCCACAGGAGTTTTTAATGTAAAAAGTGTGCCACGGCAAAAAAAAAGGTTAAAAATCACTGCATTAAAGGGACAGTCAACACCAGAATTTTTGTTGTTTTAAAAGATAGATAATCCCTTTATTACCCATTCCCCAGTTTTGCATAACCAACACAGTTATAATAATACACTTTTTACCTCTGTGATTACCTTGTATCTAAGCATCTTCTGACATCCCCCTGATCACATGACATTTTATTTATTATCTATTGACTTTCATTTTAGCCAATTAGTGCAGTGTTTGCCACAATCCACGGGCGTGCTCACAATGTTATCTATAGGGTTTACCTGAACTAGCTCTTCCCTGCTGTGAAAAGCAAATACAAAGCATGTGATTAGAGGTGGCCTTCAAGAGCTTAGAAATTATCATATGAGCCTTCCTAGGTCTAGCTTTCAACTAAGAATACCAAAAGAACAAAGCAAAATTAGTGATAAAAGTAAATTGGAAAGTTGTTTAAAATTACATGCCCTATTTGAAACATGAAAGTTTTTTTTGGACTTGACTGTCCCTTTAAACCCAAAACTTGAAAAAATGGCATACTTCTAGCTCCTAGCAATGTTGGACTCTAGACATATCCCTTGGTTAAATAGCTCTCTTGTCCCTAAAAAAAATATTTCGTAAGATTCATATTGAGCATGCGGTTTTAAAAAACTTTCCAATTTACCTCTAGTATCTAATTTGCTTATTTCTCTTGGTATCCTTTTTTTAAAACATACCTAGGTAGACTTAAGAGCAATGCACTACTGGAAGCAAGCCACTGATTGGTAAATGCACATACATTTCCTTTTGTCAGTGGCTCACCAAATGGGTATAGCTAATTCCTAGTAGCACATTGTTGCTCCTTCAACAAAAGATACCAAGATAAATTGTCCCCTTAAATAAAGTTAAAGTAGTGGCTAGAGCTACTGCTGCAAGCCAGATGAAGCATGCATTTTTTTTTAATGGGTCAGGATTGTCAGGAATAAAAGTGAAACTTACATACATATTGGCTGACAGTAATCAAACAACTGGCAAGAACATTGCTAGATTGTTGAATAGTGTGAATTTGAAGTCTTTCCTCCTACAGAAAAGCCTTTGCTGTCTGTGGAAAAGCCGAATTAACTAATTTTTTTGTTGCAAGCATGTATTTTTTCATTTATTTGTTTTTTTATGAAAGGGCCATTGATTCATCAGTTACAGATGAATATGAAAAATATGTTATTTTTTTACATTTATCCAAAGGCAAATAAATACTACTTCATCCTGTATAAGTCATAGGGTACATCAAAGTATTATAAAATGGTAACCCCCCAGCCTAAAATAGGAAGATTAGTCCTTGATTATGCAATGAATAAATTATTCTAGTGCTTTAAATTTTTCTCAAAACTTCTTTGATGAGTTGGTTTGTTAACACCTAGGGGTAGATTTAACAAGGCCTGAATGGCCCTTGTTCCTCTTGTTTCCACACGACTCTTCAGGCTCGCCGGAAACAGCAGTTATGAAGCAGCGATCTAAAGACCGCTGCTCCATAACTTGTCCGCTGCCTCTGAGGCTGTGATCTTCAATCCGTCCGATCCTATACGATCGGGCTGATTGACACCCCCTGCTAACGAATTTGCAGGAGGCGGCATTGCACAAGCAGTTCTAGTGAACTGCTTGTGTAATGATAAAGGCCGACAGCGTATGCTGTTGGCATTCAGCAATGTCTGTCGGATATGATACGCTACAGCGTATCATGTCATACAGACATTGGTAAATATACCCCCTAGACACAATGGGGTTTGTCTATTGTTAAATCCATGTTTTTATTTTAGCAAGTGATAATATCTATGATTAAATGTAAAAACTGTAAGTTTTAGGGATAAAATGCTCTGTAATTTATATTATTTTCTATACCTAGAAAAAAGTAGAAAAGGCTCCCACAAGACAAGAAATAATAGATAATTATGTGCACCCAACTGAGAACCCCCCACACTTATAATTAAAAGGTAACACAAAGAATTATAAAATTACTGTATTTGTATTCACTTTATTCTTGTACTTTGAATGAGTTTATTTTCAGTCATTTTAGTATTATTGTGATTGATCTAATATGACAAGTGCTTTTTATTCTTGATATTATGCGAATATAGATTATGATTGTATTTGCCTTTATTACCATTCATAAATACAAATTCTCAATTGAGATGTAATCGATTCCAATATGTATTTATCCATTTGTGTTCTGTGGGAGATCTCACTGTTTTTCTACCTTTATAGCCATTTTGATCTGACACACTCTAAAAGTAGTATTTATTTTAATTCTGTTATTCTGATATAATTATTTAATTTTCCATCTCTAATCTGAATGTTTTATGATTTAAGGGGACTGAATCAAGGTGTAGTTATATCTATAAACTTAAATGATATCCACTTGATAAATTCTTTTTTTTTTTTATTGGTTATATTTTTGTTTATCCAGATTAAAGAATTATGGTCACATTCCTCTGCAGGTTTTTTCTTTGGTTAGCTCTCACTTTGAAGGTATTTTGTCACAGAGGGCAGTTTCTAGGAGATTTTCTTCTTCGGAGATACAAATGGAGCATTTTATGGGGCCCATTTATAACCTGACTGTCCGCCTGCTCTGAGGAGGTGGACAGACATCGCCACAATTTAACCCGATCAAATACGATCGTGTTGATTGACACCCCCTGCTAGCATCCGATTGGCCCCGAATCTGCAGGGGGGCGGTGTTGCACCAACAGTTCACAAGAGCTGCTGTTGCAATGTTGAATGCGGAGAGCGTATTGCTCTCTGCATTCAGCAAGGTCTGTCGGATCTGATCCGCAATGACGGATCATGTCCGACAGGCCTTTCATAAATAGGCCCCTATATGTGAATACAGAATTTGATTATTTATGTACTTCAGAACAGACGTTCAATTAATTAGTGAGAAAATCTTTATGAAAGACACTCAACCAACATACGGCTGCGGGTAGTACAAGTATGTTGCTGTTGCATGTTATAACAAGCTTTAGAATGCAACCAGTTAGTAATGTACATATAGTTTATGTAAGTACAGCTTTATTGCGCAAACTAAGGCCTAGATCCTATGCAGGTTGATACAATGGAATCGTTACCCAATTTATATCTTTTATAAGCAAAACATTCATGATATTCTGTGTTGAAGAGATACCTAGGTAAGAATCTAGATCACTACATGGCAGGAAATAGTGGTACCATCTAGTGCTCTTGCAAATGGATAACATTTTTGCAAAACTGCTGCCATATAATGTTCTAGACATGTGCACGCTCCTGAGCTTATGTCTCTGATTTTTCAAAAAAGATACCAGTAGAAAGAAGACAATTTGATAATATATGCAAATTCTAAAGTTGTTTAAGATTGTATGCTCTATCTGAATCATGAAAGAACAAATTTGGGTTTCATGATGTCACTATAGCATACCATGGAAGATCATTTTTCATTGATTCTTGGCATTGTTCTTTTGTCTAAAAAATTTGTTAGCTGTTATACTGCTCTTAGTACACTGTCACTTATAAGAAGTGTGCATGAAACGCGTCAGCACCATCTTATTTAGTATGACATGGTATATACTTTTTAATTGCACTTAAGTGGATATATATATATATATATAAACTAAAACACTTACAGGATTTAAGTAAAAGAAGTGTAAAATATTTATTGATATATTTATAAATATATAACACTTATTTTACTCAAATTCTATAAGTGTTCCTGTTTCTGTATAAAATTTAGGACTCTAGTTCCCGCAATAATAATGAAGGATGCATTCATTGATAAATATATATATATATATATATATATATATATATATATATATATATATATACACACACACACACATACACATTCACACACTACATATTACATACATAAATGCTCACATATGCACAGATCTCACAGTAATACATATACACTGTCTAACAGTGATATTTGGATCCTTTCATCACAAGCACAGGACATCAAGAATTGTTATTTTTTACATCCCTTACATACACAAAGAGGTTGGTAGTGGGAGACAGGCTAGAGCATTGTTTCTCAACTGCGGTCCTCAAGTACCCCCAACAGGTTAGGTTTTCATTATAGCTGAACCAGTGCACAGGTGAAATATTCAGCTGATAACAGAGCAGGTTAGTAACCATGGTGTTACTGATCAAATGATTACTTCACTTGTGCACTGGTTCAGCTATAATAAAAACCTGGCCTGTTGGGGGTACTTGAGGACCGCGGTTGAGAAACACTGGGCAAGAGGGATGTAGGGGGAGATGAAGGGAGAGAGAAGAGGGAGATAGAGAGAAGGGAGAGTGGCTGTATTGCTGCTCTGCATATTTTGCCTAACTCTGCTGTGTATCTAGGTCCCACAGACAGAGAAACAGCAAGGCAGTAACAGGCTGGACAGGGCCAGCCCTGTATCTTTCATAGGTAAGGCTCTGCATAAATAATAATAATGCTGCCAAAGATGTTCAAACTAAAAGATTGGGGAGGGTTGCACACCCAAAGAACTGCCACGTATCTTAGGATCATATAACTATTATGTTTTGGTGTCTACCATAGAAAGTAATAACTGACTGTCGGCTAGATTACGAGTTTTTGTCGGTAAGCTGTGCGGTGCTAACAAGCATTTTTTTCTCACCGCTCACTTAAGACAACGCTGGTATTACAGGTTTTTCTAAACCCGGCGTTAGCCGCAAAAAAGTGAGCGGAGAGCAAAATTTTGCTCCACATCTCACCTCAAAACCAGCGCTGCTTACGTTAGCGGTAAGCAGGTAAAACGTGCTTGTGCACGATTTCCCCATAGGAATCAATGGGGCAGATTCGGTTGAAAAAAAACCTAACACCTGCAAAAAAGCAGCGTTCAGCTTCTAACGCAGCCCCATTGATTCCTATGGGGAAACACATTTTATGTCTACACCTAACACTCTAACATGAACCCCGAGTCTAAACACCCCTAATCTTACACTTATTAACCCCTAATCTGCAGCCCCCAACATCGTCGCCACCTGCATAATATTATTAACCCCTAATCTGCCGCACCGGACACCGCCGCCACCTACATTATACTTCTGAACCCCTAATCTGTCGCCCTCAACATCGCCGACACCTACATTATATTTATTAACCCCTAATCTGCCGCCCCCAATGTCTCTGCAACCTACCTACACTTATTAACCCCTATTCTGCCGCCCCCAACGTTGCCGCCACTATAATAAAATTATTAACCCCTAAATCTAAGTCTAACCCTAACACCCACCTAACTTAAATATAATTTAAATAAATCTAAATAAATATTCCTATCATTAAATAAATTATTCCTATTTAAAACTAAATACTTACCTATAAGATAAACCCTAAGCTAGCTACAATATAACTAATAGTTACATTGTATTTAGCTTAGGGTTTATTTTTATTTTACAGGCAAGTTTGTATTTATTTTAACTAGGTACAATAGTTATTAAATAGTTATGAACTATTTAATAACCTCCTAGTTAAAATAAATACAAATATACCTGTAAAATAAAACCTAACCTAAGTTACAATTACACCTAACACAACACTATAATTAAATAAATTACCTAAATTAACTACAATTAATTACAATTAAATTAACTAAAGTACGGAAAAAAAAAACAAAAAAACTAAATTACGGAAAAAAATAATTAATTTTTTTTAAAACTAATTACATCTAATCTAATCCCCCTAATAAAATAAAAAGCCCCCCCCAAAATAAAAAAACCCTACCCTATACTAAATTACAAATAGCCCTTAAAAGGGCTTTTTGCGGGGCATTGCCCCAAAGTAATCAGCTCTTTTACCTGTAAAAAAAAAGAATAAAATACCCCCCAACATTAAAACCCACCACCCACACACCCAACCCTACTCTAAAACCCACCCAATACACCCTTAATAAAACCTTACACTACCCTCTTGAAGATCACCCTACCTTGAGACGTCTTCACCCAACCGGACAGAAGTGGTCCTCCAGACGGTCCGAAGTCTTCTTCCTATCTTCAAGACATCCGACGCGGAGCATCCTTTTCGTTTGACGGCGACTGGAACAATGACGGGTCCTTTAACCCCTTAATGACCGAGGACGTGCAGGGTACGTCCTCAGAAAAAAGGCAGTTAACGCCTGAGGACGTACCCTGCACGTCCTCGGTGTGGAAAGCAGCTGGAAGCGATCCTGGTCGCTTCCAGCTGCTTTCCGGTTATTGCAGTGATGCCTCGATATGGAGGCATCCTGCAATAACCTTTTATGGCCATCCGATGCAGACAGAGCCACTCTGTGGCCCTCTCTGCACTGGACATCGATGGCCGGTATTGTTGGTGGGTGGGAGCCGGTGTGGGAGGTGGGTGGCGGCCATCGATGGCCCTGGTCATGTGGAGGGGGGCGGGATCGTGGGCGGGTAAGTCCGGGGGAGCGCGCGGGCGCGCGCACGTGCACGAGGGGGCGGGGGCGGGTGCGTGCACGGGGAGGGAGCGGGTGGCAACCGCTAGACTACAGAAAAAATGTGTCCCAAAACAAAATAAAAGTGGGTAGCCAGTACCCAAGATGGCCCCCAATAAGGCTGAGAGGGAGGCTTAGAGAGCTGTTTTGGGGGGATCAGGGAGGTTGGGGGTTAAGGGGGGATCCTAAACACAGCATATGTAAATATGCTCTTTTTTTTTTTCTTAAAAAAAAAACTTTTATTTTAGTACTGGCAGACTTTCTGCCAGTACTTAAGATGGCGGGGACAATTGTGGGGTGGGGGAGAGAAGGGAGCTGTTTGGGAGGGATCAGGGGGTGGGATGTGTCAGGTGGGAGGCTGATCTCTACACTAAAGCTAAAATTAACCCTGCAAGCTCCCTACAAACTACCTAATTAACCCCTTCACTGCTAGCCATAATACACGTGTGATGCACAGCAGCATTTAGCAACTTTCTAATTACCAAAAAGCAACGCCAAAGTCATATATGTCTGCTATTTCTGAACAAAGGGCATCCCAGAGAAGCATTTACAACCATTTGTGCCATAATTGCATAAGTTGTTTGTAAATAATTTCAGTGAGAAACCTAAAATTGTGAAAAAATTAACTTTTTTTTTTACTTTGATTGCATTTGGCGGTGAAATGGTGGTATGAAATATACCAAAATGGGCCTAGATCAATACTTGGGGTTGTCTACTACACTACACTAAAGTTAAAATTAACCCTAGAAGCTCCCTACATGCTCCCTAATTAACCCCTTCACTGCTGGGCATAATACACGTATTGTGCGCAGTGGCATTTAGCAGCCTTCTAATTACCAAAAAGCAAAGCCAAAGCCATATATGTCTGCTATTTCTGAACAAAGGGGATCCCAGAGAAGCATTTACAACCATTTATGCTATAATTGCATAAGTTGTTTGTAAATAATTTCAGTGAGAAACCTAAAGTTTGTGAAAAAATTTGTGAAAAAGTGAACAATTTTTTTTATTTGATCGCATTTGGCGATGAAATAGTGGCATGAAATATACCAAAATGGGCCTAGATCAATACTTTGGGATGTCTTTGAAAAAAAAATATATACATGTCATTGGATATTCAGGGATTCCTGAAAGATATTAGTGTCCCAATGTAACTAGCGCTAATTTTGAAAAAAAGTGGTTCGGAAATAGCAAAGTGCTACTTGTATTTATGGCAATATAACTTGCAAAAAAAGCAAAGAAGATGTAAACATTGGGTATTTCTAAACTCAGGACAAAATTTAGAAACTATTTAGCATGGGTGTTTTTTGGTGGTTGTAGATGTGTAACAGATTTTGGGGGTCAAAGTTAGAAAAAGTGTGTTTTTTTCCATTTTTTCCTCATATTTTATAATGTTTTTTATAGTAAATTATAAGATATGATGAAAATAATGGTATCTTTTGAAAGTCCATTTAATGGCGAGGAAAACGGTATATAATATGTGTGGGTACAGTAAATGAGTAAGAGGAAAATTACAGCTAAACACAAACACCGCAGAAATGTAAAAATAGCCTTGGTCCCAAACGGACAGAAAATAGAAAAGTGCTGCGGTCATTAAGGGGTTAATTGATGTCATCCAAGATGGCGTCCCTTCAATTCCGATTGGCTGATAGAATGCTATCAGCCAATCAGTATTAAGGTAGAAAAAATCCTATTGGCTTATCCAATCAGCCAATAGGATTGAAGTTCAATCCTATTGGCTGATTAGAACAGCCAATAGGATTGAGCTCGCATACTATTGGCTGATTGGAACAGCCAATAGAATGCAAGCTCAATCCTATTGGCTGATTGGATCAGCCAATAGGATTTTTTCTACCTATCAGCCAATCGGAATTGAAGGGACGCCATCTTGGATGACGTCATTTAAAGGACCCATCATTGTTCCAGTCGCCGTAGAGCGAAGAGGATGCTACGCATCAGATATCTTGAAGATGGACCCGCTCCGCTCCGGATGGATGAAGATAGAAGATGCTGCCTGGATGAAGACTTCTGGCCATCTGGAGGACCTCTTCTGCCCGGTTAGGATGAAGACTTCGGACCGTCTGGAGGACCACTTCTGCCCGGTTGGGTGAAGACATCCCAAGGTAGGGTGATCTTCAAGGGGGTAGTGTTAGGTTTTATTAAGGGGGTATTGGGTGGGTTGTGGGTTTTAATGTTGGGGGGTATTGCATTTTTTTTTTTACAGGTAAAAGAGCTGATTACGTTGGGGTAATGCCCTGCAAAAAGCCCTTTTAAGGGCTATTTGTAATTTAGTGTAGGTTAGGGATTTTTTTTATTTTGGGGGGCTTTTTTATTTTATTAGGGGGATTAGATTAGGTGTAATTAGTTTTAAAAAAATTGTAATTATTTTATTATTTTCTGTACTTTAGCCTTTGTTTTTTTCGTAATTTAGTTTATTTAATTTAATTGTAATTAATTGTAATTAATTTAGGTAATTTATTTAATCATAGTGTAGTGTTAGGTGTAATTGTAACTTAGGTTAGGTTTTATTTTACAGGTATATTTGTATTTATTTTAACTAGGAAGTTATTAAATAGTTAATAACTATTTAATAACTATTGTACCTAGTTAAAATAAATACAAACTTGCCTTTAAGATAAAAATAAACCCTGAAATAGCTACAATGTAATTATTAGTTATATTTGTAGCTATCTTAGGGTTTATTTTACAGGTATTTAGTTTTAAATAGGAATAATTTATTTAATACTATTAATTTTATTTAGATTTATTTAATTATATTTAAGTTAGGGGGGTGTTAGGGTTAGGGTTAGACTTAGATTTAGGGGTTAATAACTTTATTATAGTGGCGGCGATGTTTTGGGAGGCAGATTAGTGGTTAATAATTGTAGGTAGGTGTCGGCGATGTTAGGGACGGCAGATTAGGGGTTAATAATATTTAACTAGTGTTTGCGATGCAGGAGTGCGGCGGTTTAGGGGTTAATATATTTATTAAAGTGGCGGCGATGTCCGGTCGGCAGATTAGGGGTTAAAAATGTTATTTAAGTGTTTGCGATATGGGGGGGGGGAGCCTCCGTTTAGGGGTTAATAGGTAGTTTATTGGCGTTAGTGTACTTTTTAGCACTTTAGTTAAGAGCTGCTACTTTGCTGTGGCTCTGTTGTTGATGATAGTGGCTTGCATAGGATCTATGATTAGTATAAACTTTAAACATATGATATCTTGTTTTAAGGGAGAGTATACTCCAGAATTGTTATTGTTTAAAAAGATAACCAATCTCTTTATTACCAATTTTCTAACTTTGCACAACCAACACAGGTATATTACTATACATTTTACCTCTGTGATAACCTTGTATCTAAGCCTCTGCAGACTGCCCCTTTATTTCAGTTCCTTTGACAGACTTTAATTTTAGCCAATCAGTGCTGACTCATAAATAACTTCATGACAGTGAGCACAATGTTATCTATATGGCACACATAAACTAGCAGTGTCTAACTGTGAAAATCTGTCAAAATGCAATGAGATAAGAGGCAGCCTTCAGGGCTAAGAAATTAGCATATGAGCCTACCTAGGTTTAGCTTTCAACGAAGAATACCAAGAGAACAAAGGAAATTTAATGATAAAAGTAAAGTGGAAAGTTGTTTCAAATTGCATGCTCTATCTGAATCATGAAAGAGTTACATACGGCTAGATTTAGAGTTTTGTCGGTTATGACCCGCGTATCTAACGCTGGCTTTTTATCCCCCGCACCTTTTAAATACCGCTGGCATTTAGAGTTCACAGAAGGGCTGCGTTAGGTTCCAAAAAGGGAGCGTATAGCATATTTACCGCCACTGCAACTCTCAATACCAGCGGTGCTTACGGACGCGGCCAGCTTCAAAAACGTGCTCATGTACGATTCCCCCATAGGAAACAATGGGGCCGTTTGAGCTGAAAAAAAACCTAACACCTCCAAAAAAGATGGCGTCCCTCGAATTCCGATTGGCTGATAGGATTCTATCAGCCAATCGGAATTAAGGTAGGAAAATTCTGATTGGCTGATGGAATCAGCCAATCAGATTCAAGTTCAATCCAATTGGCTGATCCAATCAGCCAATCAGATTGAGCTCGCATTCTATTGGCTGATCCGATCAGCCAATAAAATGCAAGCTCAATCTGATTGGCTGATCCAATCGGATTGAACTTGAATCTGATTGGCTGATTCCATCAGCCAATCAGAATTTTCCTACCTTAATTCCGATTGGCTGATAGAATCCTATCAGCCAATCGGAATTCGAGGGACGCCATCTTGGATGACGTCCCTTAAAGGAACCTTCATTCTGTTTTAGGACGTCGGAAGAAGAGGATGGATCCGCGCTGGAGGTCTTGAAGATGGACCCTCTCGTCATCGGATGGAAGAACATAGAAGATGCGGCTTGGATGAAGATGTTTGCCGGTCCGGATCTACTCTTCTGCCCGGATAGGATGAAGACTTCTGCCCGAAGATGGAATTCTTCAGCCCGCGCTTGGATCAAGACTTCAGCCAGAGGATGGACGTCACTCTTCAGCCCCCGCTTGGGCTTGGATCAAGACTTCGGAGGCTCTTCTGGACCGATCGGTGAACCCGGTGTGGTGAAGACAAGGTAGGGAGATCTTCAGGGGCTTAGTGTTAGGTTTATTTAAGGGGGGTTTGGGTTAGATTAGGGGTATGTGGGTGGTGGGTTGTAATGTTGGGGGGGGTATTGTATGGGTTTTTTTTACAGGCAAAAGAGCTGAATTCTTTGGGGCATGCCCCACAAAGGGCCCTTTTAAGGGCTGGTAAGGTAAAAGAGCTTTTCTATTTTAATTTTAGAATAGGGTAGGGCATTTTTTTATTTTGGGGGTCTTTGTTACTTTATTAGGGGGCTTAGAGTAGGTGTAATTAGTTTAAAATTGTTGTAATATTTTTCTAATGTTTGTAAATATTTTTTTATTTATTGTAACTTAGTTCTTTTTTATTTTTTGTACTTTAGTTAGTTTATTTAATTGTATTTATTTGTAGGTATTGTATTTAATTAATTTATTGATAGTGTAGTGTTAGGTTTAATTTGTAGATAATTGTAGGTATTTTATTTAATTAATTTATTGATAGTGTAGTGTTAGGTTTAATTGTAACTTAGGTTAGGATTTATTTTACAGGTAATTTTGTATTTATTTTAACTAGGTAGCTATTAAATAGTTCTTAACTATTTAATAGCTATTGTACCTGGTTAAAATAAATACAAAGTTGCCTGTAAAATAAATATTAATCCTAAAATAGCTACAATATAATTATAATTTATATTGTAGCTATATTAGGGTTTATTTTACAGGTAAGTATTTAGCTTTAAATAGGAATAATTTATTTAATAAGAGTTAATTTATTTCGTTAGATTTAAATTATATTTAACTTAGGGGGGTGTTAGGGTTAAGGTTAGACTTAGCTTTAGGGGTTAATAAATTTATTAGAGTAGTGGTGAGGTCCGGTCGGCAGATTAGGGGTTAATACTTGAAGTTAGGTGTCGGCGATGTTAGGGAGGGCAGATTAGGGGTTAATACTATTTATTATAGGGTTATTGAGGCGGGAGTGAGGTGGATTAGGGGTTAATACATTTATTATAGTGGCGGTGAGGTCCGGTCGGCAGATTAGGGGTTAATAATTGTAGGTAGGTGGAGGCGACGTTGGGGGCAGCAGATTAGGGGTTAATAAATATACTATAGGGGTCGGCGGTGTTAGGGGCAGGAGATTAGGGGTTCATAGGGATAACGTAGGTGGCGGCGGTGTGCGGTCGGCAGATTAGGGGTTAAAAAAAATTAATAGAGTGGCGGCGATGTGGGGGGACCTCGGTTTAGGGGTACATAGGTAGTTTATGGGTGTTAGTGTACTTTAGAGCACAGTAGTTAAGAGCTTTATGAACCGGCGTTAGCCCAGAAAGCTCTTAACTCCTGACTTTTTTCTGCAGCTGGAGTTTTGTCGGTAGATTTCTAACGCTCACTTCAGCCACGACTCTAAATACCAGCGTTAGAAAGATCCCATTGAAAAGAAAGGATACGCAAATGGCGTAGGGGGATCTGCGGTATGGAAAAGTTGCGGCTGGAAAGTGAGCGTTAGACCCTTACCTACAAGACTCTAAATACCAGCGGTAGCCCAAAACCAGCGTTAGGAGCCTCTAACGCTGGTTTTGACGGCTAACGCCAAACTCTAAATCTAGGCGCAAGTTTGCTAATTTCCTTTCCCTATACTACATTATAATTGGATGTCAAATGTAAAAAAATATATATATACCGAATGTCATTGGCACACCCATGTGTTTCAGTTAGAAACCAGTAGTGCATTGCTGCTCCTTCAACAAATCATACAAAGAGAATAAAGGAAATTTTATAATAGAAGTAAACTGGAAAGTAGCAAATGTGTTTAGTAGAAAAAAAATATGTTATACTGCAACTGTGACAAAATGACACAGATGATCCAGTCTCTTGTGAAGCATTTATATGTACGGATGAATATTTCAGCACAGTTGTTAAACATAATGACTTTTGACGGTGGTTGTTGAATGTTTGCTGAACATTCAACATTGTATTTTTTTCTTTGCTAATAAATAATTACGTTAGCTATATCAAATATACTATTTTAAATATCAAATGTAACATTACAATATTCACATAGAAATGATGATTATAACGGACATCCATTTAAGTATATGAGAATCAATATTCAAATACATTTAAATGTTAGCATTCAATATTTAATGATAACATTCAGTATTCAAAGTTCATATTCATTCTATAGAAACATTTGAAATTTGAAATGAACACCAAGAAGAACATTCTCTCGTCCTTAAATCGGTATCCTATCACCAGTTCACTTTTCTCAAATCCATCCAGTATTCTGTAGGTTTATACAACAAGCTAAAATTAAAAACTGGACAAACAAGAACTGTCAGAATGGCTCTTAGCACATTGTAATGCACAAATAGAGAAATTGACAATTTAACAATAGTGACTTGTTAAAAAATTCTTGACTTCATTTCTGTAGCAAGTAAGCATGTTGTTGTTCCTTATTTTGATTATACAAACATTTATCCAGTTGCTTCTGTAGTGCAAAGAAAGTGCTCATGTCTTGCCCTTCAGTAGATAAGAACTGTTGGATTACATCACAAGCTGCTCTGAGTTCTTGTACATGACTTAATTCTTTTAGGTTTTCAGACTTTACTTCTACCACTGGTATATGTTCAGTATCTTTAGGCATTTTGTATATCTTTGAGACTTTAGACTGTGTCTGGATTGAAAGGCACACCGGAGATTGTATGACTGGTTCCTCCTCACTAGCTAAGGAGCAAATTGTCACCTCCTGGATAGAATCTGAGGGGTCGGAGTTTGTGACTTCTAAACCATACTCCTGTTCAACATCACTTTTCTCCTTTATGTAAATCTTTTTATATGGCCCCAAACTTGTACTATATGGAGTAGAAGAGAGAACATTTTTCACATCTCTGTGAACCATAAAGGGCATTACCTCTTCATTAGGTGTCATGTTCATCATCATATTTTTGCATAAAATAACAGGTTCACCATCTGATATTTGGAAACAAGACTTTATAGTGCGGGTTGTAACTCTCAGCCATGCCTTGTTCATAGTGTAACTTGCCTCAACCAGTGTCATTGTAGAAAGCTGCTTAAGGTCTAGCAGCCCATTCCCTTTATTGAAGTCACAATCTTCTTGTAGTCTTTCAAAAAGCAATTCTCTGTATAATGTGAAAAATTCATTTAGTACCTCTTGTCCAAATAACTGATTGGAAGACATATTGTCTTTGGAGAAAATACACAATGAAATACTCCGGAGTTTAACTTTTGGTACAAAGCTATGCGCCGTAAAAGCTAGCAGAACTTTTCTTTCTTGTCTAGTAAGTTTTACATCCCAATTTAGAAGCCATTCAGTGAAGATGTCCTCTGTTAAATATCCATTTTCAGCTGTCTTTAGAGACACAGGAGAAAGACTATGCATTCCCAGAGATTTTGGAGAAAGACTGTGAGCAACCATCATTTTAAGTTTTTCTGATCCATTCACGTTACAACACAGCCAAATAAAAACAGCCTCCTTATGATGTCCTGGGGATTCACTTTGGTCACCTATTATTCTAAACTGAAAAGGTGCCCCAATTGCACAGAATATGTCATTAGGGTGATAGTTTTTGGAAGCCTGGGTTAGCAACAAAGACCTGTTCCAATTGTCTTTTTGAGAAACTTGATTATAGAAGTTTGATTTGATGAGCATCTCAGTACCTTCTCTCCTTCTAGACCTTTCTTCTGTCATCCTTGTGTGGCCAAGAAACTCATTTACTGTGGACTTATTGGGCTCTCTTCTTGCCATTTGTGTAACATCTGGATGTATCTTGAAGTTCTGTGTATGTATTATTCCATTGTTTCTTTTATCAGTTGGTAAACCTTCAGTTCTGTCTGAATAACCCCTGTAAAATAGGCGATATCGTTCTTTCCACCTCCACAACCACCCATTGGAAGGTTTAAATTGGGGACATCCAATCTCTTTGGCAATTGCCTCAGCTCGCCTCATAAGTATTGGGCCAGAAATTGGTAGCTTATTAGCCTTGGCAAACAGAAGCCACTCAAGTAATGCCTCATCTACCTTGGCATGTTTGAAAGGCCGATTTCGTTTCCTGCTGGGGTTCTCATTTTGATTCCATCTTTCTAAGATCTCATCCCTCTTTTTCATTACACGGCTGATAGTTGATTGAGAAAGTCCCATATTTCTAGCTACAGATGATTGAGAAGCTTTGGGTTGCTGTAAAAGTTCCAGGATCTTTACTTTCTCTGCCAGTGTAGAGTCCCGTCGTTTTTTAAAAGTCTGTGGTGGAGCAACAGATGCCATCCCTGAAATAAAAACCACAGATGAAGCAAACTACCAACACACCATCTAAACTGAACTCTCTGTAATGTTCTTTAAAGCTGATAAATTCATTATTTTTTATTTTCTTTCTTAGCCGCTTTTTAAAAAAAAGCTACACAAATTGCATTAATCCACTTAGGCATTTATAAGCTTTCTTCTTAGAATATTATGTTTGTTACCAGATAAACTGTTTAATAAGTTTTATCTTGGGCTTTTGGAAAGGTTAGATTAAATAATGTATTGTACAAATTACTAAAGAAATCTTTAAAAATCATGCAAAATCATCTATTCCTTATTGTGCATACTGAATATAACACATTTTAGCATAATCTTTTCTTTCAAGTATATATTCAAATTTAAATGCCAAGTTTCCTTCCTATCATTTCATGTTTGTCAAACAAAATGCTATATTCCCATTAAATATATATATACACACACACATATATTTTTTTTAGCAAATAACCTTTATGATTTTTTACTTTTTTATTATGCGATTATTAAAGTAGGTATTTGAAGAGAATTAATACATTCTGAGAATAATATTTAAACTTCGGTAAATTATTATATTTTGTACAATATTTGCATTACTAATACTAAAATTCATTTATACTCTGAATACAATCATCAACAATGCACAACACTATCAACATATAGGGGCCTATTTAACAATGGTCTGTCGGACCTGATCCGACAGTGCAGATCAGGTCCGACAGACCTCGCTGAATGCGGAGAGCAATACGCTCTCCGTATTCAGCATTGCACCAGCAGCTCTTGTGAGCTGCTGGTGCAACGCCACCCCCTACAGACTCGCAGCCAATCGGCCACCAGCAGGGGGTTGTCAATCAACCGATCGTACTCGATCGGGTTGATTTGTGGCGATGTCTGTCCGCCGGCTCAGAGAAGGCGGACAGAGTTATGGAGCAGCGGTCTTTCATAACTGGTATTTCTGGCGAGCCTGCAGGCTCGCCAGAAACACGGGCCCTTAAGCTCCATCCGGAGCTTGATAAATGGGCCCCATAGTGTATAGTGTATATATGGAGGTATATTTATAAAATCCACATAACAAAAGTAGCTTAAAGGGACAGTCAATGTTCTTATTAATGTTACATAATTCTGCAGTATGTGCTGAATTATGTAACATTAAACTAGCACCACCTGTATAAAAATAAAGCAAATTAAAGGTTTAACCCCCAAAACTATACTTACCTTTCTCGCCGTCCTTTTCTGCTCTGCTATTTTTTTTCAAAAGCACATCACTAGCTCGCTGTCTAATCACAGTGTGCCCAATCACACCATTAAACTAAATGTAGCGCACTCCGGCACTGTGTAAAGCTGTGAAATCTTTAATTCTCTTAATTCCCACCTGATGCGGCAGTCAGGGATAGTACAATCATTAAAATCTCATGTCAAGTCCATGCACACACAGGAGCAGAATTAACCAATAAGGAAAGAAATTTGTATTAAATGGAAAAGGGTGACATTTCAAGCTCAGACTATATTCCAAAAATATGTAATAATTGAATAAAATCATCCTATATTATAAAATGCCAGGTGCGTTTGTCCGAAGCTGTCATGCGCAGTCTCTAGAGACTTGTGGAGGACAAACACACCTGGCACCTGATCCGCGATAGACACTGCGCGATTCAGTGGCACGTGAGGATCAATCAGTAGCGCGTCCAACCGTGAGGGCGTGGCGGGACTGGATGTGGTAGAGGGCGTGGGCTGGCGGGACCGCTGCACTGCAGAAAATGGTCCGTGTACACGGACTTTAGGACTAGTATTTATTAATCAACTAAAGGGCACTAAATATTTTTATTTGATTTCTTTTGCTGTGTGAAATTTGGTACCTTGTATCCCTTATATGATTTTCATTCTTACAGTTTGTTTTTAAAGGGATATAAGACCTACATGCTAAATCACTTGAAAGTGATGCAGCTTAAATGTAAAATGCTAACAAGAATATATCACCTGAAAATCTTTTTGTAAAAAAGGAAGATATTTTACCTCAAAATTGTTGAAAAGCATATCTAAAAAGACTCAGTAGCTGCTGATTGGTAGTTGCGCATAAATGCCTCATGTGATCGGCTCACCCATGTACATTGCTATTTCTTCAACAAATGATATTTGAAGAATGATGCAAACTATATAACAGAAGTAAATTGGAATATAGTTTAAAATTGCATTCTCTATCTGAATCATGAAAGAAAAATTTGGGTTTTTATGTCCCTTTAACCCCTTAGTGACCAGACCATTTTTCAATTTTCTTACCGTTAAGGACCAGGGCTGTTTTTACATTTCTGTGTTGTTTGTGTTTAGCTGTAATTTTCCTGTTACTATTTACTGTACCCACACATTTTTATACTGTTTTTCTCGCCATTAAAGATACCATTATTTTCATCATATCATATAATTTACTATAAAGAAATTATAAAATATGTTGAAAAAATTTAAATTGACCCCCAAAATCTGTTACACATCTACAACCACCAAAAAAACACCCATGCTAAATAGTTTCTAAATTTTGTCCTAAGTTTAGAAATACCCAATGTTTATATGTTCTTTACTTTTTTGTAAGTTATAGGGCAATAAGTACAAGTAGCACTTGGCTTTTTCCAAACCATTTTTTTTTTTAAAATTAGCAATAGTTAGCAACTGATATCTGTCAGGAATCCCTGCATAACCTTCACATGTATATTTTTTTTTTTAGCAGACAACCCAAGTATTGATCTAGGCCAGAGGTTTTCAAAGTCTTGCACATTGGGCCCCCCCTTTGGCAGACATCCCACATGCACACACATGAACAAGCACACACAAGCACACACATGCATGCACAAGCACACATGCACAATCACACACACAAGCACACTCACACACACACATGCACAATCACACACACACATGCACAAGCACACAATCACACACACAAGCACACACATACAGGATCTTGTCAGAACATCTGAATATTAATTATGTATAACTGCTTATGAGTCATACTTCAGTACTGTGCTTGCTGTAACTAGGATGGCCCTCAGTTGGTACATGGATGCATGTTCTGGCTGTTCCCACTGTACGTGTCCGGTGGGTCACAATAAGGGCTGCAGTCAAAAGTATCATCAGAGCCCACTTCTTGGCCATCTGTACATACAGCAATGATCCACAGAAGAGGCTCAGGAGCCGCTTAGTCTCCTTATCACAGTGCTGTTCGCTGGGGAGTTTGCCAATGAAAAATTACTGCACATTAAATAAAATTTTAAAAAACACTTCCGCTCCTATTCCTGCACCTCCCCTTAACAGCTCTGGTGCCCCCCTGGGGAGGCACACCCCACAGTTTGGGAACCGGTGATCTAAGCCCATTTTGGTACATTTCAAGCCACTATTTCACTGCCAAATGCGATCAAATAGAAAAAATCGTTAACATTTTCACTAACTTTAGGTTTCTCACTGAAATTATTTACCAACAGCTTGTGCAATTATGGCACAAATTATTGTAAATGCTTCTCTGGTATTATCCCCTTTGTTAAGAAATCACAGACATATATGGCTTTCCCTCCCCCACTCCCCAAAGCCAAAGGTCACCCCATCTTAAGTACTGGCAGAAAGTCTGCCAGTATAAAAATAAAAGGTTTTTTTGTTTTGTTTATATATATTTTCTGCAGGGTAGTATCCTTAATATCAAGGCATCGCTGCAATACCCTGAAAGCAGCTGGAAGCGATCACGATCGCTTCCAGCGCTTTAAACCCCAGAGGACATGCCAGGCACATCCTTGGTCATTAACAACCTTTTTTGTAGGACGTGGCTGGCACGTCCGCGGTCGTTAAGGGGTTAAACTGAATAGGGAAATAACATGACTGTGCTTGCACATGCCCTTGCATGTCCTGGGACTCTGATTGGCTTCTTAAAGTCCCTTTACAATGGGGTGTGAATACTTAGGAACTTTTGAGGTGAATAAGGTATTTTCTAGTCAGCTTTTTTATAGCTATGCTGCATCACTTTCAAGTGCTTCAACATTTGGGTGCCATGTCCCTTTAACACCATTTATCTTCTGTGGATATGCTAAATATACTAACCTCTAATTTCCTTTTAAATATCCCTTAGTAGACGGCCTGCAAATGGTTTAATTCTGACTTGAATGTCCCTTTAAGAGTTCCACAGTTAGATACCCAGAGGTTAAAATGTCATTAACAAAATATATTACAGTTTCTTGTACCAGCACAAGAGCTTGATAACATTGTTAGCCAGACCCATACCAGCACTTTAAATTAGCACACATATGAAAAATGTATAATGCGAACTTTCAATCCACAGTATTTCAAGCCTTTATTTTCAACAAAGACCTGCAGCATGCATTTTTCATAAGCATCCCTTTTTAAACAGGCAATACCATTAATCTAATTTTATCACAAAAACTATAATTCAGTGAGATCTGGAATAACTTACCTGTCTGAGTATTAGACATGATGCCTAGATGAGAGGTGATCCCTTTTAAAATTTAAATATATTTTTAGTGCCCAGTCAAACCTGCATCAGACGGGGAGCTGAATAAAACCTTCCTAACACACAGGGATCCGGAAGGGATTCTTTTGCAAGGACTCATGGGAAAAATAAAATTAACTGTCTGCATCCCATAATCCTGTTTTTACAATCTGCTTTCTTTTCCCCTCTTCAGAACCTTAAGGTAATTAACTAAAATTCCTCAGACATACATTCCAAGGAAGTAACTTGTTAACCCTTTAGTTTTATGCTTGTTATAGCCAAAAAAATATTTATATATCTAAATAAAACCAACTTGGTTGGGTTTATTATATTAATAATTGCAAGATATGATTAATAAATCTTAAATAGAAAAATGAATAGAATAATTTTGTACAAAATAAATCATAGTAAACCATACGTTCTATTACCACGCTAAGAACTAAAACATATCACAAACAAAAATGATACACTATGTACTACCCTACAAAAGACATTATATCAATAATAGCTGGTTCAGTAGTTTTCAATAATGGTAAAAATCACCCCATTTTCTCTTCTTTGCAACTGAAATATATTTTCTTTTGCAATTTGCGTACCCAAAAAAGACATAACAAAATAAGTATATACTTGTCTATACAAAAAAGTCCTTTTATGTTGTTTATTTTAACAAAATTTGGGCAAGATCTAAATTCGTAATGTTTTTTGTGCTTCTCGGGATCTGCTCGTAGTATTAGTTTATAAATTCATTCTTTTTCAAAAATCGCTAGCAGAATTTTCATGTGCACGCACATTTGTTCACCATAGAAATCAATGGAGAAAAAAAAGTTGAAAAAAAAACACCCTACCATAAGCACCTAGCCTAATAAACCCTAAATACACCATCCCCCCACATTGCAAACACTAAATAAAAGTATTAACCCCTAAACCGCTATTCCCCTACATCACAAAGTATCTAAATAATCTATTAACCCCTAAACCGCCATCCCCCACCTCACAAACTACCTATATAAAATATTATCCCCTAAACCGCCATCCCCCTGGCGATGTGGGAGGATGGCGGTTTAGGGGTTAATAGTATTATTTAGTGTTTGAGATATATGAGGATGGTGGTTTAAGGGTTAATAGTATTACTTAGTGTTTGCGATGTGGGGGTGGTTTAGGGGTTAATAGTGTTGTTTATTGGTGTAAGTGTACTTTGTAATGTATTTTTGTTGTGCTTAGTGCAACTTTTTAATTTCGGAACACAGTTTAACACAGCTCATAGATCACGGTAGAGATTAAAGCAGAAAAGTCTACTGCACTAGCGAAATTGCGATTTCTCCTGAGGAAGAAAAATGGATTACAAAAAACGCCATTGTGCTAGCCCAAAACCGTTTGCGCTTTACTTGTAATCTAGCCCTATATGTTTTAAAAATTGAAATTAGAATAATGTTTATATGGCAGGGGAAAAAAAAATATCTTTTTGATTCATCAAAAATATGGGCTAGATTACAAGTGGCGCACTAACGATAGCTCGCACAAGTTGGTTCTACTAAGACCTCGAGTAAAATAAAAGTTGCAATAAACACAACATAAATACATTAAAATAAACAGTTAAACTCATATAAGCACTAACTGATAAAAAATTATTCATAAAATAAGGGTTCAAAGGTATATGGTATTTGGCCATGTATTTATCTGAAAAGGGTTATATTATATATGTGTTTGTGTCTAAATAATAATTCTATAATAATATTTGATAATGTGTTTTACAGTGTATTTACTGTAAACATTTAACATTCGAATGTTCTTTATATATGGGAAAATGTTATTTGTATTTTTAAATATATATATATATATATATATATATATATCCTATTATATAAAAGGCAAAGTGTGTTTGTCCGAAGCTGTCATGCGCAGTAGAGACTGCGCGCAAGGACAAACACACTTGGCCTACCTCACCTGGCATCTGGCGTGGAGTGGGCGTGGTCGGCCGGCCGTGACGTGGGCGAGGTCAGGTACGACGTGGGCGGGGAATGGCCGGGCGGGGCCGGATGCACCATGAGAGCTGAGAGATAGAGAGCTCTAAAGAGGGGGGGGGGGGGGATAGAGGGGGGAGAGAAAGCAAAAGAGAGGGGGAGAGAGAGCAAAAGAGGGGTATAGAGAGAGCAAAAGAGATGGGGGAGAGAGAGCAACAAGAGGGGGGGAGAGAGAGAGCAAAAGAGAGGAAGAGAGACAGCAAAAGAGAGAGGGGAGAGAGAGCAGAAGAGGGGGAGAGAGAGAGCACAAAAGAGGGAGAGAGAGCTCAAAAGAGAACAAAAGAGAGGGGGGAGAGAGAGAGTGTCAAAGAGGGGGAGAGAGAGAGCTCAAAGGGAGGAGGAGAGAGAGCGCAAAAGAGAAGGGGGAGAGAGAGTGCAAAAGAGAAGGGGGAGAGAGCTCAAAAGAGAAGGGGGAGAAAGCGCTAAAGAGAGGGGGGAGAGAGAAAAAGAGGGGGGGAGAGTGGGGAGAGAGAGCAAAAGAGGTGGGAGAGAGCGCAAAAGATGGGGGAGAGAGAGTAAAAGAGGGGGGAAAGAGAGCAAAAGAGAGAGGGGAGAGAGAGCAGAAGAGGCAGAGAGAGAGAGCACAAAAGAGGGGGAGAGAGAGCAAAAAAGAGGGGGGGAGAGAGCTCAAAAGAAATGGGGGAGAGAGAGAGCATCAAAGAGGTTGAGAGAGAGCTCAAAAGAGAGGGGGGAAAGAGAGCACAAAAGAGAAGGGGGAGGGAGAGCGCAAAAGAGAATTGGGAGAGAGCGCAAAAGAGAGTGGGAGAGCGTGCTAAAGGGAGGGGGGAGAGAGAGCAAAAGAGGGGGTGAGAGAGCAAAAGAGAGGGGGTGAGAGAGCATTCTCATGTTTATTTCTTTTGTTTGTATTGGTATAACACAAAAAAGTGGAGAAAAAAAAGCCAAATCTGACATATTCCACACAAAACTCTAAATATGGACTGGACAAAATTATTGACACCCTCAATTTAATATTTGGTATCACACCCATTGGAAAAAATAACTCACAAACAGGTCTGAGACAATGCAAGGGAAAAGCATTCTGAACAGAGGCCCTTTAAATAATAAGTGATGACATCACAATTCTTAGACTGCATCCTGTCTCACACGGATGATGTTCACCAGTCTGGCCATAAGAGGGCATGCAGGAAATGAGCAGCATCACACACTCTGTATCAGAATCAGTAAGAGAGGTGAGTAAAATGGCTGCCAGCAGCACATGGCAAACAAAGCAGGGAAAAAACCCTGACACTACCCTCCCCTCAATGACCCCTCCCCCGCGGGAGGACAAAGGGCTTATTGGGGAAACGGGAATTGAAGGCACGGAGGAGGGCAGGAGCATGAACATCAGAGGAGGGAACCCATGAACACTCCTCCGGACTGTAGCCCCTCCAGTGAACCAAATATTGTACACGACCCCTGCACATACAAGAGTCAATAATGCTGCTGACCTCATATTCTTCATGGTAGTCAACAGAAGAACATTGGAGATGCGCATTGCAGGAGGAAGGTTAAGAGCGTAGGCCACAGGATTGACCCGTCTGAGTATTCGAAAAAAACAACATAATGGGGAGCCAGTTTATTGGAAGGCACACGAAGGTTCAAGTTGTGGGTGGACAGCCAAACCCTCTCACCAACCTGGTAGGAAAGCGCGGGCAGATGCCTACGATCAGCCTGGAACATTTGGCGCTGCATAGAACGATGAAGGCAATCCTGAATCTGCACTCACATGGAACGAAGTTGCCGGAGATGCTCCTCCAAAGCTGGAATACCCTGAGACATGAATCAGGCAACAAGGATGGTTGAAACCCATAATTCGCCATGAACTGGTGGGAAGCATTAATAGCACTATTATGAGCAAACTCTGCCCAAGGTAACAGTTCAGACCAATTGTTGTGGTGATCTGAGCATAGCAATGGAGGAACTGTTCCAGAGCTTGATTAGACCGTTCTACAGCCCTATTGGATTGAGGGTGATATGCCGAGGAGAAGGAAAGCTGGATCCCCATTTGAGCACAAAAGGAATGCCACAATCTTGAGACAAACTGGCTAACCTGGTCCGAGACTATCTCCTTGGGTAACCCATGTAAATGGAGGACCTTCCGGGCAAAAATTGAAGCAATATCCTGAGCTGTAGGCAGCTTCTTCAAGGGAATGCAATTTGACATTTTAGAAAAACGGTCAACCACCATTAAGATAACAATATTGCCATTGGAAACAGGAGGCTCGACAATGAAGTCCTTGGAAAATGTGTCCAAGGACACTCACCATTAGAAATAGACGTTAAGGAGTCTTATTCTGTGCACAGACTGAACAAGAGGCAACATACGCAGCAACATCAGAACAAAGACCTGGCCAACAGAATTGTCGAGTGACAGACCAAATCATTTGGTTCTTGTCCAGGTGACCTACGGCTTTAGGATAGTGGTAAGTATGCAATAGTTTAGTTAGAAGATTCTCAGGTACAAAGCACTTACCACTAGGTTTCTCAGGAGGTGCATTGGTTTGTGCAGCCAGGATCTCCTCCCCAAGGGGAGAAGTCAAATTAGTACGTATGGTGGCCAAAATATGGTCAGGAGGAATAACTGGAATAGGTACAGACTCCTCCTTGGTCAGAGGTGAAAATTGACGAGAGGGGGCATCAGCCCTAACATTCTTACTACCTGGCAGGTAGGAGACCACATAATTAAACTGAGACAAAAATAGCACCCATCTGGCCTGTCAGGGCGACAAATGTTTTGCTTTGGATAGATAAGTCAAATTCTTGTGGTCAGTAAGAATGAGCACTGGTACACTAGTACCCTCGAGAAGGTGCCTCCATTCCTTGAGTGCCAAAATTATGGCCAGTAATTCCCTGTCGCCAATTTAATAATTGCACTCCGCCAGAGACAATTTCTTAGAGAAGAAACCGCATAGAAGCAAGGAACCATCAGGCATAGGACGTTGAGACAGGAGGGCACCTACTCCAGTCTCAGACGTATCAACCTCAAGAACAAAAGGCAGGACAGGGTTAGGATGAGCTAGAACTGGAGCAGCAGCAAAGACTCTCAAAGCCTTATTGGCAGTAAGTGACTAAAGGAGTGGATCATTCTCCTTACCGGTCATGTCAGGGATAGGTTTGACCAAGGAAGAAAAGTTTTTAATAAACTTACTATAGTAATTGGAAAAGCCCCCCAAAAAATGAATAGAGTGAAGACCAACTGGGTGAGGCCACTGCAGGACTGCAGACAATTTGTCAGGATCCATGGAGAACCCTGCAACGAATATTACATAACCAAGGAAGTTTACTTGAGTCTGATGGAACTCACATTTCTTGAGTTTAGAAAACAGGCCATTCTCATGTAGTCTCTGAAGTACCAGTGTAACATAAGAATGATGAGCCTCGGAGGGGGGCGGAGCTAGCTGCCTAACTGAGCGGTCGCACTGAACTGGAGCTCCTAGACAAAGTGCTTATTATAAGCTTATTATAAACTCTTTTTCCTAACTAAAGGACTTAAGACTAACTCTTCTTGACCCAGGATTGTTCTCCTGTACTCAAGGACTGCGTCCTGCACATATTTCTACACCGGCCGGTGTTTGTGACAGGAGCCGCACTGAGAGCAGCCATTAGACAGCCTACGAGAGACACCTTTAGCCACAGCATAACCACCAACCTTGCCGGCTAACAACTACACTTGATCTTCAGCACCGGAGGGTCGGGGCTCCGCTCCGGAGCTACAGCAGCCTCAACTATCAGATCTCCCTAACGCCGGTCACAGACCAGAAAGGAGGCCGCAGATTCACCCCGCATTCAGCATCACCCGGGACCCGACCACAATTAAGCAGCAGCTGACATCAACCTACTCAACTAAATCCAGGATAAAGAAGGTGTCCCTTGGCTGGGAGAAGGTGTAAAACCGAGCCGGAAGTGCACCCACGCCACATAGTGACTGAGCGCTGTGGCGTGAAAACGCCGCCATCTTGCCTTTCCCCACATCAGTCTCCCATGCTGTCACACCAGGCCCGCACATATTATTGAGACTCCATCCACATAGCGGGTAATAACCCTGAGGAAAGGAGCCGTTATAAGATATTGGGGCACCGTAACATCAGCTCCGGACAGTGTCTAAAGTAGCTACATATACAGGCTGCGCAAAAGTTTTTCAGGTCCCGGCCCTACTCCTATTCTGAAACTTGCTCCCCACATAACCGGCCAGGACTTTTCAAACATTAGGGGATTCTACTACGGCTATCATTATTTCCACTATTATTAACAGTCATATCCACGGATGCATAAGTTGTTACTGCCCCTGTGATGCCACCATTAGAACTACCAAGAGAGATGGATCTGGCCTAATACTGGACCTCTTGCAACTGGGGGACGTTGAGTATAGCCCCACACAGCAAGTACAACAAGCTGCAACACAGGGAGTCCTACATGTAGGAGATTTGGGATCATTCCAGGCTCTCTATCTTTACTGAAACAGAGGTCTACTATAGTGACTCACTGTCAAGGCTATGTAGGTTAAAGATTTTTCAACTATTGCTGTGGATCTACAGCTGCGGATCAGATATAATGTTTCACTCAGCACTTAATTAACATATGACGATGTTAACCATAATGGGGCTCAGAGTGAGTTAATAAACTTTAAGTCTATGTGGAGACTTAGGGAAAAATAAAGGAGTAACTTAATATGTTAAGTGTCCATTTAGAAACAAATTTACAAAGTAATTCTTTCTGATGATTTGTGGAAAAGTATCAGTTCATATGTATCACAATACAATTAATGTAGCAGTTCCTCTATGCCCAAATTAGTGAGGTGTGCGCTAGAGATTTAAAGTCACAATTAGATGTTACACAACTCTGTTAGCTGTAGTGAGTTAGTCGCAGGTTACCTGTTGAATCGGCTGAGAACAGAGAACTCGAGAGGCACTCGAGACAACAGTTGATAGGCGGTGAGTGACAGCTTACTGAAAACCGGTTGCGGTTGGCGTCTGACGTCACAGGGCTGAAGTCCGCGGGAGAAATAAACTTACAAATCTTCCGGTAATGTTGCAAAAGCACTCAGATGTTTGAAGTATAATCCTGGCTTGATAATATAAGTGGAGATGTAACTGAAATGAATACCGTAACCAAAGTAGAGAAAACAGAACACCGTAGCAGGGTGTCAATTTCCCTTGAAATAAGTTTTAAAACTATTTTCCAATAAGGTAGCTTGAAATAAGCAGGAGCTCAGTTTGTAGCAGAGTTACCTAGGGATAAAACTCAATTACTAAGCACCTGGCTGGCGTCAGGAGAAAGCTTAAATAGGCTAGGAGGAACTAAAAGGTAAAGGTGGTATTGGTAATTGTATGACACTTAACATAAGGTGGTATAGTGAGTTCTGACAGATTGCCCCCTTCACTCAAGCCGTCCCACGGCTTGTAAGCGAGGTCTATGAGGATTCCTTGAATGGAAACGAGACACCAGTCGGGGAGCGTTCACAAGATTATGGGGTTCCCATGTGTCTTCGTCTGAAGAGTACCCCTTCCAACTGACAAGGTATTGTAGATCCCCTTTATATAAACGCGAATCCAAAATATCCTTCACTTCATAAACGTTAGGGTCTAAAGACTGAGCTTCAGGAGGTAATAGTTGGGTTCCAGTGTTTTTTGCAGGTTTCAATAAGGAGACGTGAAATGTAGGATGGATGGCAAGAGTGGTAGGAAGTTGTAAAGTAACAGCATTTTGGTTGATGATACGTATAATACGAAATGGTCCTATAAAGAGGCTTGCTAGTTTCTTGCTTGAGGTCTGCAATTTTAGATTTTTTGTAGATAGCCAGACCCAATCTCCGATTGAATACTGTGGGGATGGCCTTCTTCTGAGGTCATAGTACTTCTTTTGTGTTTCTTGAGCTGTTTGTAGATTCCTTTGTAATAGTTGCCAGTTTTCAGTAAGTCTATCAGTTAGATCCTCCACATTTGGGTTTAAAGAAGATTCTTTTGTTGAGAGACTAATCTTTGGGTGGTATGCATAATTCGCGAAGAATGGTGTTATCTTACTGGACGAATTGAGAGAGTTGTTATATGCGAATTCTGCAGTTTAAAGGAATTTCTTCCAGTCTGTTTGGTGGTAGGCACAGTAGCAGCGCAGATACTGCTCAAGCCACTGGTTTAAGCGCTCTGTTTGGCCATTAGTCTGGGGGTGGTAGGCGGTGGTATAACGGTGTTCAATCTGTAACTTGTTGCAGAGGTTCTTCCAGAAACGAGAGGTGAATTGAATTCCCCTGTCAGAATTAAGGATTTCTGGTATCCCATGTAGTTTAATAATGTTGTCTATAAATAGTTGTGCAGTTTCAGCTGAAGTTGGCAATTTGTGGTGCGGTATAAAATGAGCCATCTTGGTAAACAAGTCGATAACTACCATTAAGGTGTTCATTCCAGCTGAAGTAGGTAATTCAACTATAAAATCTATACCTAGATGAGTCCAGGGTCTTTGTGGAACTTGTATGGGCATCAGAAATCCATAAGGAGGACGTCTCTCCGATTTTGAAGTGATACATCTAGTGCAACTTTGTACATAGTTACGAACATCTACGGCCATATGTGGCCACCAATAAGTCCTTGAAATGAGGTTTAGAGTTCTTTGAATACCAGGGTGTCCAGAAAGAGGGGAATTGTGATGTTCCTTCATCAAATTTTGTCTTAATTGCTCGGGTATATATAATTTATCTGAATTGTAATATAGACCGTCATTTCCTAGTGTTATTTCTTTAGGTAAATCTTGTTCAGCTTGTATGGCCTTTTGATAAACGGATTCAGAAGATGATGTGATGCCTAAGAACTTCTCATGGGGAATCATCACTGTAGGGTTATCTTCCGAAGGTGGTTTAGGGTCTCTTCGGGAGAGAGCGTCCGCCTTTCCATTACGGTTAGCTGGTCTGTAAATAATTTGAAAATGAAATCTGCTAAAGTAAAGACTCCACCTCACCTGTCTAGCTGAGAGGGTCTTATTTCTCTGGAGGTATTCCAAATTTTTGTGGTCGGTATAAACTATAACAGGTAAGAGTGTACCCTCTAGAAGATGCCTCCAGTATTCAAAAGCTCTTTTAATGGAGAGTAACTCCTTTTCCCCAATAGGGTAATTCCTTTCAGGAGGAGACATAATTTTCGAATAGAAGGCTATAGGGTGCAGAGGTTGGGTTAAAGATTCTCTTTGGGATAAGACAGCTCCTAAGGCGTAGTCCGAGGAGTCCACTTCAAGGAAATACTGTAAAGCAGGATCAGGGTGACGCAATATTGGAGCTGTTGTAAAGGAGTGTTTTAAGAATTCAAATGCTTCATTGGCCTTTGAGTTCCACCGATAGGTAGTTGTACTGCCCGTAAGGATGGTAAGAGGTTTAACGATAGAGGAATAATTTTTTATAAATTTTCGATAGTAGTTGCTGAAACCTAAAAAGCGTTGGAGATCCTTTCGGGTTTGTGGAATAGGCCAATCTTTTACTGCTTCAACCTTGTCTTGTTGCATCTCGATGCCTTCAGAGGAGATGTTGTAACCAAGGAAAGATATCTTTTGAGTGTGAAATAAGCATTTCTCAGCCTTTGCATAAAGTCGATGTACTTGTAATCTTGAAAGCACCCAGCTGACGTGCTTAATATGATCTTGAAGGTTTTGAGAGTAGATCAGGATGTCATCCAGATAAACTACGACGCAGATGTCTAACAGGTCTCTGAAGACATCATTGATGTAGTGTTGGAAAGTAGCTGGTGCATTGGTAAGGCCAAATGGCATAACTAGGTACTCATACAGACCGTATCGAGTCCTAAAAGCAGTCAACCACTCATCTCCCTCTCTTATGCGTATGAGGTTGTAGGCCCCCCTGAGATCTAATTTAGTGAAAATCTTAGCTTTGTGAAGGCGTTCTATGAGCTCAGGTATTAATGGGAGAGGGTACCTATTCTTAACAGTGATTTTGTTTAAATCTCTGTAGTCTATGATCGGACGTAATGATTGATCTTTGTTTTTGACAAAAAACATGCCTGCTCCAGCAGGAGATACCGAGGGTCTGATGAATCCCTTCTTAAGGTTCTCGTCTAAATAAGCTTTTAAATGTTCAAGCTCAGGTTGACTCAACGGGTATAAGTGACCATAAGGTATAGTTGCACCAGGTTTCAGGTCTATGGGGCAGTCATAACTGCGGTGCGGTGGTAAGTTTTCTGCCTCACGTTTGCTAAATACTTCTATATATTGGGTATACTCCTTGGGAATAATAGGCAACTCCTCATCTACCTGTGCTACCTGTATTACATGTGTGGGGGATGTACAGGTACGCTTACAATATGGGGAGTCTAAAGTAAGTTTTAATGTCTTCCAAACTATAGTGGGTTCATGCAAGCGAATCCACTGTATACCTAAAACCACAGGAAAAAGAGGAGAGGGCAAAACATCAAAACGAATATATTCATGATGATTGTCTTGTGTGGTAACCAATAAAGGAACAGTATGATGTGTTATTGGACCGCTAGATATGTATGTGCCATCAACCACACGAATAGAGACAGGAGTGGTTTTTCTTTCAAGTGCTATTTTATTTATTTTCACAATGGTAGAATCTATATAATTCCCGTGGGCCCCAGTGTCAACAATAGCCTCAGTGGTTAGGCGTCTACGTTCCCACTGCAAAGAGAGAGAGATGATACAGTAAATAGGGTTATTCTGCTTTGAGGTAGAAATGTTAGTCATAATGCACTTACTTTTCTTATTCTTTTGTAGCAGTGGACATTCCTTTACGGAATGAGAAGGATTAGCACAGTATAGGCAGAGTGCTAGAGATTTGCGTCTCTGCTTTTCTTCTAGTGACAGAGGACCTCTTAGAACTCCAATCTCCATCGGCTCTTGAGTGGAACTACTGGTAGCCCCATGGGGTATGGGAGGTGTAGGTTTCCGGTAGATAACTTCAGAACTGTGTCTTTCACTTCTCCTTTCCCTGAGACGCCTGTCTATTTGTATGGACAGCCTCATCAGTCCTTCCAATGTATCTGGTAGAACCACTCTAGCCAACTCATCCTTAATAGACTCAGAGAGACCCAGCCTGAATTGGTTTCTAAGAGCTATTTGATTCCATTGGGAGTCTGTGGAGAACTGCTTAAATTCGGTGATATACACCTCAACTGGTTTAGAACCTTGTCGTAAAGCTCTCATCTTAGTTTCAGCTGTAATTTGTGAATTAGTATCCAAATACAATTCATCCATGGCAGTGAGGAAATCTGGTAGGGAAGTGAGAATAGGATTATGTGTTTCATAAAACGAGTCTGCCCAGATCCTGGGTTCACCACGTAAAAAAGATATCATTGTCAAAACTTTCAGGTGATCACTAGGGTAAGTTTTAGGTTTGAGTGTGAAAAGCAACATGCATGCATTCTTAAATTGACGGTATAGGCGTCTGTCGCCTGAAAAGAAATCAGGGGATGCTATCTGAGGTTCAGGTTGGCTCACCGGAGGTGGTGTTGTAACCTTCACAGTGTCTCTGATAACCTTTCTCAAAGTTTCATTCTCCACTTGTAAGGCACTCATGGCCTGTCCTAGTTGATCTACCTTTTGTGTAAGATTGTAAACAATTTGCGGCAGATCCGCTGGATCCATTATTCAGGCTTAGTAATTCTGTCAAGGCTATGTAGGTTAAAGATTTTTCAACTATTGCTGTGGATCTACAGCTGCGGATCAGATATAATGTTTCACTCAGCACTTAATTAACATATGACGATGTTAACCATAATGGGGCTCAGAGTGAGTTAATAAACTTTAAGTCTATGTGGAGACTTAGGGAAAAATAAAGGAGTAACTTAATATGTTAAGTGTCCATTTAGAAACAAATTTACAAAGTAATTCTTTCTGATGATTTGTGGAAAAGTATCAGTTCATATGTATCACAATACAATTAATGTAGCAGTTCCTCTATGCCCAAATTAGTGAGGTGTGCGCTAGAGATTTAAAGTCACAATTAGATGTTGCACAACTCTGTTAGCTGTAGTGAGTTAGTCGCAGGTTACCTGTTGAATCGGCTGAGAACAGAGAACTCGAGAGGCACTTGAGACAACAGTTGATAGGCGGTGAGTGACAGCTTACTGAAAACCGGTTGCGGTTGGCGTCTGACGTCACAGGGCTGAAGTCCGCGGGAGAAATAAACTTACAAATCTTCCGGTAATGTTGCAAAAGCACTCAGATGTTTGAAGTATAATCCTGGCTTGATAATATAAGTGGAGATGTAACTGAAATGAATACCGTAACCAAAGTAGAGAAAACAGAACACCGTAGCAGGCTGTCAGTTTCCCTTGAAATAAGTTTTAAAACTATTTTCCAATAAGGTAGCTTGAAATAAGCAGGAGCTCAGTTTGTAGCAGAGTTACCTAGGGATAAAACTCAATTACTAAGCACCTGGCTGGCGTCAGGAGAAAGCTTAAATAGACTAGGAGGAACTAAAAGGTAAAGGTGGTATTGGTAATTGTATGACACTTAACATAAGGTGGTATAGTGAGTTCTGACACTCACAGACAACTGCTTACTGCCTGCAAGGGCAGCATCCCAGTAAGGCACACCAGTGCATCCTCGCAACCCCACACATATCTTAGACTGTCCTGAACTGAGAATTGACAGACCTACTACGCCAGCTGCTGTGTACTTTATCCCCTCTCCCTACCATTTCCCACCTGCCTCCACAGGTGGGTCATATCCTCATTCCTTTGCCCACTTCGTCAACAGGAGACACATCCCCTGGGGAGTGGGGTAGGTACTGAGGACTGCCGTTGTCCTGTGCAGGGCCCTATGAAATAGGGACTAAATCTACATAGAGTTCACATTCCATGAGAGTAGCCTGATCCTCTCCCACGGTCTTTCTAACCACCTGCAAGAGATAGGACATTTGACCACAAGACCCTCAGAATAAACTGTCATTGCCAGAATATCCCTTTCTCTCTGTAGGGATCAGCCCATGACAACATGTAATTAGACTCTAAGTGTCTGTGGCCCCGCCGGCCAATGTACCCTCATTAGCATATGTGAAGTAAGCAGGCTCTCAGCAGTAACGCATAAGTCTTCATAAGTAGTTCCATCTCTTACTATAGCAGCATGCAATGGTAGATGAATACAGCACTTAGTGTAAAGGTGGTGCACGGTGTGGGAGGTAGCTGCAATCGCCTCTGTGATAATGCATTCGTAGTAACACCAGCACCAATATCTTGAGTTCCAATATTTTTATTAGAGGTTACATAAAAAGCAACGTTTCGTGGTGAACCCACTTAATCATGCTGTTTGTATCACATTGTTTCAAACAATTTATATCTTTCTTTGGCGCCAACTGGCTTCAATTTTGGCAGTTTTACACCCCCTAGTGGTTACCAATAGTAATGTGTATACAAAAATGTTAAAAACAAATGTATATGACTAAACAGATTATATATGGCAATTATAAACGTACAAGTACTTTAACATTACTGTGCATACTTATATTATCACAAATATTTAACATACTTATATTGATTTTTCAATTTTAATATCTTGTTGTAATATAATTTCAAATAATGTAAACACATAGGTAAAGTATCTTTGTTGTTTTTGACTTATCATATAAAGAAAATTTCTATACCAAGAAATCTTTTCATATAGCGAACTCTTATCATATAGTGAATTTTAATTCTGCATATAGTTATAATTTGAATGGTAATAATGTTAAAGTTATAATTTCATGGTTTAAGGGAATTTCTTTAAGAGAAACAATTCAGATCAAAATCCCTGTTCAACCCCCTGGGAATAAGAGTATCCAATTGATATATCCATCTCATCTCTTGTTGTTGGAGGATTTTTTCTCTATTAGTCCCATTGCGCTGAACAGGGATATGTTGTATGATCTGCCAGCGTAGCTGGCTTACACTATGTCCTTTTTCTAAAAAGTGTTTGGAAAGGGGGGCCTCCAAATTCTTTTTCCTTATGTTTGACCTATGCTGACTCAATCTATCCTTTACTTTCTGTGTGGTCTCTCCTAAGTAATACATAGAACATGGGCATTTTATGAGATAGACTACGTAACTAGTGTCACAAGTGTAAAATCCCCTGATGTTGTAACGTCTGCCATTATGTGGATGATAGAAGTTTGGACCTTTTATAACTGAATTACAACTAACACATCCTAGGCAGGGGTAACAGCCATTCCTTTTTGCTTGCATGTATGTTTGTGTATCTTTTCTCTCTGATCCCACATCACTTCTTACAAGATGGTCCCGGATATTCTTTACCCTCCTATATGCCATTAAGGGATAATCCCTAAACTGTTCAATACTAGGGTTACAATCCTTAAGAATATGCCAATGCTTTTTTATGGCTTTTGCTACAGCTTGGCTGTGTGGGCTATGTTGAGACACAAATACTAGTCTATCTTGTTCTTTAGTTTTTTCTTTAGGTGCCCTAGGTGTGGTGATATCTTTAATTGTTTCACTCAACAATTGTGTAGGATATCCTCTCTGTTTAAATTTTTTTGACATTTCCAACAGCCTTCTATCCTTCACTTCTGGTGTACTTACTATTCTCTGTACCCTTAATAATTGACTCTTGGGTAATGAGTTGATAAGGCCTTTTGGATGGAAGCTGTTATATTCCAATAAGGTGTTCCTATCGGTCTCTTTTGTAAAGATATCTATATCTAGTCTGTTATGTCCTTTAGTAATCTTAGTGTCAAGAAATGTTATACTCTCTTCACTATATGTCAAGGTAAATTGTAAGCCCCTTACCATAGTATTAAGTTCTCTTGTGAATTCTTCTAGTTCTCCAATGCTGCCCCACCACACGCCAAACACATCATCTATATAGCGCTATATAGATGATGTATATACCTTATTGGAATATAACAGCTTCCATCCAAAAGGCCTTATCAACTCATTACCCAAGAGTCAATTATTAAGGGTACAGAGAATAGTAAGTACACCAGAAGTGAAGGATAGAAGGCTGTTGGAAATGTCAAAAAAATTTAAACAGAGAGGATATCCTACACAATTGTTGAGTGAAACAATTAAAGATATCACCACACCTAGGGCACCTAAAGAAAAAACTAAAGAACAAGATAGACTAGTATTTGTGTCTCAACATAGCCCACACAGCCAAGCTGTAGCAAAAGCCATAAAAAAGCATTGGCATATTCTTAAGGATTGTAACCCTAGTATTGAACAGTTTAGGGATTATCCCTTAATGGCATATAGGAGGGTAAAGAATATCCGGGACCATCTTGTAAGAAGTGATGTGGGATCAGAGAGAAAAGATACACAAACATACATGCAAGCAAAAAGGAATGGCTGTTACCCCTGCCTAGGATGTGTTAGTTGTAATTCAGTTATAAAAGGTCCAAACTTCTATCATCCACATAATGGCAGACGTTACAACATCAGGGGATTTTACACTTGTGACACTAGTTACGTAGTCTATCTCATAAAATGCCCATGTTCTATGTATTACTTAGGAGAGACCACACAGAAAGTAAAGGATAGATTGAGTCAGCATAGGTCAAACATAAGGAAAAAGAATTTGGAGGCCCCCCTTTCCAAACACTTTTTAGAAAAAGGACATAGTGTAAGCCAGCTACGCTGGCAGATCATACAACATATCCCTGTTCAGCGCAATGGGACTAATAGAGAAAAAATCCTCCAACAACAAGAGATGAGATGGATATATCAATTGGATACTCTTATTCCCAGGGGGTTGAACAGGGATTTTGATCTGAATTGTTTCTCTTAAAGAAATTCCCTTAAACCATGAAATTATAACTTTAACATTATTACCATTCAAATTATAACTATATGCAGAATTAAAATTCACTATATGATAAGAGTTCGCTATATGAAAAGATTTCTTGGTATAGAAATTTTCTTTATATGATAAGTCAAAAACAACAAAGATACTTTACCTATGTGTTTACATTATTTGAAATTATATTACAACAAGATATTAAAATTGAAAAATCAATATAAGTATGTTAAATATTTGTGATAATATAAGTATGCACAATAATGTTAAAGTACTTGTACGTTTATAATTGCCATATATAATCTGTTTAGTCATATACATTTGTTTTTAACATTTTTGTATACACATTACTATTGGTAACCACTAGGGGGTGTAAAACTGCCAAAATTGAAGCCAGTTGGCGCCAAAGAAAGATATAAATTGTTTGAAACAATGTGATACAAACAGCATGATTAAGTGGGTTCACCACGAAACGTTGCTTTTTATGTAACCTCTAATAAAAATATTGGAACTCAAGATATTGGTGCTGGTGTTACTACGAATGCATTACTATAGCAGCATGTCACAGTCCCATAAAAGAAAGCAGAAACCCCATACCACACTAAAGAGAACCATTGTAGATCACTTCCAACCTCGTTCTGACATAGCCCGGACGAGATCAGAAGATGAATACTCAGATACAGGTAGTGCCTCAGACACCCAGGCCGGGTCAGCACTAATGCAAAAAGCTTCACAGGCAACCAACAGCTCGAATAACAACATGATAGATGCCATTCAATCCCTATTATCCTCACATCATGATTCCTTAACCAAGAGGTTTGACAGATCCCATGCAGATTTAAAGAGAGATATTGGCCTGGATATAGGAGAGCGAACAGAAGCGCTGGAGTGCAAACAGGAGGACCTAACAATAGACCACACCAATCTCCTCAGCTACTCCCAGTCTCTAGCCATCCAAATTACTGATTTAGAATTGAAGCTGGCGGATCTAGAGGATAGATCGCGCCGAAATAATATACGCATTAAGGGCATACCGGAATCAGTTTTACCACAAGACTTAGAGAAATACTTACATGGCCTATTCAAAGCAGTACTGGGGCCTGTGACAGGTACCGAGACTCTTATAGACAGAGCACACAGAGCTCTCCGAGCACGATCCGCAGATGGAGGACAACCAAGAGATGTAATAGTGAGGTTGCACTACTACACATACAGGGAAAGAATCCTCAGAGCTCTGGCTAGAGATAAGCGCCTACCTGAAGAATATGCTGGGCTACCCAGACCTTTCCACCCACACACTACAGCTTCGCAGGCACTTCCAACCCTTCACCAAAATGTTGAGAGAGAAGGAACTAAAATACAGGTGGGGGTTCCCAGTAAGACTTTTCATCACGAAAGATGGTCACCAATTTGTGGCCACCACCCCCCAACAGGCACGTGAATTGCTGCAAAAATGGGACATGCTCCCTAGAGATGAAGTAGAGCGCTCCACAGAACCAGGGTTGGGCACTGGCCTGAGAGCATCGGCTCCGCCATGGAAACCATTACCACAAAGACTCTCTGGCTCCGCTGGAAAGTCCACTGAGACCCTCAAAAAGCTCAGAGACCCTGCAGGTCCACATCAGGAAATGGACACATAGAGAGCCTGCTTACATACCTTGCATACTTTACATGCTCTACTCACTGTACTCCTTGAAAGTAGAAGAATGAACAGTCACAGGAGGAAATGTCCTCTAAAGCTCAAAGATGACCTCCCAGACTAAACGGAAAGAAGACGGGTGAGATCAATATACCTGCATGTTATAGCTTACTTATCTACCTAAGTAATGGACACTAGCCACAGTCTTTAAACGTGTTTGTTATATGTTGCCAATAACACATGTACTGTTGTTTTATTGTATTGAAATGTATCGCTGAGTTCTTGACTATTCCCATCTTATACTATGGTGTTCCCTTTGACGTTTGATAGCAGGAGTGATTGAGAGTAGTTTACACATATATCAGAGGGCACACAGTGACTATATGACTACCATTACCCTAGGGTTTAAATCCATGAACCAGACGTACGCTCTGACCATGCCATAGCCTAATACCCTCTGTTGAACCTTGCCCTACTTAGCAACTACTGAGCCATTAGTTTCTCTGCTATAGATAGACGAGACGACCACCCTGTCCTTTCTGTGACCCTTAGCAGTAAATTACTGACAGCAACGACTAGTAGACCCACAGTAAGCGGCTCATAGGCTAGGTGAAGCTCAATGCCTTCTCGAGACCCGGACCCTCTAACCGTACTTTAACCACCAGAACAATGCTCCCGACTGTTAATGAGGTACCTGGCTACAATGTAGAATGTTAGAGTCTTTAACCCCAACCTTCTCTCTAGTCAGCCCAGATATGACGGAACACACACTGTGCCTCTAACAAGAGTCGGGTCGCACAACATATAGGACTCCATATTAGCCATAGGAGATTAAACAATATCTGAAAAGGGAATAGTAGTTATTGTACCCCCCGATACCTTTAAGTTTTATTGTTTAGCGCTGATTAAGATTTATTCTGTTGAGCTTAATGTTTCTGTTTTAAGGTTTACAGTATTGAATGTTTTATCATGTATGACATACATATGCAACCCTTATGTATTACCTTTTTCATAGAATCTTGAATTACATTTTAGGCCGGCGGGGCCATGGACCCCTCTCTGCCTAGCTCCCCCCCCCCAACATAGTAGTTGTGCCCCACTGGCATTGCCCGGTTGGTGCACTCATTGCGAAAGTGTATATTCACCACTTTTAACCAGTCGTAGAGGTTTTCCTTGGTAATACCTCTTATCTCACAGTACATTACGTACTCCTACCCCCCACAAGTGCAAACCCGAAACTCCTCCACCTGAACACTAATTTGATCTTCTATCCTTAGTGACCCAGACTACCTCTCCATCACTCTCATAATGACCCCCATTCGCATAGCCACACTGAACGCACAGGGCCTGAACTCCCCTACTAAGAGGAAGCTATTGCAGCGTTATACTTTAACACACAAAATTCACATCATGTTCCTGCAAGAGACACACTGGATGGGGGAACCTCGGGCCTCTGGGATTTCCCAGCATTACCCGGTGTGTGAAACTGCCTCCAACCCGGATGGCAAGACCAAAGGAGTTGCCATTTTGATCAGTAGAGACTTGTCCTTTAAAATGGAATATATTGAAAGAGATAGTGAGGGTAGATTCCTGATAGTTATTTGTTCACTCAATCAGATACTGTTCACATTAGTCTCGCTGTACGCACCTAATTCCAAGCAGATCCCCTTCCTTCGCAAACTTCTAACACATGTAAACCAGATCAAAAGGGGCCACCTACTCATTGGGGGAGACTTTAATATGGTTTGGGACCCAGCTGTAAACAAACAGTCCACCCTCACGACACACTCTGACAGAAGCATTTCCTCTACTTCCAATGCCTTTCGGAAACTTATATACCAACACAACCTGTATGATGCATGGAGGTGCCTGGCGCCTTCAGTAAAAGACTTCACTCACCCCTCAAAGGCCCATAATTCATACTCCAGACTGGATTATATATTCTGTGACTCATGGTCCCTGGACCAATTTACTAACCCTACCATTATGCCCTGTACGTGGTCAGACCACGATATGGTCTGCCTAGATCTTGCTACGCTACAAGCCCTGATGCATAGACCCCCATGGAGACTCCCCGAGCAATGGCTATCAGACATAGAACTACCAGCACTCCAGGAGGTTGTGAAGGAGTTCCTGTCACATAATGACACAGGTGTCACTGATATAAACATAGTTTGGGCCGCTCTTAAAGCATACCTCCATGGACACTTTATCAAAAAAATGGCCCGACGGCGTAAAGAGAGCAGCCAGTCCTTAGCAGCACTGTATGGTGACCTTCGCACCCTTGAGCAGACAAATAAACTGAGCCCCAGCACCCAAGTAGCCCGTCAAATCGGACTCATTAGGGAGGAAATCTCCAAGAGAGATTTATCACGGGTCCAGGAAAATTTACATAAGCTCAAACAACTATATTATCACAAGGGGAATAGGGCAGACAGACTCCTGGCCAATAAGCTCCGCCAGCGTACGCTACAGAACAGAATACCCCGCATTGTGACCAGCAGAGGCGAGGTACATTCTCCCAAAGAAATAGGCGAAGCGTTCGCTAATTACTACTCTTCCCTATACAATATTGAGACTTCAGAAGAGGCTGGTGAATACGATCGTAGCAATATCCTTGAATTTCTGGGAAGACTGACTGTGCCCACCCTATCTGAGGAGTCCAAGGCCGAATTAGAATGGCAGTTTACCCTAGAAGAGATCAAAATAGCCATAGAAGATCTTGCACCTCACAAGGCCCCTGGGCCAGATGGGTTTACGGTGATGTTCTATCGAGTACTCAGCCCAATCATAACCCCGATCCTGCTCCGATTGTTTCAGAATGTGGCCACTAGGTAAAGACCCGCTACTGTGCTCCAGCTATAGGCCCATATCACTTATTAACGTAGATGCTAAGATCTATGCCAAAATCTTAGCAAACAGACTAGGGAAACACCTGCAGTCAATTATACACCTAGATCAAGTGGGCTTTATCCAAGGGAGACAGGGAACTGACAACACTCGGCGTCTTCTGAATATCTTCTCGGAGGCTGCAGATATGGGCCTCCCAGTACTCGCCCTGTCATTAGATGCCGAGAAGGCGTTCGACAGGGTGAGGTGGGATTACCTATTTCAAACCTTATCGGCATTTGGAATACCGGACCCTTTCATTACAGCAACCAAGGCCTTATATTCGGCCCCTACCGCGGTTGTTAGAGGATTGGGATTTTGCTCCCCTAAAATCACAATTAGTAATGGAACCAGGGGGTGTCCTCTCTCCCCCCTGCTATTCGTTCTAGCCATTGAACCCCTGACAATTGCCATTAGGGAATCAACACTAATACACGGTGTGCAGATGCATGACATCCCCCAGAAGCTAGCACTCTTCGCGGATGACCTCACGGTCTTCCTCTCGGATCCGGTAGATTCTCTCCCCCCATTGATGACCCTTTTCCAACAATTTGGGGAAATTTTCTATTACAAACTGAACGTGGCCAAGACAGAGGCCTACTCCATTAATATTCCACAGGATGAGAGAGAGGCTGTACAGCACACCTACTCCTTCAAGTGGTCCTGTAAGGGAATCCGTCACTTGGGCGTCTTTCTGTCCCATAACAAATCGGTAGTGATCAAGGAAAACTTTGAAAAATTACTGACAGCCGTCACTTCGGAACTCAATTCAAAGAGGTATAGCGAAATCTCCTGGATGGGCAGAATAGCTGCCCTTAAGATGATGATATTGCCAAAGCTCACCTACCTATTCCGCTGTATTCCGTTGCCAGTCCCGTGTACACTGATAAGAAAGTATCAGACCCTCTTTAACTCATACACCTGGCACGACAAAAGACCTCGGGTGGCTGCACATATCCTGCAAATGCCGATAGAGAAAGGAGGCCTTGGGCTCCCTAGTATCAGAAAATATTACAAGGCGGCAATGCTGACCCATGCTACAGCGTGGGGTAAAGGTCTCCCCCGACAAGGTGGAGAGAACTAGAACAAGCCTCACTGCCAGCATTCATTAACCTAGAAGATTTGCTTTGGCTGTCCCCGCATTGGCAATCCAAAATCCATGTTGCAAACAACATAGTGAAAGGGTGCCAAGAAGCTTGGGCTAAATTGAGACACAACAAACTTGTGGCCCCACACCCCTCACCAATTCATCCAATAAGGGGTCTCCTAGTGGGACTACTCAACACACATCTTAATGCATGGGCTGCTACAGGCATAAACAATGTGGGAGACTTTTACCATAATGGACAGTTAAAGACACACAGGGACATGCTGGATCTTCCCACACTGACCCCCAAACTCCACTTTGACTTACTGAGACTTCGTACGCTAATGAAATCTTAGGGCTTTCTAGGTGACTCACTGAGGGACCTTACCATCTGGGAAACACGGTGGACAGCCAACACCCAACAATACAAACCCCTTACAGTACACTACCACTGTCTATTAGAGGAAGAGACTATTCCAAAAACAATCCATATGGCTGCCTGGGAGAGAGACTTGCAAACTACATTTGCGCCAGATTCCTGGGGTAAAGCCATTAGTTCAACGAAAAAGGCAACTCACTGTGTCACACTATATGAGCTATACTTCAAGGTAATCACCAGATGGCACTTGGTTCCCACAAAATTATGGAAGCTCTACCCTGAGCACTCGCAGTTGTGTTGGAGAGCCGGGGTCCCCCATCCATGTTTGGTGGACCTGCCCTAAATTGACAACTTATTGGCAGAAAGTAGAAAAGATCTGTAAAGATTTGGACTTGACGCCAACCTTAAACCCAGCTCTGGCCATTTTGCATCTAGGGATAGATAAACTCCCTAAAGCCAAGCGTAATCTCCTGATTTATGTCCTAATCTCTGCTAAATTGCTTGTAGCTAGAAATTGGAAAAAGAGCCAAACCCCAGACTACAGAGTGTGATAGAGGGTGTGAACTACATCAAAAATATGGAAAACTACGTTGCTAGGGAACAGCGCCAGCTGAACAATTACTGCTTAATTTGGGAACCCTGGGAGTCCATGCTTGCTCTTCTAGCCCCCACCTAGATACTCAGAAATGGGGAGATGAATAGGAAAGTATCCCCCCCCAGTCACTACCACCCCTCACCCCACCTGTTTCTCTTTTTCTCACCTCTTACCCCTACACCTCTCTAGATACTAAGATAGTAGTCTACCATACCGATTGACAACCAACAGGCGGAGAGGGGCCGGAAGGCCCCCCATACTAATAGGAGTCCGAGATGTAATGTACTAGTTTAAATTACACTATTTGTTCACTTCCATTGACTGGTTTATTGATCTAAGGAAAGCACCTTTGTAATATAATAATATATGATTGTATATCCCTGAAAAGTCATTGTCTATTCAAAAAGGTGACCTCTGTAAAAGAATGATGAGCCTCAAGAGTGGCTGAGTGTATGAGGATATCATCTAAGTGCACCACAACACACTGTTGCAACATATCTTGTAGGACATCATTAATAAATTCCTGGAAAACAGCCAGAGCATTACATAGGCCAGAGGGCATTACAAGATACTGTTTTCCATTTATGGCCCTCCCTAATCCTAACGAGATTGTATGCTCCTCTCAAATCAAGTTTAGAAAAGACCGTAACTCCCTTGAGGTGGTCAAAAAGTTTTGTAATGTGCTGAATATGGTAAGCATTCTTAATGGTAAGATGATTAAGACCCCTATAATCGATGCATGATCTTAACTCGACACCCTTCTTCTTCACGAAGAAGAAACCAGCCTCTGCAGGAGAGCAGGATTTGCAGATGATCCCCCATGACAGAGCATCAGCAACATACTCCTTCATAGCACAAATCTCCGCAAAGGAGAGAGGGTAAACCCGGCCCTGAGGAGGAATGGCTCCGGATTGCAGGTCTATGGCAAAATTGTAAGACCGGTGAGGAGGCAATGTACCGGCTCGCACCTTGTCAAAAATGTCTTGGAACTCTCGGTACTCCTCAGGCAATTGAGATACCGAAGAAGTGCACAGGACTTTGACTGGTTTCCGAAGACAAGTGGAAATACATTGCGGAGACCATGACAAAATTTCGGACCTATGCCAGTCAAGACTGGGATTGTGCTATTGGAGCCAGGGATAACCCAGAACAACCGGAAAATGTGGAGAGTTAATCACCTGGAACAGGAGGGTTTCAAAATGGAGAGCTCCAACAGCCATGGATAACGGAGTGGTTTTGTAATGAGTGCAGACTGAAGAGGCCTACTATCAATGGCCTCAATAGCAAGCGGAACGGACCGAGGCAATACAGGAATGGAGTGCTATAATACAAAAGCACTGTCAATGAAATAACCAGCAGCACCGGAGTCAACAAGAGCCTGGGTGACTATGGAGGAGTCCACCCAGGAAAGGACAACCGTGACCAAAGGTTTCTCCTTTAGCGCTTCCGGGGATGAGGATAAACCACCCAAGGTTTTCCCGTGACAGGACCTTAGGTGTTAACATTTAACCGGCCATGTAGGACAAGACTTTAAAAGGTGGCCCTGTAACCCGCAATAGAGGCAGAGCCCCTCTGTCCTCCTAAAGGCCCTCTCGGCCGCAGAGAGACACGTGAATCCAAGCAGTACCTGGTGACTCGGGACCAGGAGACATGGGAGGAGAGGGAGGCGTGGGTGGGAACGACAACGTAGGAGACAACAGAACAGGAGGCTTCCACAAGCGCACCTTGAAAGAGGGCCTCTCTCTGAGTCTGATGTCAATTAGGATTAAAAAAAACACCAAAGCCTAAAGATCTTCTGGTAAATCTCTGGCAGCAACTTTGTCTTTAATCCCATCAGAGAGCCCATGAAAGAAGGCGGCAACAAGGGCTTCATTGTTCCAACCAACCTCTGTGGCAAGCGTACGGAACTCAATGGCATACTAAGCAACAGATCTTCTACCTTGCTGAATGGACATGAGTCGTTTGGCAGCAGAGGAGGAGCGAGCCGGAACATCAAATACCCTTTGAAAGGAGGTATTCAGGGTAATTAGACTCCCACAAGGGATTATCCCAGGCAAGAGCAGTGTCAGAGAGTAAAAAGATGAGAAATCCCATTTTAGTTCTGTCAGAGGGAAACACCTGAGGTAACATCTCAAAGTAAATGCCCACCTGGTTCAAAAGCCCTCTGCACTGATTAGGATCACCTCCATATCACTGAGGTAGAGGTGTAGGACTAGGTGCAGCAGCGGAAACAGGAGCAGCCATAACTTGTGGGACACTCTGGTGCAAATGTGCAGTACGAGTCAGCAGGGTTTGCAGGGCTAGTGCAAAATGATCCAAGCGGTGATCCTGTTCATCCATCCTGGAAATGATGGTAGGTAAAGGGGGATTATTAGCACCATCAGGATTATTGGCCATTGCGTAATGTCAGGGCACCAGGAATCAGACTGAGACAAGAAGTGCAAAAATAAATCACACCTTTGTTAATAACAAAAAATAATAAAAAGTCCATAAGTAAAACAACAAGCCAGGAGTCAAAGCCAGAGCTGGTAGTCAGACGAGGAGAACAGCAGAGTCAGGAACAAGCCAGGGATCAGGAACCAGAAGGAACATCAGAGAAGCCAGGTAATACACAGGAATTGGAACATAGGAACTCACAAACAGGTCTGAGACAACGCAAGGGCAAAGCATATTGAATAGAGGCCCTATAAATAATAAGTAATGACATCACAATTCTGAGACTGCAACCTCTCACACGGATGATGTTCACCAGTCTGGCCATAAGAGTGCGTGCGGGAAATGAGCAGCATCACACACTCTGTATCAGATTCAGTAAGAGAGAAGAGTAAAATGCTGCCAGCAGCACATGGCAAACAAGGCAGGGAAAAAAACCCTGACAAGTACTCTCCAGAGCTCTGTCTTAAACCATTTCTGGGTGTTTTTTGACATGTGCTTTAGGTCATCGTCCTGCTATAAGACCCATGACCTCTGATGGAGACCCAACTTTCTTACACTGGGCCCTCCATTGCACCACATAATTCTTTAGTAGTCTTCAGATTTCATAACCCCATGCACACAGTCAAAACATCCAGTGCCTGAAGCAACAAAGCAACCCCAAAACATCAGTGAACCTCCACCATGTTTGACTGTACAGTGGACAATGCAATGATCCTCTTGAAAAAGTCTGGATGTTGTCAGATGAAACGCGTCAAAGTCACTGACGGGTTCCACGGCTTCCGGATCTATTGCGGCTACTACCAAGCCAGCTTACCTGGACTAATAAAGTGGATTTCAACAGAGGCTGAGATGTAGGCATATGAGCACCACACAGTGAAATTTCTTAAAGCATTTTCTTATTGACTTTTTGTAAGTCCGATTTTATTTGCGTATTTTTATGTGTAATAAACGTTTACTCTTAGGGTTGTTTGCGCTCATATCCCTCTTCTATGTTTTCTACAGCTTGTCACCTAGGGGTTGCTAACAGATACTCTCCTTTACTACACAGAGCAGCACCCACAATTGAATAAATTATATTTATGTTTTTCAGATGAACTGAAACTCTTAGACGATGTGGACTCTTATGGTATATCAGTTCTATTCTGTATTTTTGCCTATTACCACGATGTGTTTCTGTGCTGTGTAGAGAGTAAGTATACCTGATCGATTTTTCACACATGTGCTTTTCGCTTTATTCAGTTTTTTTTATTTTTTTAGTATTGCTTTTAGTTCTCTCATATTCAACATTTGTATCTTGTATCATATTAGCGGTGAATATAATTTATATGCACACGAGGACAGTGCAGCCGTGAGCACTGCAGCTGGGGTTGCTGTGTTCCTTGTTCAGAGAGGAATTGCCTGGTATTTCGGCGCTGGACTGACCGTAATAGGCGGGATCAGACTGATATACTACAGGAAAGTTCTTCTCTGTGAAAAGCATTACTGGGCTAAAAAGCTGCACCCAGGTGGTAAATCGCCATAGAAAAGGCTAACAATGGTATTGAGCCAGTTGTTCATTCCTGTGAGTGCACTTTCCTCTGTATGTATTTAGTCTCCCTATGGGAAAAAGGGGCAACCAGATGTGGACTCCTTGCTCAATGTGCTTAGAGGAATATGGCTACACCTCACTGACGAGGTCCAATGAAGGCTGAAACGATCGTCTGGGGTTGCTGTGTTCCTTGTTCAGAGAGGAATTGCCTGGTATTTCGGCGCTGGACTGACCGTAATAGGCGGGATCAGACTGATATACTACAGGAAAGTTCTTCTCTGTGAAAAGCATTACTGGGCTAAAAAGCTGCACCGAGGTGGTAAATCGCCATAGAACAGGCTAACAATGGTAGGGTTGCACCGATACCATTTTTTTAGGACTGAGTACAAGTACCGATACTTTTTTTCAAGTACTCACCGATACCAAGTACCAATACTTTTCTATTGTCAGGTGACAGTTTCCCAAGCACATTACAACTGAGTCAGACTAACTAATGTTTTATGATAGCTTCTTTATAAGTATGAAGAACTGTAACGCAAAATACATTATGAAATATATAAAACAAGGCAGTTTTATTGGCTTGTTGTCACAAAGTTGTAACAACTCAAGTAAATTTCACAGCACATGTTAAATAAAATATTAAAATAGCAAGGTGAACAATAAGCAACAATAAAATAAATATTAAATAACAAATGTAAAATATCACAACCAACCAAAAGTGCAATACAGTATAACTATAAAATTATTAAATATAACAGTGCACAGTTAACAAACAACACTATGGGCTAGATTACATTTGACTGGTAAGTGTGGTAACCTAATTATGCAAGATGAGAACAAGCACTAGTAGCAGTTTAACATTATCAGGCAATCTAGCAAATAGAATATTATTTTTAAATGTTAGTGGCAAGTTCATCAGAATTACATCAGAGGCAAATGCATCTGAACAACTCACTTGACGAGTCAGCTCTTCAAAAGGACCCAAGATATTTAGCATCTTCTCCATCAGATTCCACTGATTTGCAGTAATAGTGGCAGGGAGCTCATGTTCAGAAACATACACTCCAAGGGCCCGTTTCTGCTCAATCAGAGACTGCAGCATGTAAAATGTGCTGTTCCAACGAGTTTGCACATCTTGTTGGAGTCTTTTAATTGGTTGACCAAGCTGTATCTGGATGTCCTGCAGCCGAGAGTATGCCAGGTTAGAATGTTTGAAGTGGCCAACTATTCTGCGCCCGACTCCCACAGCATCCGCAATGCTGCGCTGTGATAACAGCCCCTCTGAGACAGCCAGCTGTAGTGTATGTGCCACACATGAAATACTGGGAAGTCCTGCATCTTCCATGCCTTTTATCATGTTTTTGGCATTGTCCCGGACCACAACATGAACAGAACTTTTGGGAATAGCCCAAGTCTGAAGCATTTCCTCAAGTATGCATGCTATTGCTTGGCCAGTATGAGAGCCATCAAATTTCTTTGCGTGGAGCATGAACTGTTGTAGACAGAATTCACCATCTATCTACTGCGCTTTTAAGCTGATGAGAGACAGTGGACTCACACTACTGCTCCAGATGTCAGTGGTGTAGCTAATCGCCTTTATCTTCTCCTGCAACATGATGGTAATGTGCTTTTTAACCGCGTTGTGTATCTGTGGTAAGATGACGTCTGTGATGTCATACTTCGGCTCCAAAACATTGATAAATCAACAAAAACCCATGTTATCCACAATTGAAAGGGGTTGATCATCCAGAATAATCAATTGGGTGAGGGCCTCGGTTATTTTTACAGCTCTCGGGTTGTCTCTTGACAGCTTTTCTCTTCTTGCCAAAGTTTGCTGCAGAGTTGGCTGATGAGTGCTACTGCTAGCAAGAGTGGCAAATTCTCCATGCTCACTTTTATGTTTTAATTTCAAATGCTTTATCAGATTACTGGTATTATAAGAACTGACTTTTGCACCACCTCTTGATAGTTTTGAAGAACAAAGTTTGCAGTCTGCCTACCGTGGGTTTTCCTCATTAATTTTAAAATATTTTCACACCGCTAACATTCTGCTGGTGTTTCTGTGCACTGAAACGCGCCGGATAAATAATTTGCTCCACCTTACGGAAAAAACAAGCCCGAACGAAAATGAAAACGTATCGCACAAGTGTAAATGTGTTTTTTATAGCATTTGTGTTTGGGAAAGTATAGTCAAGAAATCTGTGTTTGGAGTTTTATATTGCAGCAATATATATTTAATGTGTGTGTGACTCTGATGTGTGTGTGTGTACTTTACAGTACTTAAGATGGGGTTGACCTTTGGGGGGTGGGGGAGGGAAGACAGCTGTTTGAAACGTGTGATCTCTACACTAAAGATAAAATAATGAACCTTACAACAAGCTACCTGATTAACCCCTTCTGCTGCTTGGAATAATAAACGTGTGGTGCGCAGCTGCAATTAGCAATCTTCTAATTACCAAAAAGCAATGGCAAAGCCATATATGTCTGCTATTTATGAACAAAGGATATTACAGATAAGCTTTTACAACCATTTACAAACGAAATTGGCAGATTGACTAAATGAGAAACAACTTTGTATTTTTCAATTGCACTCTACAACCTATAGACACTGAAACATGAGTGATCTAACCAAGTTAATATAAATTTCACAGAAAGACTAAAGGTACAGTCTACCAGAATTGTTATTGTTTTAAAAGATAAATAATCCCTTTATTACTCATTCCCTAGTTTTGCAACACAGTTATATAAATACACTTTTTACCTCTGTGAATGTCTTGTATCTAAGCATCTGCAAACTGCCCCCTTATTTCAGTTCATTTGACAGACTTGCATTTTTAGCCAATCAGTGCTGGTTCCTAGGAACTCCACATGTATGAGCACAGTGTTATCTATATGACACACATGAACTAATACAATCTAGTGGTGAAAAACTGTCAAAATGCCCTGAGAGAAGAGGCAGCCTTCAAGGAAAATTAGAAATTAGCATATGAACCTCTTAGGTTTAGCTTTCAACTAAGAATACCAAGAGAACAAAGCAAAATACATTGGTGATAAAAATAAATTGGAAAATTGTTTAAAAATTACAAGCCCTATCTGAATCATGAAAGTGTCCCTTAAGGAATGGGAAAATTCATTGTCACTGCAAAGATACATGAGAAATATGTTGTACTTTTTATATAAATAAATAATTTATTTATTAAATCAATTAATAAATTATTATTAACAACATATTTCCAGAGATTTAAGCAAATATAACTTATGTGTTATAGGGACTTGAAACACGTATCTTTCATAGTTCAGATAGAGCACGCAATTTATTTCTAATTTTCTATAGACTTAGACTATTATAAAATGTTCTTCATTTGTTTGGTATCCTTTGTTGAAGGAACAGCAATGCACTACTGGGGGCTAGCTCAACAAGTTAAATGAGCCAGTGACAGCCACCAATCATCACTCAGCTAGCTCCCAGTAGTGCATTGCTGCTACCTGCTAGTAGTGAACATAAACATGTTTTTCAACAAAGGATATTATAATATATGTATATATATAAAATTTTAAGATAAATATATATTTAATTTCATTAAGATAATAAATATATAAATTTATATATATATATATATATATATATATATATATATATATATATATATATTGTTCGGGTGAAGGAGGGTGATATATTAAAAATATTTAAAAGAACTGTCCTTTGAGTGCCTGAGACATACCTCTTTTTTAACACCTTGGCTGGCCTGGCTATTCTTGCTGGCTCTGACTCAATTTACTCAAAGCCACAGGAGTCAGTCAGCACACCAACATTGCAGATTGCAGCAGTTGGGCAGTGTAATTTGGAAGCAATTAAGTCATGCCATCCTGAGGTATTGGGGCAGATGAGCATAGAATATTGTTCTGCAAATTAGGGCTCATCAATTGAGAATGAATGGGTGAAGCAGAGGGCATACTGCAGTATCCTGATTACTAGGACCCGCAGCCTGAGGTTGAGGAGTTGGGGCAGGGGATCCTTAAGTATTTGAGGGCTAATTATAATGAAGAACAAAAACCAAACAGGAATTGCAGAGTTGAGCCAGTGGAAACACAATGTTCAATTTGCACATAAGAGTCTTATTTATTTGCGTTTATAAGTATATCTATTGGATTCCCCTCAGTAGAAAAAACATTCTGATCAACAGATCCTGACTGCTCAATCTCACCCAATTTACTCACAGTGCTCATAGAATTAGAAACCCCACTAGGGAGGGACAATACAATTATACTGTAACATCTTCTCCAGTATGCAAGGAGTTACTCACTAGAGAAACTTTACAGTGCCAGTAATGTTGATAATAAAAAAACACTGCACCGCTGTCAACACCTAATGCTCCAGTTAGGCGTCTCTTACCCGCTCCTCAACAGCCGACAAGTGGCCGAGGCACTCACGCTGTGTATATCAAACATCTGCTGCCTGGAGCTGTACAGTGTACTGTAGCGCGGGAGGAAGAGGCGGAGTGCGCACAGAAATTGTCTAGTTTATTAACAGCCGTCTCACAATATGTTACGGACCAGTTATATCATATGTAATATAAACTAGTACTACTCGCAAATTAATCTGTTTTATATACAGGGAGTGCAGAATTATTAGGCAAGTTGTATTTTTGAGGATTAATTTTATTATTGAACAACAACCATGTTCTCAATGAACCCAAAAAACTCATTAATATCAAAGCTGAATAGTTTTGGAAGTAGTTTTTAGTTTGTTTTTAGTTATAGCTATTTTAGGGGGATATCTGTGTGTGCAGGTGACTATTACTGTGCATAATTATTAGGCAACTTAACAAAAAACAAATATATACCCATTTCAATTATTTATTTTTACCAGTGAAACCAATATAACATCTCAACATTCACAAATATACATTTCTGACATTCAAAAACAAAACAAAAACAAATCAGTGACCAATATAGCCACCTTTCTTTGCAAGGACACTCAAAAGCCTGCCATCCATGGATTCTGTCAGTGTTTTGATCTGTTTACCATCAACATTGCGTGCAGCAGCAACCACAGCCTCCCAGACACTGTTCAGAGAGGTGTACTGTTTTCCCTCCTTGTAAATCTCACATTTGATGATGGACCACAGGTTCTCAATGGGCTTCAGATCAGGTGAACAAGGAGGCCATGTCATTAGATTTTCTTCTTTTATACCCTTTCTTGCCAGCCACGCTGAGGAGTACTTGGACGCGTGTGATGGAGCATTGTCCTGCATGAAAATCATGTTTTTCTTGAAGTATGCAGACTTCTTCCTGTACCACTGCTTGAAGAAGGTGTCTTCCAGAAACTGGCAGTAGGACTGGGAGTTGAGCTTGACTCCATCCTCAACCCGAAAAGGCCCCACAAGCTCATCTTTGATGATACCAGCCCAAACCAGTACTCCACCTCCACCTTGCTGGCGTCTGAGTCGGTCTGGAGCTCTCTGCCCTTTACCAATCCAGCCACGGGCCCATCCATCTGGCCCATCAAGACTCACTCTCATTTCATCAGTCCATAAAACCTTAGAAAAATCAGTCTTGAGATATTTCTTGGCCCAGTCTTGACGTTTCAGCTTGTGTGTCTTGTTCAGTGGTGGTCGTCTTTCAGCCTTTCTTACCTTGGCCATGTCTCTGAGTATTGCACACTTTGTGCTTTGGGGCACTCCAGTGATGTTGCAGCTCTGAAATATGGCCAAACTGGTGCCAAGTGGCATCTTGGCAGCTGCACGCTTGACTTTTCTCAGTTCATGGGCAGTTATTTTGCGCCTTGGTTTTTCCACACGCTTCTTGCGACCCTGTTGACTATTTTGAATGAAACGCTTGATTGTTCGATGATCACGCTTCAGAAGCTTTGCAATTTTAAGAGTGCTGCATCCCTCTGCAAGATATCTCACTATTTTTGACTTTTCTGAGCCTGTCAAGTCCTTCTTTTGACCCATTTTGCCAAAGGAAAGGAAGTTGCCTAATAATTATGCACACCTGATATAGGGTGTTGATGTCATTAGACCACACCCCTTCTCATTACAGAGATGCACATTACCTAATATGCTTAATTGGTAGTAGGCTTTCGAGCCTATACAGCTTGGAGTAAGACAACATGCATAAAGAGGATGATGTGGTCAAAATACTCATTTGCCTAATAATTCTGCACTCCCTGTATATATATATGTATATATATATATATATATATAAAACAGATTGTGAGTAGTAGTTTATATTACATATGATATAACTGGTCCGTAACATAGCTATGAGTGCAGATGCTATTAGAGGGTATTGGATAGAGAACAACAACGGACGACACATAAAGGGGAAAAAAACTAACCTGGCTGAAAGCTCTAAAACGCTGTTGAGCTATGTTGCAGCTGACGGTTAACTGCTCCTTAGATCCAAACATCCACTAACCTGGAAGCAAGGCTGCATCGTCGAGCTGTGATGTTAGGTGTTAGAGGCGTTAGGCGTTAGCGCTCCCTGCAATTGCGCTCTCCGCACTCATTGGCTTTGCCCCCTCTACACGCCGCCCCTCTACACGCCGCTCTCTGATTTGACTTAGCAAACTCCCTCATGCCGCTCTCTGATTTGACTTAGCAAGCTCCCTCACATCAGGTCCCTCCTCCTTCCCTAACAGCGCGGCTCCAAAGTATCGGCTGAGGTATCGGAGGAGTTTAAACAAGTACATGTGGAAATGCTTAGTATCGGCACCGATACCGATGCTAGTATCGGTATCGGTGCATCCCTAGTATTGAGCCAGTTGTTCGTTCCTGTGAGTGCACTTCTCTCTGTATGTATTTAGTCTCCCTATGGGAAAAAGGGGCAACCAGACGTGGACTCCTTGCTCAGTGTGCTTAGAGGAATATGGCTACAACTCACTGACGAGGCCCAATGAAGGACGAAACGATCGTCTGGGGTTGCTGTGTTCCTTGTTCAGAGAGGAATTGCCTGGTATTTTGGCGCTGGACTGACCGTAATAGGCGGGATCAGACTGATATACTACAGGAAAGTTCTTCTCTGTGAAAAGCATTACTGGGCTAAAAAGCTGCACCCAGGTGGTAAATCGCCATAGAACAGGCTAACAATGGTATTGAGACAGTTGTTCGTTCCTGTGAGTGCACTTCTCTCTGTATGTATTTAGTCTCCCTATGGGGAAAAGGGGCAACCAGACGTGGACTCCTTGCTCAGTGTGCTTAGAGGAATATGGCTACAACTCACTGACGAGGCCCAATGAAGGCCGAAACGATCGTCTGGGGTTGCTGTGTTCCTTGTTCAGTGATGAATTGCCTGGTATTTCGGCGCTGGACTGACCGTAATAGGCGGGATCAGACTAATATACTACAGGAAAGTTCTACTCTGTGAAAAGCATTACTGGGCTAAAAAGCTGCACCCAGGTGGTAAATCGCCATAGAACAGGCTAACAATGGTATTGAGACAGTTGTTCGTTCCTGTGAGTGCACGTCTCTCTGTATGTATATATATATATATATATATATATATATATGCCCGTAACTTTATCTGTAACTATACTATCAGTATATATATATGTATATATATATATATATACTGATAATATGCAGGAAGCATGTTATACAGAGGACTTAGAGGCTACTTATGTCATATTAGGGTGTTTGTTGAGGGCTGGCTCAAGATATTAGTAACATTACTGATTAGCATACCATAACCTTATGTTACTAAGCATGCCTACCTTTTTATTTTTAACTTATATTTTGCTTGAATGCAAAATATAACTCACTTGTAATTTTGGGGATGTTTAATGAAGTCCTTACGTAAAGGGTTAGGGCTAAATTAAACGTTGCACCAAACACTACATAAATACATTAAAATAAAGTATCACACTCATATATACACTTTCTGATAAATTTGAATCATATGAATGCCCAGAGGGCAGTCTAATTATTTTTTAAACTACAGATGTAGAAACAACATATTTTGTAACTCTTCTTTTATATAAAAATGCAAGCTACAGGTGTAGCAATACTATAGACCTAACATTTCTTAACCTATATTTCCGTCTTCCCCAAAAAATCACAATTAAAACTAAAAACCCTTTAACCATCAACCGCCCACATTGCAATACACCTAATTACCCTATTAACCTCTAAACCGCAAAACCCCTACAACGCAATAAACTTAATTACCCTATTAACCCCTAAACTGCAAAACCCCTACATCGCAAAAAACCTATTTACCTTATTAACCCCTAAACCGCAAAACCCCTATATCATAATAAACCTATTTACCCTATTAAACCCTAGAACGCAAAATCCCTACATCGTAATAAACCTATTTAACTTATTAACCCCTAAACCGCAAAACCACTACATCGCAATAAACATATTTTCCCTAATAACTCCTAAACCCCAACATCGCAATAAAACCTATTTACCCTATTAACCCCTAAACTGCAAAACCTCTACATCGCAATAAACCTATATAACTTATTAACCCTTTAAACCGCCAAAACCCACAACGCAAATAACTATTTAAATAACTAAGTACAGTACACTAACCTAACACCCCCTAACCTAACACCCCTAACCTAACAACCCCTAACCTAACACCCCCTAACCTAACAACCCCTAAAAAATTACCTAAACTAATACATTCTAAAGTTACAAAAAAATAAAAAAGCTAACACTACAGAAAATTAAAAAATCAAATTACCAAATTTAACAAAATTAAACCTAATCCCTATTAAAATAGAAAGACCCCCCAAAATAAAAACACCCCCTACTCTAATAATAAACTACCAGTAGCCCTTAAAATGGCTTTTTGCAGGGCATTGCCCCAAAATAATCAGCTTTTTTACAAAAAATATACAAAAAAATATACAAAGTCCCACCTAACATTAAACCCCCCACCCCCCAAAATAAAAGAACCTAACACTAAAAAACCTAAACTACCCATTGCCTTTTTAAGGGCATTTAGCTCTTTTTCTGCCCATCCCTAATCTATATAAAACAAATCCCCCCCAAAAAAACCTTAAAAAATCTTAACCCCCAGGTTGGTACTCACGGTTCCTGAAGTCCGGCAGAGAAGGGCCTTTTCCAGGCGGTGAAGTTCTCTTCCAAGCGCAACCTCTTCTTTTCCAGGAACATCCTGCGCGGAGCGGAGCTGAAGACCGCGGAGCTGAAGACTGGCGACTCTGGAACTGAAGACTGGTGACCGCGGAGCCATGGAGGGTGGAGGATCCTCTTCGTACGATCTCTGCCGTACACGGAATAGTGAATTCAAGGTATGCAATTAAAGCTGGCATTCCTTGAATTCCTATAGTCTGATTTGATTCTTCCAATTCAAATCAACCAATAGGGTGAAAGCTACTCAAATCCTATTGGCTGTTTAAATTAGCCAATAGGATGAGAGCAAGTGAAATTTCTCTTGCTCTTGTGCTATTGGCTAATTTAAATAGCCAATAGGATTTGGGGGGGGGGGGTCTTTTTTATTTTCATAGGGATTATGTTTAATTTTGTTAAATTTGGTAATTTGATTTTTTTATTTTATGTAATGTTAGCTTTTTTTTATTTTTTTGGTAATTTGATTTTTTATTTTCTGTAATGTTAGCTTTTTTATTTTTGTAAACTTAGTTTTTTTTTATTTTTTGTAACTTTAGAATGTATTAGTTTAGGTAATTTGGGTTTATTTAATGGGGTGTTAAGTTAGGGGTTGTTAGGTTAGGGGTTGTTAGGTTAGGGGGTGTTAGGTTAGGGGTTGTTAGGTTAAGGTGTGTTAGGTTAGTGTACTGTACTTAGTTATTTAAATAGTTATTTGCGTTGTGGGTTTTTGCGGTTTGAAAGGTTAATAAGAAATAGGTTTATTGCGATGTAGGGGTTTTGCGGTTTAGGGGTTAATAGGGTAAATAGGTTTATTGCGATGTAGGGGTTTAGGGGTTAATAGGGTAAATAGGTTTATTGCGATTTAGGGGTTTTGCGGTTTAGGGGTTAATACTTGATGCAGGCGGTTTTTTTATTTTGTTTTTTTTTTAATATTTTAATGTGGGTGATTAGGTGTTGCTTTTGTAATGCTCCATTTGCCTTCGCTGCATCCACCGGGATACAGTTATGGTACTTATATATTCTGCGCCTGCCTATGTGTCGCAAGGTAAATATGGAGTACAATTTCTCCATTTTCGCCACGTAAGTCCTTGCACTGAATATGTGATACCGACTTGCGATGCCTGTTCTATGTTAGTTTATGGGACTAAAAATAGTGGGCGACGGGTGAAATATACGTGCCATATATATAGGCGGTCCGTATATGTGATAGCAATATCCGACTAAAAACAGCCGTCGCCAGCTTTTGTGGGCAATGCTGCATATGTAATCTCACCCTAGGCCGATAAGTTCTTCAAAAGAAAAGCAAATCAAATAAAAAAACAAAACAAAAAAAAAATGTTTATTCATTTCAACAAGATAGAAGCAATAGTATATCAATTGTAATGTATATGATGTACATGACACATTTTGTGATTCATTTCATATTCTTTATTTGTGTAAATAAATAGGATATCAATGAATATATCTTAACATCCATATCATAACATGTTATTTTGTGGAAGTATAAATAGTGTTTCTTGCAAACTTTATGTTATACATGTTTTATGTAAACATCCTTCATTTAAAGGGACATAAAACCCAAAAAAAATTATTTCATGATTCAGACAGAATATACCATTTTAAACAACTTGCCAGTTTACTTCTATTATCTATTTTCTTCATTCCCTTGGTATCCTTTTTTGAAAAGCATACCTAGGTAGGCTGAGGAGCAGTGATGCACTTCTGGGAGCTAGCTGCTGATTGGTGGCTGCACAAATATTTCTCTTGTAATTCACCAGATACGCTCAGCTAGTTCTCAGTTGTGCACTGCTACTCTGAAGCTTTTACTATGTGTTTACCCATTTGCAGACGATAAAAAGATAGTTATATATGCATTCAGTTGTGCTCTAACACATTACAGCATTTCCTTTTTACCGTTTAAATCCATTTAACTACTTTATAGTATAGTATTATGTCATGTTGTGTATATATTAATCAATTAAAAACATTACCACTTATGTTTTAGATTATTGTTACTAGTTATATTACTATTTGCATATTACTTCAAATGTCTTCATAGTATATTGAAGTATGAGAGATAGAGCACCATTTAATAAGGAGCAGGCAAAAAAAAGGTTCCCTGTCTGCTTGTGTCTTCCCACAGAGATCCAACATCTGCTGGTAGAAATTAACGGCTAGCTTACGAGTTTTGCGTTAGAGGCTATGCGGTGCTAACGTTATGCTCACCACTCATTTACATGCAGCACTGGTATTAAAGGTTTTTACAATTTTGCTCATTACCGCACTCCAATACCAGCGCTGCTTAAGTCAGCGGTGAGCTGGTGTAACGTGCTCGTGCACGATTTCCCCATAGGAATCAACGGGGAGAGCCGGCTGAAAAAAAGTCTAACACCTGCAAAAAAGCAGCGTTTAGCTCCTAACGCAGCCCCATTGATTCCTATGGGGAAATAAAATGTATGTCTACACCTAACACCCTAACATGAACCCCGAGTCTAAACACCCCTCTTACACTTATTAACCTACATTATATTATTAACCCCTAATCTGCCGCTCCTGACACCGCCGCCACCTACATTATACATATGAACCCCTAATCTTCTGCCCCCAACATCGCTGACACCTACATTATATTTATTAACCCCTAATCTGCCGCCCCCATATGTCGACGCAATTTACCTGCACTTATTAACCCTTAATCTGCTGCCCCCAACGTCGCCACCACTATAGTAAACATATCAACCCCTAAACCTAAGTCTAAACCTAACCCCCTAACTTAAATATAATTTAAATAAATCTAAATAAAATTACTATAATTAACTAAATTATTCCTATTTAAAACTAAATACTTACCTGTAAAATAAACCCTAAGATAGCTACAATATAACTAATAATTACATTGTAGCTAGCTTAGGGTTTATTTTTATTTTACAGGCAAGTTTATATTTATTTTAACTAGGTAGAATAGTTACTAAATAGTTATTAACTATTTACTAAATTCCTAGCTAAAATAAATACAAATTTACCTGTAAAATAAAACCTAACCTAAGTTACACTAACACCTAACACTACACTACAATTAAATAAATTCCCTACATTAAATACAATTAAATAAATTAAATCTAATAGCCCTATCAAAATAAAAAAGCCCCCCCAAAATAAAAATAAAAAACCTAGCCTAAACTAAACTACCAATAGTCCTTAAAAGGTCATTTTGCTGGGCATTGCCCCAAAGAAATCAGCTCTTTTACCTGTAAAATAAAATACAAACAACCCCCCCCCCGAGTAAAACCCACCACCCACACAACCAACTCCCCAAATAAAAGCCTAACTAAAAACACCTAAGCTCCCCATTGCCCTGAAAAGGGCATTTGGATGGGCATTGCCCTTAAAAGGGCATTTAGCTCTATTGCTGCCCAAAGTCCTAACCTAAAAATAAAACCCACCCAATACACGCTTAAAACTCCTAACACTAACCCCCGAAGATTCACTTACCGGGAGAAGTCTTCATCCAAGTGGCAAGATGTCCTCAACGAAGCCGGCAGAAGTGGTCCTTCAGATGGGGAGAAGTGGTCCTCCAGACGGGCAGAAGTCTTTATCCAGACGGCATCTTCTATCTGCATCCTTCCGACACGGAGCGGCTCCATCTTCAAGACATCGGCGTGGAGCATCCTCTTCAATCGACGTCTTCTTTGGAATGAATATCTCTTTAAGTGACGTCATCCAAAATGGCGTACCTTAGATTCCGAATGGCTGATAGAATTCAATCAGCCAATCGGAATTAAGGTAGAAGACATCCTATTGGCTGATGCAATCAGCCAATAGGATTGAACTTCAATCCTATTGGCTGATTTAATCAGCCAATAGGATTGAGCTCACTATCTATTGGCTGATTGGAACAGCCAATAGAATGGCAGCTCAATCCTATTGCATCAGCCAATAGGATTTTTTCTATCTTAATTCCGATTGGCTGATAGAATTCTATCAGCCAATCAGAATCTAAGGGATGCCATCTTGGATGATGTCACTTAAAGAGACGTTCATTCCGAAGAAGACGTCGATTGAAGAGGATGCTCCACGCCGGATGTCTTGAAGATGGAGCCGCTCCTCTCCGCGTAGGAAGGATGAAGATAGATGATGCCGTCTGGATGAAGACTTCTACCCATCTGGAGGACCTCTTCTGCCCATCTGGAGAACCACTTCTGCCGGCTTCGTTGAGGACATCTTGCCACTTGGATGAAGACTTCTCTCGGTAAGTGAATCTTCGGGGGTTAGTGTTAGGATTTTTTAAGGGTTTATTGGGTGGGTTTATTTTTTAGGTTAGGGCTTTGTGCAGCAATAGAGCTAAATGCCCTTTTATGGGCAATGTCCATCCAAATGCCCTTTTCAGGGCAATGGGGAGCTTATTTTGTTTTAGTTATGGTTTTATTTGGGCGGATGGTTGTGTGGGTGGTGGGTTTTACTGTTGGGGGGGTTGTTTGTATTTTTTTTTAAAGGTAAAAGAGCTGATTTCTTTGGGGCAATGCCCCGCAAAAGGCCCTTTTAAGGGCTATTGATAGTTTAGTTTAGGCTAGGGTTTTTTTTTATTTTGGGGGGCTTTTTTTTATTTTGATAGGGCTATTGGATTAGGTGTAATTAGTTTAAAGATCTTGTCATTTGTTTTTTATTTTCTGTAATTTAGTGTTTTGTTTTGTTTTGTGATTTAGCTAATTTTATTTAATTTTATTTAATGTAGGGAATTGATTTAATTGTAGTGTAGTGTTAGGTGTTAGTGTAACTCAGGTTTGGTTTTATTTTACAGGTAAATTTGTATTTATTTTAGCTAGGTAGTTATTAAATAGTTAATAACTATTCTACCTAGTTAAAATAAATACAAACTTGCCTGTAAAATAAAAATAAACCCTAAGCTAGATACAATGTAACTATTAGTTATATTGTAGCTAGCTTAGGGTTTATTTTATAGGTAAGTATTTAGTTTTAAATAGGAATAATTTAGTTAATGATAGTAATTTTATTTAGATTTATTTAAATTATATTTAAGTTAGGGGGTGTTAGGGTTAGGGTTAGACTTAGGTTTAAAGGGTTAATAAATTTAGAATAGTGGTGGCGATGTTGGGGGCAGCAGATTAGGGGTTAATAAATATATTGTAGGTTGCGGCGATGTCAGAGCAGAAGATTAGGGGTTAATAAGTATAATGTAGGTGGCGGCGATATTTGGGGCGGCAGATTATGGGTTAATAATATTTAACTAGTGTTTGCAAGGCGGGAGTGTAGCGGTTTATGGGTTAATATGTTTATTATAGTGGTGGCGATGTCTGGAGCGGCAGATTAGGGGATAAAAATTGTATTATAGTGTTTGCGATGCGGGAGGGCCTCGGTTTAGGGGTTAATAGGTAGTTTTTGGGTGTTAGTGTACTTTTTAGCACTTTCGTTATGAGTTTTATGCTACAGCGTTGTAGTGTAAAACTCATAGCTACTGACTTTAAAATGTGTTAGGAATCTTTTCGGTATAGGCTGTACCGCTCACTTTTTGGTCTCCCAGGACAAACTCGTAATACCGGCGCTATGGAAGTCCCATAGAAAAAAAGGGTTTACGAACTTTACGTAAGTCGGTTTGCGGTAAGGCCAAAAAAGTGTGCGGTTCACCTATACCTGCAAGACTCGTAATAGCAGCGGTAGTGAAAAAGCAGCATTAGGACCTGTTAACGCTGCTTTTTCACCTTACCGCAAATCTCGTAATCTAGGCGTTAGGTTTTTTTTTAGAGATAAGTATTTAGTTTTAAATAGGAATTATTTAGGTAATAATTGTAAGTTTAATTTAGATTATTTTAATTATATTAAAGTTAGGGGGGGTTAGGTTTAGGCTTAGGGTTACGTTAGGGTTATGCTTATGTTAGGGTTAGGTTTAGGGGTTAATATATTTATTTAGCTTAAGTGATGTGGGAGGCCAGAGGTTTAGGGGTTAAAACTTTAGTATAGTGGCGGCGACATTGGTGGCGGCAGATTAGGGGTTAATAGTTTTATTTAGGTGGCAGCTATGTTCGGGGCAGCAGATTAGGGGTTAATAACTGTATGTAGGTGACGGCGATATCGGGGGTAGCAGATTAGGGGTTAATAACTGTAATGTAGGTGGCGGCGATGTTAGGGTGTTTAGACGTGTTTTTTATGTTAGGGTGTTAGGTTTAAACGTAACTTTTTCTTTCCCTATAGACATCAATGGGGCTGCGTTACAGAGCTTTTGTTTTCGTGACATCAGGTGTTAGGCTTTTTTTTACCGGCTCTCCCCATTGATGTCTATGGGGAAATCGTGCACGAGCACGTCAAAACACCGATTGTATTTGGGTAAGGTATGGAGCTCTACGCCACCATATCGCCCGCACAAGCCGGGTTTTGCAAAACCTGTTATAGCAGCGCTATAGGGAGGTTAAATACCGCCGCATTTGTGGCGGTCGTTAATTTCCCTATAGAGCTCAAAATCTAGCTATATATGAGGTATAACTGATTTATTGAAGAATTAAGCTAAGAGCATTATCCACATCTATCTCAGCCTGATATCCACATCTATCTCAGCCTGATAAATTGATCTAGATTAGAATTAATTTTAAGAATACAATAATTACATTGCCATGTTAATGTGTTCATAAGTGATATTGGAAGTGGGCTGTTCAAATCAGCCAATAGGATTTCAGTAGCTCTCATCCTATTGGCTGATTTGAATTTGAAGAATCAAATCAGCCAATATGAATGCAAGGGATGCCATATTTAAACACGTACCTTGAATTCACAATTCAGTGTACGGCGGCGATCGTACGAAGCGGGTCCTCCACGCTCCATGGCTTCGCGGTCGCCGGTCCTGCTCTGTGCTTATCTCCTCTCCATGCTGGCTTGGTCCTGGGTGAAGAAGGAAGTGGTCCCCGCTTGGAAGAAGATGTCGGCTGTTTGGAAGAAGACTTCACAGCCTGGAACAGGACCTTCTCCGCCGGACTTCAGGAACAGTGAGTACCTATTTGGGGGTTAGACTTAGGCTTTTTTTTATTTTTGGGGGGTTTGGGTAGTTTAGTTTTTTTTGTGTTAGGTTTATTTATTTTGGGGGATTTGGTGGGTGGTGGGTTTTACTGTTAGGAGGGGACTTACAAGTATTTTTAAATGCAAAAGAGCTGTTTAACTTAGGGCAATGCTCTACAAAAAGCCCTTTAAAGGGCTATTGATAGTTTAGCAGTAGATTAGGGGATGTTTTCATTTTGGGGAGCTTTTTTATTTTCATAGGGATTAGGTTTAATTTTTTTATTTTGGAAAATGTTTATTATTTTCTGTAATGCTAGGCTTTTTTATTTTTGGTAATTTTAGATTAATTTAGTTTAATATTAGGTTTAGTTTTCTAAGTACTGTTAGGATTTTTTATTTTAATTATAATTTAGTATTTTATTATTCTATGTAATTTGGGGTTAATTTAGTGGATGTTAGCTAGGGGTCTTACTAATTAAATTATTTGTGGGGGTTTGGCAGATTAGGGGTTATTAGTTTTATTAGGATTATTGCGTTGTGTGGGTTTGATAAATTAGGGGTTAATATATTTATAAGGTTTGTTGCGATGTGGGTTAATGGCGGATATGGGGTTAATAGTTTTAATAGGTACTTTGCAATGTGGGTTAATGGCTGATTAGGGATTAATACATTTATTAGGTAGTTTGCAATGATGGGGTTGGCGGATTTAGGGGTTAATACTTTTACTAGGTAGATCACAATGTGGGTGAATGGTGGATTAGGGGTTAATAGCTTAATTAGGCATATTGCGTTGTGGGTGATTGTCGGTTTAGGGGTTAATACATTTATTATTAGTTGCGATGTGGGGGGGATTGCAGATATAGGGGTTTTACGTGTCAGGTTTATTTTTGGGAGGCGGGTTAGACTTTTATAGGAGATTTGATTTTTTGATTTTTTTATTAGGCGCCTGCAGTTTCTAAAGTGCCGTAAGTCACTGGCGACTCCAGAAATTTGTATTTATGCTCATTTCTGGACATTGCTACCGGCGCCGTATATGTGATTCCCTGATGTGTGAGGTGAAATTACGGGTGGCGCAGGGTTCAGCAGTTATGCTGAAGCTTACACTGCATATGTAATCTCGCCCCATATCTTCAGAAAGATTTAAATAAATTAGAAGCTGTCCAAAAGAGGACTACTAAAATGGTACATGGCCTAAAATATAAAACGTACAAAGATAGACTCTATGATCTAAATATGTATAGCTTAGAGGATAGAAGGGAAAGAGGTGATATGATAGAAACCTTCAAATATATGAAGGGACTTAATAAAATAGAAGCTGAAAGCATTTTCCACAAAAAAATAAATGCCAAAACAAGGGGTCACAATCTGAAGTTAGAGGGTAGCAGATTGATTCAGGAGAAATGTGAGGAAGCATTTTTTTACAGAAAGGGTGGTGGATTCATGGAATAAACTTCCATTTGAGGTGGTAAACACAAAGACTGTAAAGGAATTTAAAAATGCATAAGGCTATCCTAAGAAAAAGTAAACGTAATATGGGTAGACTTGATGGGCCTTTTTGGTTCTTATCAACCATCAAATTCTATGTTTCTATGTTTAATATACGTAAATATGTCTTTCTAAAAATGTGCAGGTCTCCATGGTTACCAAGTAGAGGCGTAACCAGAAGTAGCTGCACTCAACAGATTTTCAAAACAAGGGTTTTTTTTTACACATATGTACATGAAAGTTTAGCAAAAGTTATCAAATCTTTTTAGGATTTGAATTTCTGATCATTGACATATATTTTAGGAACATATTCATTATTATAAAAATATCCTTTTCTTACTTTATAATTGTATACAATTTATTCACAAAACAGTGCTAAGTGGTATTTTTTTTCTTTCTTTTAGTGTGTTCTTATCCATTCAGATCATACAAATTTCTCTGCTTTGTGATGGAGATTTTTCATTTCCAACTTATGACTTTTACTTTTACATTGGCTGAAGCTTCAATATTCTAGTACATCCTCTGGCAAAGGTCAGGCCATGAAAAATAAAGTAATTTATTTGTGACGTTTAGGGGACAAAAAAACTCCAACCAGAACATAGAGTGAACAGTGCTATTTAAAGTACAAACACTACCACCCACTGTGTAAACCCCCCAGCAGGTTGTCATGTTAACCCATAGCCCACATTGTATTACAGTGTAAAACCCCACAACAATACCTGCTTCTCTCTTTTTGATTGAGCACACATTAACACATAACGCCCCATTGTTTAGATGAACTTAATTATATTTCAATTTCTTATTTCCCTATTGTTGTATATGATGTATTGAGCCCCTGGCCACTCCCTTTAATTCTGTATTAGGCTCCAACAGATGAGGGTGACCCTGTCTCTGTGGTGCTATTGGCTTTTCTATTACTTTTAAACAACATGTCTTGGCTACCACAGAGTCTACACTTCGGAAGACTCTGGTGCCCTCAGTTTAAATAACAAATCTACCTATTGTACTTAATGTGCATACTGTTCTGTTTGCTTACTGCATGCCTAAGGATAGTTTTCCTTAAATCCCCTTGTCCTGTCTCAAATAATGTATCACTTTTCAAGGAAAGACATTTTCTTCAGCCAAAGTGAACTTCTATCTCAATGAATGGCATTCATTTGTGGTTTTGGTATGGTTGGGTTCACTTTAAGAGTAATGGAGGTTGGTTCCTCTTGCTTGCCTATACTCGGTCTGAAAATCAGAACAATGTTTCTGCCTAGAAAGACCTTTCTATATTAGGTTTATGTCTACATCCAATCAGATAGTATGATGCATATATTAACCATCAGTTGAGTGTTAGCAGCAGCCTTACAATAAACTCCTTGTAAAATCTATCTCAGAACTATTTCTGAAAATACTATTTTATTTGACCTCCTGGCAGAGGTCAAATATGTTTTTGTTAAATGTCCTTGACATGGGGTATTCTAGAAATTAATCTAATTTCAGCAATGGAAAACTGTGAAATTGCCAGGTATCATGCTGGAAGTAGGGATCCTCCTACTTTGTTTTGACTACAATTTTTCTTTCAGACAAAGTTGTATCTTTTCTCAAATTGTGTTTCTATCGCAAGATCTGGGTTTTTGAATCAAGTTTTTCTTCAAAGTCAGATTTATTGTCATCTTCCTCAGATTCCCAATCTTCTGTATCAGGGTCTTTTTCCAGTTAATTCTCCAGTTGCCTTCTCTTTCCCCCATGAAATTTTGTATCCCAGAGAGCTTAATTACTTTCTATGGAAGGTTTCTCTCATCTGGGACTTCCAGGTTCCGCCCTTTTTCTTATAGAATTTAGTTAGTTCAGTCTCTGTGAAGTCTGCACTATAATTTCTCTCCAAACTAGAGAATATTTGGTTATCAGGCCCATAAAAAGTAATGATGCTGTCTGGGTAACTGAAGCTGTCAGTTTTTCAGTTTTATTTTAAAAGACAAAATATAAAATGCAATTTAATTTGTAAACGATACACATAAATGTACAAAGTTTGACCCTAATTTTGTTAAGTTACAAAGAAACTGTGAAAGCATAATCAGAATTTGTAAAATCGCAATCATAAATGCAATCTTCTATACAAAATAAAACAACAATTAGAAAGTGTAAAGTAATATAAAAACAAAGCACAAAGTGTAAATGCAGCAGTCATGTCATGCAGTGCTATATTGCACTGGGATTGTCTTTCTTTCACATAAAGAAATGCAGCAGGTAACTCCCCTTGGAGAAGTATAGAAAAATCTGCCTTTTAAGAATTTCATTAGGGATCTCACTATTCTGGAGGATCATTTTAAATAATCTCACCTAGATCATCTCATCTGAGTGGGGAGCTGTAGATCATTGAGCCCTTAGACTATGTTTTCTTCCCAAAAACAAAAATCAAATAATATGAAGGCCCAAGCTCACAAATATGTAGTTCATGCCTTTACCTTATATTAATGTAAAATGATTTAGTCTCTTTTGGTTTGTTCATGCTTGTCTATGCCTGAACTTATTCAAACAGAAAGGTGAGGGAGAACTGACCCCTTCCAACTTGTAGGTGATGTTTCTACCTACTCCAGTATTAAGAGTCCATATTCCCACCCGTGCTCACACATTGAATGTAAAGAAATTTATATTTTGGGAAGTATGAATTTTGTTATGGTATTGCATATATAATATTTCTAGATTGTAAGATCTTGTAGAATAAGGCTATATCAGTAGGTTGTGTTGCATTTAGTCTTCCCATTGTATTTAAGAACACTGTTTTGTTTTCGTGGTATATTTTAGTGCACTATAAATAAAAATAATAATAATATAATAAAGAATATGAGATTTAGTTTACAAAGGAGTAATGGAAGCTATTTACTACACATAGTATAGTATTATTATTATTATTATTATTATTATTATCTGTTATTTATATAGTGTCAACATTTTACATAGTGTTATATAACCAATGCCATAATATTTCAGAGAAAGTGGACAGACATACAATAATGACACATGCTTGCTCATCATGGCAAACATAAAGTGCATTTATAGGTGACAATGGGCACACTGACCTAAAGCTCTCTGGTCTGGTGAGATTATCTAAGAAGTCTCATCAGTACTGTGAGGTCCCCTTAAAAAGTTTTAAAAAGGGAAATTTTGGCTTGAGAGCTGTTTACCTCACTATGCAGGGCTCTGGTCTTGAGAGACACCTACATTACAATATAATGCTCAAGAATAAATCCCAAGGTTTTTGTACACTCTCTCTTTCATCATGGTAAGTGTTGGATCATTAGGCCCCACGTCTTTAAAAGGTTTTCTCTCTCTCTTTCTCTCTCTCTCTCTCTCTCTCTTGCCCTCTATTTTTTAGAATAACAGATTTTAAACATTGTTGATTTTTGGTTGGTATTACTTTGTGGCACAGATTGTCTAACTCTACACTTTGACTCGCTTTCACAAGACCGATATACACTCACCGGCCAATTTATTAGGTACACCTGTTCAATTGCTTGGTAACAAAAATTGCTAATCAGCCAATCACATAGCAGCAACTCAATGTATTTTGGCATCTAGACGTGGTGAAGATGACTTGCTGAAGTTCAAACCGAGCATCAGAATGGGAAAGTAAGGGGATTTAAGTAACTTTGAACGTGGCATGGTTGTTGGTGCCAGACGGCTGGTCTGAGTATTTAGAAAACTGCTGATCTACTCGGATTTTCACTCACAACCATCTCTAGGGTTTACAGAAAATGGTTTGAAAAAGAGAAAATATCCAGTGAACGGCAGTTGTGTGGGCGAAAGTGCCTTGTTAAGGTCAGAGTAGAATGGGCAGACTGGTTTGAGATGATAGAAAGGCAACAGTAACCCAAATAAACACTCGTTTAAACCAAGGTATGCAGAATACCATCTCTGAACGCACAACACATCGAACCTTGAAGCAGATGGGCTACAGCAGCAAAAGAACACAACGGGTGCCACTCCTGTTAGCTAAGAACAGGAAACTGAGGCTACAATTCGCACAGTCTCACCAAAATTGGGAAACACAAGATTGGAAAAATGTTGCCTGGTCTGATGAGTCTCGATTTCAACTGCGACATTCAGATGGTAGGGTCAGAATTTTGCGTAAATAACATGAAAGCATGGACCCATTCTGCCTTGTATTAATGGTTCAGGCTGGTGGTGGTGTAATGGTGTGGGGGATATTTTCTTGACACATTTTCGGCCCCTTAGTACCAATTGAGCATTGTTTAAACACCACGGCCTACCTGAGTATTGTTGCTGACCATGTGCATCTCTTTATGACTACAGTTTACCAATCCTCAAGCTAGGATCTGTATTATACCCAGTTCCTGGAGTTATTGAGTGTAAAGGACATTTTCTTTCAAAGTTTCTTTACTGTCAATAAGATTATGGTCTACTGTTCTTTACATCACCAATCTAAATATTTTTTTTCTGTTATGTATCTTATTATTCAACTATAAATCTACCTTGTAGTCTCCCATATATTTTATCAACTCATTGTTTTATTTTCTCTCAATAAATCTGCATGATTAGTAGGAGATGAAATATCCATGATTAAGGGCTACATTTCAGTCACCTTTTGAAGAGGCATTTGTCCTGGTGTCTTTATCTAAAAGGGACAATTAAAGGGACATAAAACCCAGCATTTTTATTTAATGATTCAGATACAGCATACAATTTTAAACAACTTTCCAATTTACATCAATTATTTGTTGAAAGGCAGGAAGGTAAGTTCGGGAGTATTATATGGCAGTAGTTTTGCAATAATAATGTAGATATCTAGATGGCAGCACTGTTTCCTGTCATATAATGCTCCAGACATGGACGGTACCTATCTAGATATCTCTTTAACAAAGAATAACAAGAGAACAAAGCAAAATTGATGATATAAGTAAATTGGAAATCATGAAAAAAAAATTGGGTTTCATTTCCCTTTAAGATAAAATATAACTTTAATGGTTTAGAGCATGCAATCTTAAAAAACTTTCACTTCTACTAGCAAATTTCTCTTGGTATATTTTGTTGAAGAGCACACCACAACAATGAACTACTGGGGGACAGCTAGTTATTGGTGGATATATATGCCTCTTGACATTGCCTTACCAGACGTGTTCAGCTAGCTCCCAGTACAGCAATATGCTCCTGACCCAACCTAGATTTACACTTCAACAAAGGATACCAAGAGAACAAAGCTAATTTGCTAATAGAAGTAAAAATTGGAAAGTTGTTTGCAATTGCATGCTCTGCCAGATTCATGAAAGATTCATTTTCACTTTACTGTACCTTTAAGTTTCTATGTGTTCTGATTCCTGTGTAGTTATGTAAAGGGCTGTCATTCTCTGATATCTGTATATTAGATGGCAGTGCAAGATATATATATATATATATATATATATATATATATATATATATATATACTGTATGTATATATATATATATATATATATATATATATATATATATATATATATATATATATATATATCCTGATGTGTATTGCTTTAACTAAAATGAATGCACAAGTCATGGTGTCTGTGTAGAAATAACATATAAATATATAGCATCTTCAGAAGAAGAAAAATACCGCACTCAGTACTGATAATAAAGTCATATGTTTAATGTATTTATTATTGCTCTAACAAACTTCACAAACAACTGTTAAATATTGTGCAACAATCAATGTAAAATGTGACATTAGATTAAGGCCAATGGGATAAAAAGAAAATCCATCCTTACTGACTTACATCCTACTACTATATATTAAATGCCGTCAATCAATCTGTACCCATCGTATGAGAATGGTCCACTGGTGCCTTAAAGAATCAATGAGAACACAGAATATATGCCTTATAGGTTTGCAAATCCAGTTATATTCCCTTTATGAGAGACATTTAAACCAAAAACAAAATGGACATAACACACTTTTCCTAACATGCATGTAAACGGGCATAACAAAAATATTAAAGGGATATTCCAGCAAAAATTGGAGTCCACATGGATGTATTTTATTTTTGAATAGAAGCATTCTTGTAATACACATGCATTAGCAAAAATGCTTCTAATAAAAGCTATAGCTGTTTCAAAAGTGTATTTAAGTATGCACCATGCACCAGCATTTTAATCACAGAACTTGCTCAGGGAGCCTAAGGTGCTTGTACCATCTGTTAATGGCTCAATTTGTTAATTGCTGACATGATAAAAGCCCCACTGGTGCTCTGAGAAGCTGCAGTATTTAAAATTCGGGTGCACTGAGAATATTTAGCTATATGCCTCACGTGCAAGCGCAAAAAAACATGTTAACACTAAAACAGTGATAACTGAGTCTGTTACTAAAAGCATTTTGGACAATACATATATCTTGCAAATATGCTCCTAGTCAAAGATGTAGTTCTTCTATGTGCGTTTAAATTTTGACTGGAATGTCCCTTTAATTAAAGTTTGGAAATACATTTTTCTTGAAACACAGTTGCTCCGTAGCAATTCTTTTTTTTATCCACACAATCTAGATTATTCTCTAAAACACTGCAAGGATTTGTGTGTGCTGCAACAACATGACCTTTCTATCATGTTTATCGACCTAACATACAAATGCTCTTAACATACATGGTAGAAAACTGAGCATGAGTAATTTGCATCAAACACGTCATTTTTACAACATACATCATTTCAGATCTTAAAGGGATATTAAACAGTGCTCCTTTGGTAAAAACAAATATGTTAAATCAAAGTAAATATAAAAAGAAACAGATTGTGTAATAAAAATAGTAAATAACTTACTTGTTTTCTTGCAAAATTAGAAATTCTCAGTGTAACCTCCTCCGCCCAGTGTGATAAGAGTGGAGACATTTTAAAACCTCAGTTTTATTCTGCCTGTTCTGAGCATGAGCAAGTCTGACTCCCTGTAATCTATTAATAGTAACCTGCCTAGAAGTTTTATGACATCAGGCTAAGATAAACCTTCCTGCAGAGGCCCCTCCTCCTTGTAGAGCTGTGACAGGAAGTAATGGACACTGCACAAATGTAGGGTCAAAAAATAATTAAAAGGTAAAATCCATTTAAATAGATGAATACTACATATTGCAATGATTTCTATTAAAGGGACATGAAACCCCAAATTGTTCTTTCATGGTTTAGATAGGTTATACAATTTTAAACAACTTTCCAGTTTACTCATATTATCTAATTTGCTTCATTTTCTAGGTATACTTTGATGAAGGAGCCGTAATGTCCTTCTGGGAGCTACCTCAAAGCCAATGGCAAGAGGCATTTATGTGCAGCCACCTATCAGCAGCTTCTGAGCCTACCTATGTATACTTTTCAACAAAGGATAAAAAAAGAAAAAAACTAATTATATAATAGCAATCAATTGGAAAGTTATTTAAAATTGCATGTTCTATGTGAATAATGAAAGGATAAATTTGGATTTCATGTCTTTTTGAGTATAAACAACTGCTTAGTGCTTTTTTATTACAACAATGAAACAGGCTGTTTAACATCCCTTTAAAGGGATAGTAAGGTCAAAATGGGTGCATTTGTATTTTAAATATAAGCCTTTCTGCAATTCACTTATATTACAAAAATGCTTCCAGTAAAAGTCATTAGAGTTTTTCAGCGGTATATGCACATTTGCTGTGAGGGCCTGTGCACTAGTATTCAAACTCCACGCTTGCTCAGAGAGCTAACAGTGGTGTATTGTATCATACCCCCACTGCTGAGAAGCACTGGTATTTGAATACTGGGGCTCGGGCCCTCACAGCATATGAGCGTATGCTGCTGAAAAAGAGTGATAACTTTCACTAGAAACATTTTTGCTAATGGAAGTATACTGCAAAAATGCTAGTATTTAAAATAAAATTTTGACCTTTATATCCCTTTAAAGTGAATGTCAATTTTGATGCTAAAGTGCCCGGTTTTTAAAAATTTGATTAAAACCAGGGGCACTTTAATTCATAAAAATTTACATTTCCCTCCTGTTGTGAAAAAAAAAAACTTACCTTTTAATCTTCACAGCAGCTTCAGCTTCCTCCGCCCGTCGCAAAGCCTCTTCCTGGGTCTAAAATGAGGAATCCGGCTTCCTCCAATCACGGCGTTGAATCAGACACTGATTCCTCCGGGGGAAGCTGTGATTGGAGGATGACCTATCCATCATTTCTGACGTCAGAAATGGCTTGCAACGACCGGAGGAAGCTGGAGCTGCTGTGAAGATTAAAAGGTAAGTTTTTTTTTCTCAACAGGAGTGAAATATAAATTTTGATGAATTAAAGTGCCCCTGTTTTTAATCGAATTTTTAAAAAACAGGCACTTTAGCATCAAAATTGACATTCACTTTAATACCCGAGGAAGGTGTGAATTCCAAATTATGTTTGCTCCTTAACCCACAATCCCTCAATCAACAAGCGAATATGAAGCCATCCTAATATACTTATGGAAGGCTTGCTGTATGTAAATACCACTAATGCAAAAGTCATTTCAACTCCAGGCACCTTTCTCTTCTTTCTATGTTTGTATTGTGAAACCCCAGAAAAATTGTGAATGTTTTTTCTCACTATAATCAGATGAAATTTCTACTTTCAACCTTTTCACAATTTTTAGGAATAAAACTTTATATATTTGTGCATACAAACATTTCAAATACAAACAGAAAAACCTGCTTACAATAATAAATAATGAAAATTTACAGAGATTTGTTTCAGCGACATCAGGGTTTATTTTAAGTGCATATTAAAGCTAGGTGATGGTTCTTCCTACAAAACTGTTTCTTTAATGGGAGCAAAGGAGTATCTTATTTTACAAAATATTTTGCTCAAAATAAGATTTAAATAAAGTTGTAACACTTTGAATGTGCTGTTATAAATATGTATTCTATGAATATGTACATGTTTGAAAGAGAAATTGAGTGCAAAGCCATTCAATTATTTACACCCTTCCATGCTCAGAATAACATAAAATTAACCCCTGAGCACTATTAAAAATATTTGATTGCAGACAAAAGATCTGAACAATTCTTGTGAATTCCCAGTGAAGGCACTGTATGAGTTCTGACAACTTTCTGGCAAAAGTGGAAGTGCCTATTTCTCTCTACTACTTTTAATTAAACAGTTAATATAAAAATATATTTAAGGCACCACATATACTGAGAATTAACCATTTTTAATGTATTCTTTTGCCAAATGAGTGACTGTTTGGAGGAATTTAATTTAAAAATTCTAAATCTTTATTTAAAAACTGTATTGCCTCACGTCACACTTTTTATAAAAGTTAATAAACATCAATACACTAAATTTGTCTGTTACCTATGAAAAACAGGCAAACCCTAATTAAGAATTCCAAATGGTATTTTTTATAGTCATAAGGTGAATGACTGAATATAAGTGATAACATCCATGCAACACCATCTAGTTGTGTAATTTCAGGTTCAACTGTGTATTACTGTTTCATTTTTACTTTGCATCTAAATGAGGATGAGTATAATTATAGATTTGCCATTTCCGGCTGTTGTTAGCAGTAATATGTTTCAGGCGTATGGCCTGATGATGAAAATCTCACTGGCACGGAGAGAAATCACACAAAATCTTTTGGGGCTTCATATCCAGTACACTGCATAGCGAGATAAACAGTTCTCCAGCTAAATTTGCCTTTAGAAAATTATTTTAGGGACCTTAAAATAATGAGACCTCTTAGATAATCTCACCAGAACGGAGATAGCTTTAGATCATCAGATCCTTATAGAGAAAAATGTACTGCTTGATCCCTGCTAGGACCAATGTGTACTAAAGACAGTGTCATGTTTAAGTGACCAGTCTATTTGGATCTATTGTGATTAGCTGATGGAACATTTTGTTGAGTATTTGCCATACTGGAGCTATCAGGACTGATGGGACATGATAATAATTAATCTTTAAAATTACTTTTTCTTTTAAAAAAAGACCAATCTCCAATCTGGAATAGGATTATGTGATCCTCTAATGATCAAACTGTACTAATATTAGTAATACATCTAAAGTCTGTATCCAAATCTGACATCTGTAAATATTTTTACATGCACTGTTATAATTTAGTTCAAATAGATATGAGATGTGTAAATTTGGCAGCACCCCATATCAATATATGTACTGCAGTATCTATTATTTTTTTACCTACTTCATTATTGCTTTAACATTAAAATGAGTCTGTGCTTGTCATTTTGTCCCTATATATAAGTATTTATTTTGGCTTATGTACAATTCAAATGAATAAAATAAGCAGTACAGCCTCACACAGGGTCAGCATGTGCCGTAACAAATGTTTAGACTAATACATATCTAATATTGATGTTAAATTAATACAGGATTTCTCCAGCTGCTTGTTTCAGAACCCCCATGTAATGTCCCCTCTTCTTTAGTGCTCGGGCCTGTACTGTCTCATATAAATCCTCACACTCTAAGCTAAAAGGCCTAGACGGGCAACTTTGGCTGATAGGAAGGAGTGTATGATGAAAACAATTGTTTTTGGACAGGAGTGAAGATCCAGTTGCTGAAAGGAAAGAGGGACAAGAGTTAGGCAAGTTTAATTTTTAAACTGAAAAAATATTTAAGTATCCTCCTGTGAGATTAAAATGAATTAATTACAAAAAGTATTTGTTTATTAAAATGGTGCAAATCCATAAAAAAAGTGTAAAAATCTACAAGAAAAGATGATTCTTAAAGTCAAATAAACTAAAAATCTGGACTAACTGCATACAACATATATAGAGGCCTATTTATGAAAGGTCTTGCGGACCAGATCCGACAGTGCGGATCAGGTCCGCAAGACTTTGCTGAATGCGGAGAGCAATACGCTCTCCGTATTCAGCATTGCACCAGCAGCTAACAAGAGCTGCTGGTGCAACGCCGCCCCCTGCTGACTCGCGGCCAATGGGCTGCCAGCAGGGGGGTGTCAATCAACCCGATCGTATTAGATCGGGTTGAATTCCGGTGATTCCTGTCCGTCTACTCAGAGCAGGTGGACAGGGTTATGAGGCCCATTTATCAAGCGGAGCTTGATAAATGGGACTCATATATGCTATACAAAGTACTAAGTAACGGTTTGATAGAAAAAAAAGATTTAAAAAAAAAACACCAGATAATCAGACACTGTACGAAAGAACAATTTTATTACATATATTACCAACACTAATAAAAAAAAACAAATAAGAAATTAATAAATAAGAAAAACTATATTTTTATCTTTGATTTATAAAGCAATGTTGAATACAAATACATAAAAGTGCAAAAATAATCTTTTTTAATATTTTGTTTTTATTATTGCGCTATTTCATGCATATAACCACTGCAAAAGGGTTAAACACAAAGATAACTCTAGAGCAGCAATGCACTAGTGGGACCTAACTGAAAAGATCTGATGAGCCAACGACAAGAGACAATGTGTGCAGCCACCAATACTATATTGCTAATCCAGAGAAAAGTCTTTTAAATTGTCATCTATCTGAATAATGTAAGTTTAAAGGGACAGTCTACTTAATTTTTTTGTTGTTTAAAAAGATAGATAATCCCTTTATTACCCATTCCCCAGTTTTGTATAACCAACACCGTTATATTAATATATTTTTTACCTCTGTGATTACCTTGTATCTAAGCCTCTGCAAACTGCTCCCTTATCTTATATGTTTTGACAGACATGCATTTTAGCCAATCAGTGCTGACTCATAAATAACTCCACAAGAGTGGCACTCATGAACTAGCGCGGTCTAGCTGTGAAAAACTGTTATAATGCTTTGAGATAAGAAGTAGCCTTCAGTGGTTTAGAAATCAGTTTGTGATCCTACCTAGGTTTAGTTTTTAACAAAGAATACCAAGAGAACAAAGCAAATTTGATGGTAAAAGAAAATTGGAAAGTTGTTTAAAATTGCAAAGTTGTTTAAATTTTGACTAGACTGTCCCTTTAATTTTGACTTTTCCTCAGTGCATCTTGGCAACACTGTCTAGTCAAAACGTGCCCAGTCGCGCCATTAAACTGAATGTAGCTCGCTCCCGCTCTGGTCTAGTAGCAAGAGCGAGCTACATTCAGTTTAATGGCGCGACCGGGCACGCTGTGACTAGACAGTGTTGCTGTGATGCGCTGAGGAAAAGCCAGGCGTTCTGGAAAAATGTACTTTTAAATAAAAATTCTCTGCAATACTTTAATGTATAAATCTGCCACTAAGCTAATGTTATATAATTCTGCACTGTGCAGAATTATATAACATTAGTTTGTAAGTTTACTGCCCCTTTAAGCGATTCATGCTCCTCTGTGATCACACACAAAAAGACAAAAACATAAATATACAGTGCCTGTGAAAATCCCATATATAAGAAAATTAAAGGGGAATGAAACCCAATTTTTTTTATTTCATGATTACAACTTTCCAATTTACTTCTATTTACTTCTATTATCTAATTTGCTTAGTTCTCTTGATATCATTTGTTGAAAAACATACCTAGGTGCTAGTTTCTGATTGGTGGCTTAAATATGTTTTCAGCTCCCAGTAGTACATTGCTCCCTCAATAAAGGATACCAAGAGAATGAAGCAAAATTGATAATATAAGTACATTGGAAATAGGTTTAAAAAGACATGCTCTATCTGCATGATGAAAGAAAACATTTGCGTTTCATGTTCCTTTAAGACACTGCAAAGGATACATGGAGCATATTTATACAAGGTAAGAATATTGTCAGGCAATAAACAGACTTAAATATGAGCAGTCTTGGTAGCTGGGACAAAAATAGGCATATGATTAGGAAACAATCATCTTTATTGGAAATATTCATACTTTTGTAAAGTCACTGACCAAAAATGCAAGTAATATATTCCACTATCATTTGTTGACATTTTATAAATATATTATGAAGTAATCAGAGAACAGGCAACCATCTTGTTTTACTTACAATTTCCCCCTCGGTGCTGCCAAAATCCAGATACAACATCCTGGCACCATCATCAGAAGACATTCGTAGTTTCTCAAACGGTTGGTGGAGGTGGATGATCTTGTTACGTCCAGGCTCCTCTCTGAAAATGGTGAACCCCTGATCAATGTGTATGGAGAGGGAACATTCGTTGGTGCCCCACGTGCATCCTGTACACACAAAGAGACAAGAGATTGTTATACATTACAGAGTGTAGTGAATAATAGCGAGTGAATGTTCAATCAGCATTCACTCAGTATCGAAGGCTGGGTTTGAAGGCGGAAGTGTAAATAAAGCAGGCTAATTGGCTGTCAGTACCAATTAAGTAGCATTTCTGAATTTAGGTGGGACAGTTTTGGAGCTTTATACATAAAAACGTCAGCCACAAAAGGTAGCTTAAAGGGACATTATACACTAGATTTCTATTTGCATTAATGTTTTGTAGATGATCCATTTATATAGCACATCTTGGGTGACTCCTAACCAATCCCCAAAGTTTTAGATGTATACTGAAGTATACAAACATCAAACTGCTTCTGTTTGTATAATGGGTCTTTTCATATGCAGGGGAGGGGGTCTGCTATCAGTCCCTTTCAGTGGGTGTTTCAGGCTTATCTCATTTACAGTGTTAAATTGGGAGCGTCTAAGTTTTTAAACGGTTTTATACTGGATTTTTATATCAGTATCTTTGCATATTATTCTTTATAGTAGTTTCTATTACATGTAGTTAAATTAAAATTGATGTATACTGCCCCTTTAAGAGATTTTGAGGGCAAATCGAAAATGATATCCTAATAATCAGGTTGCAAAGTAGGGGAATGTGCTTACAACATTCATTTAAAGGAATAGTGTGGGGAAATAAGAAATGCTCTGTACCCATAAAACAATTATTTTTTTTTAGCAAAAGCCTCCCTTATAGGGATAATGTACTCAGGCAAGCATTTTTATTTTTGTATTCAAAGTAACCACAGGGACACAGTTTTCAAATGGGCTGGGATATTTATTCTACCCCCACATACACTACCTCTAGATTACATAGCTTTTCTATAGCAGACATTGCAGTATTGACAAGATCAGTATAGGTGGCAGTTTCCACAAGCAAAATCAGCTATTTCAGATAACTGTCCCTTTATCAATCTAAAGGATACATGCTTAGTTATCCAGGTTACTACCCATGGCCAAGATTACGAGTTTTCCCTCACCGCTCACTTACCTACAGCGCTGGTATTACGAGTTTTCAGAAACCCATTGTTAAAAGATAAGAAGTGAGCGTTGAGCAAAATTTTGCTCATTACCGCACTCCAATACCAGCGCTGCTTAAGTCAGCGGTGATCTGGTCGTACGTGCTCATGCACGATTTCCCCATAGGGATCAACGGGGAGAGAAAAAAAAGTCTAACACCTGCAAAAAAGCAGTGTAAAACTCCTTAACGCAGCCCCATTGATTCCTATGGGGAAATAACATTTGTGTCTACACCTAACACCCTAACATGAACCTCGAGTCTAAACACCCCTAATCTTACACTTATTAACCCCTAATCTGCCGCCCCCAACATCGCCAACACCTGCATTATATTATTAACCCCTAATCTGCCGCCCCAATGTCGCCGCAACCTGCCTACATTTATTAACTCCTAATCTGCCGCCCCCAACGTCGCCGCCACTATATTAAAGTTATTAACCCCTAAACATAAGTCTAACCCTAACACCCTCTAACTTAAATATAATTACAATAAATCTAAATAAATATTCCTATCATTAAATAAATTATTCCTATTTAAAACTAAATACATGTAAAATAAACCCTAAGCTAGCTACAATATAACTAATAGTTACATTGTAGCTATATTAGGATTTATTTTTATTTTACAGGCAAGTTTGTATTTATTTTAACTAGGTAGAATAGTTATTAAATAGTTATTAACTATTTAATAACTACCTAGCTAAAATCAATACAAAAGTACCTGTAAAATAAAACCTAACCTAAGTTACAATAATACCAAACACTACACTATAATTAAATAAATTAACTAAATTAAATACAATTACCTAAATTAAATTAAATTAGCTAAAGTACAAAAAAAAACACTAAATTACAGAAAATAATAAACAAATTACAGATATTTAAATTAATTACACTTAATCTAATAGCCCTATTAAAATAAAAAAGCCCCCCAAAATAAAAAAAAACCCTAGCCTAAACTAAACTACCAATAGCCCTTAAAAGGGCCTTTTGCGGGGCATTGCCCCAAAGTAATCAGCTCTCTTACCTGTAAAAAAAAATACATGTCATCATCCAAGCCGGGCTGAAGTCCTCAACGAAGGCAGGAGAAGTCTTCATCCAAGCCGGGCGAAGTGGTCCTCCAGACGGGCAGAAGTCTTCATCCAGATGGGATCTTCTATCTTCATCCATCCGGTGCGGAGCGGGTCCATCTTCAAGACATCCGACGCAGAGCATCCGCTTCATCCATCGACTAAAGCTGAATGAAGGTACCTTTAAGTGACGTCATCCAAGATGGCGTCCCTTAGATTCCGATTGGCTGATAGAATTCTATCAGCCAATCGGAATTAAGGTAGAAAAATCCTATTGGCTGATGCAATCAGCCAATAGGATTGAAGTTCAATAATGTCTCTCTCCCCTCTCTTTTGCTCTCTCTCTCCCCCCTATCTTTTGCTCTCTCTCTCTATCCCTCCTCTCTTTTGTGCTCTCCCCTCTCTCTTTTGCTCTCTCTCTCTCCCCAATCTTCACCCCCTCTCTTTTCCCCCCTCTCTTTTGCTCTCTCCCCCCCTTTCTCCCCCTCTCTTTTGATGTCTCTCTCCCTTTCTTTTGCTCTCTCGCCCCTTTCTTTTGCTCTCCCTCCCCCTCTCTTTTGCTGTCTCTCTCCCTCTCTTTTGCTCTCTATATCCCCCCTCTTTTGCTCTCTCTATTCCCCCTCTTTTGCTCTCTCTCTCCCCCTCTCTTTTGCTGTCTCTCTCCCCCTCTTTTGCTCTCTCTCTGTTTCTTTTGCTCTTTCCCCCCTCTCTTTTGCTGTTCCTCTCCCTCTCTTTTGCTTTCTCTCTCCCCCTCTCTTTTGCTCTATCTCCCCCCCTCTCTTTTGCTCTCTCTAACCCCCCTCTTTTACTCTCTCTCTTCCCCCTTTTTTCTCTCCCCCCCTCTTTTGCTGTCTCTCTCCCTCTCTTTTGCTCTCTCTCTCCCCCCTCTTTTGCTCTCCCTCTTCCCCCTCTCTTTTGCTCTATCTATCCCACCTCTTTTGCTCTCTCTATCCCCCATTGTTTGCTCTCTCCCCTCTCTTTTGCTCTCTCTCTCCCCTCTCTTTTGATCTCTCTCTATCCCTCCTCTCTTTGGTGCTCTCCCTCCTCTCTTTTGCTCTCTCTCTTTCCCCCCAATCTTCACCCCCTCTCTTCCCCCCTCTCTTTTGCTCTCTCTCCCCCCTCTCTTTTGCTGTCTCTCTCCCTTTCTTTTGCTCTCTCTCCCCTTTCTTTTACTATCCCTCCCTCCTCTCTTTTGCTGTCTCTCTCCCTCTCTTTTGCTCTCTCTATCCCCCCTCTTTTGTTCTCTCTATCCCCCCTCTTTTGCTCTCTCTCTATCCCCCCTCTTTTGAGCTCTCTATTTGATGGCTGCATGGCCCCGCCCACATCACACCCGGACCCGCCCATGTTACATTCGGCCCCGTCCTGTCATGTCCGTGTCACGCTCGGCCCCGCCCCCTGTGACGCCCGGTCTACCCTAGATGCCAGGAGGTTAGTCTGTTGAAGGCCAGGTGTGTTTGTCCTCGCTCAGTCTCTACTGCGCATGACAGCTTCGGACAAACACACTTGGCCTTTTATATTATAGGATATATATATATATATATATATATATATATACATACACATTATATATAAAATAAAAATTAAACTTTAATGAGTCAAGTAGGGCATATAAGTTCAAACAACTTTCCAATTAATTAATTATCAAAATGTGCGCAGTCTCTTTATATGCACACTTTCTGAGTCACCAGCTCTTACTGAGTATGTACAAGAACTCACAATAGATACCTACATGCTTTTGTGATTGGCTGATGGCTGTCACATGATAAAGGGGAAAGGAAAATTGACCTAACTTTGTCAGAAAGAAAATCTACTACCGATCTGAAATTCAGAAGTGCTTTTTCATTGTCTTTTTTATTATGCATTTGTTAATTATAAAATTCTGTTGTATTTAATGGTCCTGTAATCATGGAATGAATAACTAGATAGATACTATATTGTAAAATGTCTGAGAAAATATTGTACAATGTTTATAGACAGTGGAGTTGGCACATTTTATGTAGTTCATTCCAGTATTGGCCTCTCACCTGTTGTCACTTCCTGTATGAGTTCAGCTGCACTGTGACATCCATCTACCAATACCCGTGTCCACGCTGCCAGCTCCTTCTGTGTCTCTACGCTGAACAGGTGAGTCTCTACTCCCTTGTGTGTGCCACACCTCAAGGCGAAGGCCAACTCAGTGTCATACATTGAAACGCTCTTTGAGGGACCAGAGTGCACAAGCCTGAAGAAGATCAAACCATAATTTCCAGATAATTACTGGTTCTCCAATAGGTATATTTTCCACTAAAAGGTAAAATGCATTAACCCAACCCCTTAACACTTTCCCTGCTTTAATAAATGGACATGGAATACTTTGTTATAATGTTGTAATATAAAATGTTAAAAGATACACAGTAAAAAAGTATTTGCAATATACTTTTCTTATTTATTTTTCCCCCTTTCCTGTAGTTGAAAGCAGACATTTGTGAGTTTTCCAATTTCATGAGAATTAGAAGTTTATACACCAGGCATCGCAAGTCATTGTTTGAGCACAGCAGAAACACATTTATGTTTGTCAATTATTGGTCTCAGCAGAGGAGATAAGATTTAAAAGAGTATTGAGAATCAATTTAAGAAAATTGTTTGTGACCAGAGGTCACAATTTAAGGTTGGAAGAAAGGAGATTTTATCTCCTGCAACGGAAACGTTTTTTCACTGTAAGAGCAATAAAATTGTGGAACTCATTACCAAAGGAGGTAGTGAATGCCAATACTCTAGATACATTAAAAAAATGTTTGGATACATTTCTGTCTATAAACAAAATTCAAGGATATGATTGCTAGTATTAAATGGGTCACCTTTTAGTGGGATTATTTAAGCTTAACTGGAGCTTTTTGTATATATTTTAGATTTGTATAGGTTGAACTCGATGGACTTCGGTCTTTTTTCAACCTCATCTACTATGTTACTATGTTACAATACAATTTTTCCTATGTCTATTCAGAAACAAGTCCTCCAAATAAAGGAAGTGATGTGAGTTTGACTGCTTCTCTATTCCATGTATCTTTTATCTGTTCCTTAACTCCTTAAGGACCAGGCATTTCAGACTAAATATATATTTAACTATCAAAACTAGATATGATCTAGGCCCATTTTTGTATATTTCATGCCACCATTTCCCTGCCAAATGCGATCAAATAAAAAAATGGTTAACTTTTCACAAACTTTAGGTTTCTCACTGAAATTATTTACATATCGCTTATGTAATCATGGCACAAATGGTTGTAAAAGCTTCTCTGGTATCCCCTTTGTTCAGAAAAGGCAGACATTTATGGCTTTGCCATTGCTTTTTTGATCATTAGAAGGCACCTAATTGCAGCTGTGCACCACACTTTTATTATTCCCAGCAGTGAAGGGGTTAATCGGGTAGCTTGTAATGTTAATTTTAGCTTTAGTAAGAGATTACCCTCCCACCTGACACTTCCCACCCCCTGATCACTACCTTATCCCTCCCAAACAGCTCTCTTCCCTCCCCCACCCCCCTGGTCACCCCCATCTTAAGTACAGGCAGAAAGTCTGCTAGTATGTAGTTTTAGACCTTTTTTATATATATATATTTTTTACTATAATTACTTTTCTCAGTGTATGATTACCCCCTTACCTTCCCACATCCCTGATCCCTCCCAAAAAGCTCTCTAACCCTCCCCCTCTAACATATTTCCGCCATCTTAGCTGTCTGACAGTACTCCGTTTTCTATTTTTTTTATATAATTAAATAATATATATACAATTTTTTTCTGTAGTGTAGTTGCCCCCCTCCCTAATTTACCCTACCCTCGCTACTTTTAGCGAGATTGCGGCAGAGAGAGGCCCAAGACAGCAGCACCGTACAGGGTACGGCGCTGGTCGATAAGGGGTTAAAATGTGATTTGTTTAACTACTTAATGGGATAGAAAGGTCAAAAATGAAATGTGCATAGGTGCATTTCGATTTGAAATAGAAGCAGTTTTGCAATATAGTTCCATTAACAAAAATGCTTTTAGTAAAAGTTATTGTTTTTCTGTGGCATACGCACATATCCTGTGAGGGCATGTGCACCAGTATTTAAACACCACACCTTCTCAGAGGGTCAGCAGTACCTTGTATAACACAAATGACGTCTTAGAAGCAATTTACACCACAGCCACCTATCTGAGCATAGTGTTTGAATACTGGTGCACAAGCCATCACAGGATATGTATGAGAAACAGTAATAACTTTTTCTAGAAGCATTTTTGCTACTTGAAGTATATTGCAAAAAAAGCTTATATTTAAAATTGAAATGCACACATGCATATTTCATTTTTAGACCTTTCTATCCCTTTAAAACGTTTTTATAATGTTTTAATAATTATAAGCAGTTTTATTAAAAGGTTAAAATAGTATTGATGATCAATTTGAAAGAATGCCCACAAATTTCAGAGCAAAATACCTACAATATATTTTTAAGTGAGTATGTGTGTTTCAGATCTCTATTTCTGGCAGTCATTTTGAAGTGGGATGCGGTTCTTCTTAAGAACCACTAGGTGGAGTAAAGAGCTGTGCATTTATATATCTACCTGTGATTATTATTATTGCTTTTTGCTTCAGAACCTAAAAAAAGTAAATGTATTGAAACCTTTTCTTCTAAAATGCATTTATTTTGATAAATCCAAACATATAACTACTTACTGCAATGTTCTCCTCATTTTTACATACACACATAAACATTATATGCAAAATATGAAGTTCAAAAAGCCTATGTGTAATATGCACAGGATGAAATCAGTAAATATGTTCAGAATTGGAGAAAGTTAAACAAGATACCATCAAGTCCTGTTAAAAAGAAGGGATTTCAGCAATCTTTTAAAAAAATATATCAATGTATTAATGAGTTAATAGCAGGATGCATCAGGTGAGAGGAAGGACAAATATATACACTTAAAATCCCATAACCTCAATACATCAACGTACATATATAAAACCACAGAGAATCAACAGCCATTTTAAACATTTGCAAACTAGCAAAACCATATAACTATGGCTAATTGGGTGACATCAACAGGCAATACCTTGTTAGAACAATGTCCATGAACAGTTTATCAGACCAAAAGGGCTTTCGTGAGTATCAAACCTAACAGCAGGCTAGCCTGTCACATGCTCACAGAGTTAACACGCCATTGGTAGAACAGTTCTCCAAACCCACACAGGGAAAGAAAAGCTCCAGCTACAATCAACCGGACTTGTTAACCCCTTGTATACCAGATGTTCTGGAGGTAGAGCCACTAAGCAGTCACTGTGCAGAAGTTGTATACATTTTCTTTAAAACTCTTCAGCAATACACTTCATGTGTAAAACATATAACGATGGTACATCACAGAGTTCACTTTATATAATATACATACGCCTTTGCCTTCTACCGTGGTAAAGTTGGATTGATGTTCGATATTTGACAGATTTTCAGACATTCAAAGCTCATTAGCACCTCAACAATAAAAGCTAGAAACCTTGGGTTAGTCTAGTTATGAAAGAAGAAACGTGTACAACACTGCACAGGTCTTGTATTCCCGACTTCGACCGAAAATAAACAATGCCAAGAGATATTGTTCTCAACGTTGTGGACACTATGCGCACAGCCAGTGGATGTCGCAAGGGACCGTCAACAAAGGGCATCACTACATTTTGGGCACATTTTTACAGCTCAGATACATACGAACAGCTTGTTTAAGGATCTGGATCACATCCAGATCTCCACTCATTTGGCAGACAGGTAATTGCTTGAGAGTATCCACAGCTTGTCCGCTGCTTGTAATCACATTAACCAGTTCCGGCAAGCAAAGTGATTTTACTGCATGTATATCCAATAGCAATATGGTCATCTTAGACACTGCTTCTAACGCTTGTTGAGGTACAAAATGGCTAGATTCTCACAGGTACATAAACGGAGCTCAGCCAACACACGTTTCACCCCTCCATGCTCCAACAGACAGGGACCCTGGGTGTAGGAGCATAGAGGGGTGAAACGTGCGTTGGCGCTTTTCTTTCCCTGTGTGGGGTTTGGAGAACTGTTCTACCAATAGCGTGTTAACTCCGTGAGCATGTGACAGGCTAGCCTGCTGTTAGGTTTGATACTCACGAAAGCCCTTTTGGTCTGATCATCTGTTCATGGACATTGTTCTAACAAGGTATTGCCTGTTGATGTCACCCAATTAGCCATAGTTATATGGTTTTGCTAGTTTGCAAATGTTTAAAATGGCTGTTGATTCTCTGTGGTTTTATGTATGTACGTTGATGTATTGAGGTTATGGGATTTTAAGTGTGTATATTTGTCCTTCCTCTTACCTGATGCATCCTGCTATTAACTCATTAATAAATTGGTATCTTTTTGAAAAGAGTGCTGAAATCCCTTCTTTTAAAAGGACTTGATGGTATTTTGTTTAACTTTCTTCCTTGTCAATGTTGAACATTTGTACGTATAAGGGTCTGCACCACAGCTGTTTAGTGTTATTTTAGGGCCATTAAATTGATTTTATCATGGCCATTGTACATCTTATAGTTCATAGGTAGGGATGGGCGAATGTTTCTAAAAATTCGAAATTTAAAATGAATTTTGATACATTCGTTCGTTCAAATCGAATTTCGAATGTTTATATAACATTCTAACATTCTATTTTTGAATTTTTGTTTTCGAATTTTTCAATAAAATTCAAAAATATTCGTTCGAATAATAGAATGTTTAGCTATGTATTCATTCAATTTCGAAATGTAATATTCGAATTCGAATGTGACATTCAAATTTAATGTCACGTTTGAATTTGAAATAGTATTTCTAGTCTAATACTGTGTTTTAAATGTGATATTCGATTTGAATGTGATATTTGATTCGAATTTGAATGTCACATTCGAATCAAATATCACATTAGTATTTCTAGTCTAATACTGTGTTTTATAAATGTAATATTCGAATTCGAATGTGACATTCGATTCGAATGTGATATTCGATTTGAATGTGACATTCGAAATAGTCTTTCTAGTCAATTGTGTTTTATAAATGTAATATTCGAATGTGATATTCGAATGTAACATTCGAATTCGAATGTGACATTCGAAAACTGTAAATAACATTCGAAAATCGAATTTTTAAGAATATTCGTTCTTATCAACATTCTATTATGTAAATCGAATTTCTACAATAACATTCGTTCTAACATTCAAATTCGGATATAAACACATTCGCCCATCCCTATTCATAGGCACTAACTCTCTCCATATTTTGTCTTTTGTTTTTAAATATTTAAGGTTATTTACCACATAATTTAAATATATCTGTGTATGTTTCTGTTTAAATAAAGACATAAACACATCCTGAACTGCCAGAATGGGAAAGCTATATTTGTACATTGAGAGCCATACACATTTGTTATTATCAGTTATTTCTAGAGCGCCTACAGATTGCGCAGATTTGTGAAGTACCACTTTCACTGACAGTATGACCAAATCACATACATTGTCTCTTTGTTCTACGTAGATAAATGTGCGTTTACATAAACAGAAAGCAGCTGTGAGCCTTGGGAGCAGCTGTAATGACAGAACAATTATTTATCTTAGGTGGAGTAATGCTCTGAGCAAAAATATAACTTATTATAACATTCACACAGGAAGTTAATGTAACTAAACTATAAATACCATTATTACCTCAAATATTAACATAGACAGAAACAGCTGCTACTTTATTATAATTTATAGCTCACTATCTGTATGTTTGCCTATGTGTCTTATTTATCCACCTATCTATCTACCTATTATCTAATTTGTTGTCATTCCTTGCCGTTGAGATTAGCCAAAGGCTATTTTCAGGCAATGTATATTTTCTTATCTCCTAAACAGTCCTATGGGAACTCTAAAATAAATCGTTTTGCAGCTGTTTGTTAGATACTACAAGAGGGAAAAACCTGGAAATTGTGGGATGTTGTGGAGCAGACTCAAATGATACTACAGAGCATGGGTATTTATGTTTAGTGCTGCATGTATTCTAATCAGTGGCGTCACTAGGGGGGGGCGGGGGGGGCGGGCCGCACCCGGGTGACACCCACCAGGGGGTGACACCAAAAAAAAAATATATATTTTTTTTTTTTTTTTTTTTTTTTTTAATTTTATTGAAATTCAAAGAAATACAATGTTGAGATGCATAGATTTTTTTATTAGAGGGGCTGGCATTTGTGAACATTGGTGGGACTGGGGAAGATGTAGACACACAATTTTTTTGCCCCTTGAGCCAGTGCTGCAATTTCAACAAATAGTTTTCCCGGCTGCTTTTGCTTGTTTGTACTTTGCTTCTCCCCTGCCCAATTTCGCTATGAATGTTGTGGGCATGCCGTGGGGCTTGCAAAGTTGCGCTGCTAGCCTAAACCTGCCTGCCTATCTGTGCTCACTGCTCAGTGATATGTTGAGCAGTGCAGTGGCGTCACAAGGGGGGGGCGGGGGGGGCGGGCCGCACCCGGGTGACACCCTCCAGGGGGTGACACCAAAAAAAAAAAAAAAAAAAAAATTTTTTTTTTTTTTTTTTTTTTTTTTAATTTTATTGAAATTCAAAGAAATACAATGTTGAGATGCATAGATTTTTTTTTTATTAGAGGGGCTGGCATTTGTGAACATTGGTGGGACTGGGGAAGTTGTAGACACACAATTTTTTTGCCCCTTGAGCCAGTGCTGCAATTTCAACAAATAGTTTTCCCGGCTGCTTTTGCTTGTTTGTACTTTGCTTCTCCCCTGTCCAATTTCGCTATGAATGTTGTGGGCATGCCGTGGGGCTTGCAAAGTTGCGCTGCTAGCCTAAACCTGCCTGCCTATCTGTGCTCACTGCTCAGTGACATGTGGAGTAGTGGAGTCACTCACTGCTGTGCTGTCTCTCTAAACGGGAACTGGCAAATCATGAGGGGATGCCTGGCACCTGACCGCATGACTGTTTGACACTGTCTTTAAAGTGAAGGAGCCACGTATGATGCCCACCAGACCATTACGGTTACGGTACACTAAGTGCACACTGAACAGGTAGGAGGGCGGGCGGGGGTCTGGGGGTGGGCAGAGTGCAGAGGTGATTGGCCATAAGAAGCGGTAGGCACGCGGCCCGGGCTGTGCACTGACAGACTTGGAACAGAGTCAGACAGAAGAATTTTCATAGTTTGTGCCTAAACCTTTTCTTTAGTGATTTATTTTAGAGTGCTCTGTTTATCTTTCATTTGATGCTCTGCTGAGCCAGGGAGCAGCTCTAGGCATGAGCTTCATAATGAATGCAGTGCAGTTTACATATTTTGTAAGTGTGTGTCTGAGTTTTTTTGTGTGTGTGTGTCTCAGTGTTTTTGTGTGTGTGTTTTTGTGTGTGTGTCTGAGTGTGTTTCCGAGTGTTTGTGTGTGCATCTGAGTATGTTTTTAAGTGTGTCTGAGTGTTTGTATGTGTGTGTGCCTGTGTTTTTGTGTGTGTCTGCTTTCTGGGGGGGGGTGACACCATAACTTACCGCACCGGGTGACACCAACCCTAGTGACGCCACTGGAGCAGTGGAGTCACTCACTGCTGTGCTGTCTCTCTAAACAGGAACTGGCAAATCATGAGGGGATGCCTGGCACCTGACCGCATGACTGTTTGACACTGTCTTTAAAGTGAAGGAGCCACGTATGATGCCCACCAGACCATTACGGTTACGGTACACTAAGTGCACACTGAACAGGTAGGAGGGCGGGCGGGGGTCTGGGGGTGGGCAGAGTGCAGAGGTGATTGGCCATAAGAAGCGGTAGGCATGCGGCCCGGGGCTGTACACTGACAGACTTGGAACAGAGTCAGAGAGCAGAATTTTCATAGTTTGCACCTAAAACTTTTCTTTAGTGATTTATTTTTAGAGTGCTCTGTTTATCTTTCATTTGATGCTCTGCTGAGCCAGGGAGCAGCTCTAGGCATGAGCTTTATAATTAATGCAGTGCAGTTTACATATTTTGTATGTGTGTGTCTGAGTTTTTTTGTGTGTGTGTGTGTGTCTGTGTTTTTGTGTGTGTGTTTTTGTGTGTGTGTCTGAGTGTGTTTCCGAGTGTTTGTGTGTGCATCTGAGTATGTTTTAAGTGTGTCTGAGTGTTTGTATGTGTGTTTGCCTGTGTTTTTGTGCGTGTCTTCTTTCTGGGGGGGGGGGGTGACACCATAACTTACCGCACCGGGTGACACCAACCCTAGTGACGCCACTGATTCTAATGAGGGGAGCTGTCACACCTCTTCTATAAGTATACATCAAAACCTTTATGTAAAGACAGTCTGAGAAAGACACCACAATGGTAGATTAGGCAAAGTAAGAAGAGATACTGTGGTGTTCTGCACTCCCTCCAGACTTACTTGCCCAAGCCTGTGATTTGTTGGCATTTGTACAAAATAAGCTAGCAAGTTTCCCACTTTTGCATTACCGTTTACCTACCCAGTGGATTTTTTTTTATTGGTAGTTAAAGTAGAACTACTGCAAAATGTTTATTTTTTAAAAAGATAGATAATCCTTTTATTACCCATTCGTTTTGCATAACCAACACAGTTATATAAATACACTTTTTACCTCTGTGATTATCTTGTACCTAAGCCTCAGCAGACTGCCCCCTTATCACAGGGCTATTTACAGACTTGCATTTTAGCCAATCAGTGCTGGCTCCTGCACAACTCCACAGGAGTGAGCACAGTGTTAGCTATATGGCACACATGAATTAGCAGTGTCTTGTTTTGAAAAGCTAATAAAAAAGCGTGTGATAAGAGGCTGTCTGTAGTGGCTTAGAAACAGGCAGACATTTAGAGGTTTAAATGTTATAATGTATATTAATATAACAATGTTGGGTGTGCCAAGCTGGGGAATGGGTAGTAAACTCTTTATCTAACTTTTTAAACAATAAAAATGTTGGAGCAGACTGTCCCTTTAAGTATTGTAAATATTTTTTAATTTTCATATATATATACTTTACTTGCAGACAAACTGCTCGTGCACAGTTCTCCTTCCAGGCCTGGAGTGCACCTCTATTAATAGGTATGCTAGGGTGGGATATTAATAGTGTGACAATGCTTAGAAGAAAATAGGAAATGGGGCAGAGGGAAGAACTTCTTGTAGGAGTGACCCTTTTATTATATAAAAAAAATGACACATAGGTATGTAGCGTGCACTTGTCTTTTGCTTTTGCTTTTGAGCACTAGATGGCAGCAATGTATCCACAATGTATAACTCATTAATTCATGAACGGCTGCCATAGAGTGCTCCAGACATGTGCATGCTCCTAAACCTACCTACCTGCTTTAAGCAAAAGATATCATGAGAATGAAGTAAATCTGATAGTAGAAGTAATTTTAACACTAGCAACACTGTAATTCTATGTGTTTAACTCCCGCAAGTAGGTTAATCACACAGTTAAAGTAGTGCTTAGGATTTTTAGAGTTAAATTACTGAAAAGGGGCAAAATAAACAATAAAAGTGTATTGCAAATAGGGATGCGTGAATGTGTTTATATTCTAATTAGAATGTTAGAAAGAATGTTATTGTAGAAATTCGATTTACATAATAGAATGTTGACGAATATTCTTTAAAATTCTATTATCGAATGCTGTTTTCAAATGTCACTTTCTAATTTGAATGTTCATAATTAGATCAAATGTCCACATTCGAAATTTTGAATGTAACATTTGATTGAACAAATACTATTTAGAAGTTCAATAGTTTATGTGGTAGGGAATTTAGTCAATTGAAACATAAAAGATACAAATGAATCAATTGAATTTTTCTATTTCAAATATTGCATTATTCGATTACATTTAAAGAAAGCATTAGAAATACTATTACAAATTTATAAATTCAAATTCGAATATTGCATAATTTGAATATTATATTTAAAGAAAGCATTAGAAATACTATTACAAATATATAAATTAGAATTTTTCAAATTGAAATATTGCATAATTCGAATACATTAAACAAATGTTAGAATGTTGTACAAACATTCGAAATATGAAATGAACGAATGTGTTAAAATTTGTTTTATTTTTCAAATGTTTTGCGAAACATTCGCCCATCCCTAATTGCAAAGTTGCTTTGCTATGCAAAATGAGACATTTTAATTTGCAAATACAATATCAGTGTTTAATGTCACTCAAATGCATGTGCTAATTCATTGTTGTATCACTGACCATAAATAACTCCCACATTGTACTTAAACTCATAGGAAAAATCCAGCTTGGTATTTGCAAGCATTGCATCTCAGAAGCAGAACACGGCCTATGATTCGTGGATTGTGGCCACTCCTAATTAGTTCGCTAATTGTGTTCTGCTGGGAAGCTGCAGTACTTGTGGCTCAAGGGCAGAGAATGCGCCTCCTTTTGTTTTCGTTTATCTTTGTCATTTATGCTCACAAATGTAAGCTAAACTTATTTGCCTGTTAGAGTATTAATTGCAATGTACCCCGTGAATCTAATGAACTTTGTATAGTACTACATAATATATTGGTGCTTTATAACAAGTATTATTATTTATTATTAATAATAATAATCATCATCATCATTACTGTTTTTTACAGCGAAAAGCCTTAAAGGGCCATTATACACTCATTTTTTCTTTGCATAAATGTTTTGTAGATGATCTATTTATAAAGCCCATAAAGTTTTTTTTTTTTTTAAATGTATAATTTTGCTTATTTTTAAATAACATTGCTCTGATTTTCAGACTCCTAACCAAGCCCCAAAGTTTTATTTGAATACCATCAGCTACCTACTCCAGCTTGCTCCTGTTTGTAGAAAGGGTCTTTTCATATGCAAAAGAAGGGGGAGGGGGGGTGTCTTATTTCCCACTTGCAGTGGGCTTTCCAACTACCTTTTCAACAGAGCTAAACTGAAAGCTTCTACGTAAGTTTTTAAACCATTTTATACTGGATTTTTATATCAGTATCTGTGCATCTTATTCTTTATAGTAGTGTCTATTACATGCAGTTATATGAAAATGAGTGTATACTGTCACTTTAATTTATTTTATATTTATTTCAGATCATCAGATCTAGTTTACTACTAACGTCTTCTTAAGATATGGAGTAATACTGAATGTTCTTTTTAATGGTAAACTTCCTAAAATACATTATTTTTTGTCTTTTTGTTTCATAAATGTTAAAAATGTTGACACCATGGGGTAGATTTATTAAGCAGTGGATGATGTTTTTGGTCTGCCATAAACTGACGTTAAGAGGCAGCCTTTTAGGTGGCAGGCTGAAATCATCCCGATACGATACGATTGGGATGATTGATGGCCCTGCTAGCGGCCTATAGCGAGGTCGAGCAGACATGATTCGCTACAGCAAATCATGTCTGCTCGACTTTTGGAAAATCTACCCCATATCTGAAATACTGAGTTTAACTTTATATTTTGAATCTATTTCTCTCTAAGAAGCAAGGTGACAAACCTATACATCTACCACTATTTCTATTTTCAGTAACAAAATGTAGCTAAGTTTTAGGTGACAGTGTTCAACCTTGTCCACTAGTCCAATATTTATTTTAGAGACACATAAGATAAGTAAAGAGAGATAAAGGACAGAAAGAGCCTTCTAGGAACTAATAGGTACTTTCTCAGTATCACTACTTATTGAAGCTCCTGTATTTCCCATTACTCTTATACCTGGTGGCGATGAGTGGGTGACAAAATGCAGGTTTGGCGAATCCTTCCCTTGTGTGTGGGAGGGTTGTGTACAACAGAAGATCCTTCTCTGTTAGAATGGCCAGGAGATTCCTCTTCCCATCCTGTATGAGCTAGAATCAAAGAGAGAGGTCAGATTGATAATTACTAAAGTCAAAATTAAACTTTCATGATTTAGATAAATTATGCAGTTTTAAGAGACTTTACTTTACAGTTTACTTCCATTACAGTTTACATCCATTACCAAACTGTGCACAGTCTTTTTATCTGCACACCTTCTGAAGCACCAGATACTACTGTGCATGTGCACAAATTCACAGTGTATTTGTACAGTATATGAGTCTGTGATTTGCAGATGCCTGTCACATGATAGAGGGAGCCGCCAAAATAAACACAATTTTGACATTTGCTAGAAAAAAAGTATATTAATCATTTAAAATGAGTAAGCGCTATTGCATTATCTTTTTATTAAGAACTTTTTAATTATGCAATTCTAATGTATTTAATGGTCCTTTACACAATAGCTTCTATATAAGATCAAACTTTTTTTTTTATTATTAGAAATTGGACTTCAAGAATACAGCCCATTGTTAGGGCTTTATTAGGCACTTTTTATTCAGTAATATAAACCATCATAAATAAGGCTGACTGAATCTAAAGGTAAATAAAATAAAAAAACACTGTATTGCACTAGAGCATATTCTTATTTCACTATTGCTTGCCTTATTTTATTTATTTACCTTTGTGTTTAACCCCATACAAAAAGCTCCTAAAGTTAACATGGGCTGGTGTTTGGAATATTTGCCTCCCCTGATTGGTTCAGCAGCAGTGATAAGTTCAATACAAATACTGCATTGCTGTTCCAGGGCTGAAATTAACTATGTAGTTTACCCCATATACAAAAAAGCAATATAAATATAAATTACAGCATTTTATAGCTTTATGCCTTTATGATAAGAGATCACATACTTCTAGACAAATGTCTGCAAACTACTGGACAAAAATGTCATGGCTGCTAGAACTATCAATGCATTAAACATGTCTGTGCTTACATTGTGCCTTTCACAATTCAGATTGAGCATACATTTTTAAAAATCGTTCCAATTTACTTTCATTATCAAAATGTGCACATTGTTTTTATATGCACACTTTCTGAGGCACCGGCTCCTACTTAGCATGCATTTTGTGATTGGCTGGTGGCTATCACATGATACAGGGGGAAGGAAAATGGAACTCACTTTAAAATTTGCCAGAAAAAAACTACTGTTCCCTTAAAATTCAAACTAAGCACCATTGCATTATATTTTTATTATGTATTTGCCAATTATGCAATTGTGCTGTATTTAATGGTCCTTTAAGTGTGTCACTTTATGACTGAGACCATGAATAGTGGGCAGAATCACATTGTTCTCCACAGCAGCGGAAACAAAACTATATTGAATCTGAAGAATTTTTAACTATCTACTGCCAGAAAATAGCTGACAATGTTACATGTAATTCTGACCCATGTGCAAACAATTGCTCCACAATTTAAAAAAACAACCATTGTCATATAGTGTCATCCAATACAGTGGGGGAAAAAAGTATTTAGTCAGCCATCAATTGTGCAAGTTCTCCCACTTAAGAAGATGAGAGAGGCCTGTAATTTTCATCATAGGTATACCTCAACTATGAGAGACAAAATGTGGAAACAAATCCAGACAATCACATTGTCTGATTTGGAAAGAATTTATTTGCAAATTATGGTGGAAAATAAGTATTTGGTCAATATCAAAAGTTCATCTCAATACTTTGTTATATATCCTTTGTTGTCAATGACAGAGGTCAAACGTTTTCTGTAAGTCCTCACAAGGTTGTCACACACTGTTGCTGGTATGTTGGCCAATTCCTGCATGCAGATCTCCTCTAGAGCAGTGATGTTTTGGGGCTGTCACTGGGCAACACGGACTTTCAACTCCCTCCAAAGGTTTTCTATGGGGTTGAGATCTGGAGACTCCTTCGTTGCCCGGGCGGTGAGTTTGGGATCATTGTCATGCTGAAAGACCAGCCACATTTCATCTTCAATGCCCTTGCTGATGGAAGGAGGTTTGCACTCAAAATCTCACGATACATGGCCCCATTCATTCTTTCATGTACACGGATCAGTCGTCCTGTTCCCTTTGCAGAGAAACAGCACCAAAGCATGATGTTGCCACCCCCATGCTTCACAGTAGGTATGGTGTTCTCTCTCCTCCAAACACGACAAGTTGTGTTTCTACCAAACAGTTCTACTTTGGTTTCATCTGACCATATGATATTCTCCCAATCCACTTCTGGATCATCCAAATGCTCTCTAGCATACTTCAGACGGGCCCGGACATGTACTGGCTTAAGCAGGGGGACACGTCTGGCACTGCAGGATCTGAGTCCCTGGCAGCATAGTGTGTTACTGATGGTAGCCTTTGTTACGTTGCTCCAGCTCTCTGCAGGTCATTCACTAGGTCCCCCCGTGTGGTTCTGGGATGTTTGCTCACTGTTCTTGTGATCATTTTGACCCCACGGGGTGAGATCTTGTGTGGAGCCCCAGATCGAGGGAGATTATCAGTGGTCTTGTATGTCTTCCATTTTCTAATTATTTCTCCCACAGTTGATTTCTTCACACCAAGCTGCTTGCCTATTGCAGATTCAGTCTTCCCAGCCTAGTGCAGGTCTACAATTTTGTTTCTGGTGTCCTTCGACAGCTCTTTGGTCTTCACCATAGTGGAGTTTGGAGTGTGACTGTTTGAGGTTGTGGACAGGTGTCTTTTATACTGATAACAAGTTCAAACAGGTGCCATTAATACAGCTAATGAGTGGAGGACAGAGGAGCCTCTTAAACAAGAAGATACAGGTCTGTGAGAGCCAGAAATATTGCTTGTTTGAAGGTGACCAAATACTTATTTTCCACCATAATTTGCAAATAAATTCTTTCCAAATCAGACAATGTGATTGTCTGGATTTGTTTCCACATTTTGCCTCTCATAGTTGAGGTATACCTATGATGAAAATTACAGGCCTCTCTCATCTTCTTAAGTGGGAGAACTTGCACAATTGGTGGCTGACTAAATACTTTTTTTCCCACTGTATATCCTCTAAAAGATTAACGCTAATGAAAGAGCCAAAAGTAATCTTCATGTCTATCACCTCACTTTTGATGCTGAATCTCTTAAGGTAAGTGGCCAACCAGCTTTTATGTCCCCTCCCAGTTTCTTCAACTAGTGTATACATATCAGTAATAATAGTGTGTACAAATGTTGCTCACATTTTTTTGAAAGCTACATTTATTCAATTTTCCATATTAATTTTAAACAAATAAAGATTTTAAAAGTCCATATTTTTCACAGGCATCATGTGATGTTTATTGATATAATTTGTATATTTAAGTAGTGCACTCAAGCACAGACTGGAATTGTGATTTCTTGTTGTTGCATAAATAAAAAAGAAAATGTGTGCACGGTTTGGTAGAGAGAATATTAGTCAACGCCCTGCAAATTACATACTCCACTCAGCATTTAGAATACAATTCTCTTGCAAGCTATATCAGGATAGCCCCAACCGACAGAACTCCAGACTTGTTATAGCATAGAGGTGCTTGAACTTCTTTTATACACAACCATCTACCACATTGTAGTTAGCTACTTTCAACCTGCTAACAATAGGGCTAATGTTATCCATATGGCTTTAACCAGTACTACAGCAGCAATTCAGTTCCTCATAATCCAAGCTATTGGTCCTTACCAGTCATGAACATTTCCTACATTGGGATTGATCACAGTCCTTCAGAAGAAGTTATGAAATGATTTAGCTACAAAAATCTCCTTACACAATGTTTTTCTGCTCAAAATCATTAGATACGTTTTTCTAAAGAATTTTGATTGACCCCATTGTTAATTGCAGGTGTAAAAAAAGGTGAGGGAATTGGACCCTGTTACACCACAGACCTGTGTCCCACACGTAATTATTAATGTGCTCACTAGGGATGTGCATTTGACAGTTTTTTTAGCTGCTGAATGTGGAAGAAGGCGGAGGCTAGCAACATTCGTCTCTTTTCAGAGCCAGATTTATTTGTGTGAAAGTACAACACACTAAGATCTGGATTTGCACACTCCTTACGCTAACAGCACATTTTGGCCTGGATTACATATTAGCACTACTGTGCATTATTATCGTTTGAGTGCCATCAATATAGCTTCTATTTGTGCACTCATATTACAAGCCCAAATTTATGTCTAAAGCTCGAGCGATAGACTAGGGTGCCCTAACATCTGCATGTCGGATAGCAGAGGTGCGCTTAATCCCTCACATGATAGACGTCTATGGGATAGCGCAGTAAAATTCATGTTGGATATTGCTCAAGCACTAAGCTGATTGTACCAAATCCGATGCATGCAAGCAATGCAGTTATTCCGTGCTATTCTATTAATATTAATAGTTTACTTCAGGTCTTAAACAAACTCTACATTTTACAGTGGTATTTTGGGTTAAAGGGACACTAAACCCAAATTTTTTCTTTCATGATTCAGATAGAGCATGCAATTTTAGCAACTTTCTAATTTACTCCTATTATCAATTTTTCTTCATTCTCTTGGTATCTTTATTTGAACAAAACAGGTATGTAAGCTTAGGAGCTACATTTAGCCACCAATCAGCAAACGCTACCCAGGGTTCTGAAACAAAAATGAGCTGGCTCCTAAGCTTAGATTTCTGCTTTTTCAAATAAAGATACCAAGAGAACGAATAAAACATTGATAATAGGAGTAAATCAGAAAGGTGTTTAAATTTGCAAGCTCTATCGCAACAGTGAAAGAAGAAAAATCATATCCGTTTAACTCACCAGTTGTAATACAAGCGCAATGAGTGTGCTAAAAGCTCTCTGTGTTATCCATTTAAAGTACAGGGTGTGCTAAAAAAGCTTCATCCATGTAAAGATGCTTTGTTTTAAATATTTAAGCATTCATTTGTAAAATCAGATTGTGTGTTATTCTTTGCACTATCTATAGCACTCCACTAGTTAAATAGTCGTTAATGTACTAAACAATACTAAAGTGTTTGCCACAAGATGATCCTTTATGGAAGAGATATCTAGATAGGTAGCGTGCACACGTCTGGAACATCACATGACAGGAAGTAGTGCTGCCATCTAGTGTTCTTGCTAATGTATAACATTCTTGCAAAACTGCTGCTATATAGTGCATGCACGCTCCTGAACTTAGCTTCCTGCTTTTTAACAAAGAATGCAAAGTAAAACAAAGAAAAATGTATAATAGAAGTTAATTGGAAAGTTGTTCAACATTGTATTCTCTATAGGAATCATCAAGGAAAATGTTTGGGTTTTATGTTAAAGGGACAGGAGCGTGCACGTGTCTGCAGTACTATATGGCAGCAGTTTTGCAACAATGTTACACTTTAGCAAGAGCACTATTTCCTGTCATGTGTTGTTCCAGACATCAGTTAAATATAGAAAGATAGATAGATAGATGATAGATAGATAGATGATAGATAGATAGATATAGATAGATAGATGATAGATAGATAATATAAAATTATGTTTTTTGAAAAATTGTTAAGTAAATGCTGTTTGAATTGAACATATAGGGGTCGATCCGATAAAAATCGTCCCCCGCAAAAGTCGGCGACGCCAATATTTGCGCGGGTTTGGTATCACATATACGGCGTAACCTAGAAGTTACGCGCGTATATTTCTGCCATCGCCCGTAGTTTTTTGGGCCATAGGCAGGTATACCAAACCCACGCAGTTTGGTATCCAATATACAGCGTAAGGACTTACGTGGCAAAAATTGAGAAATCTTACTCCATTTTCACCTCGCCACAAAAAGCAGCCGTAAGAAGCCTTACGCTGAGTATTGGAGCCCCGTAACTCTCTAAACTAGCTGCTAAATAAAACACCTAACGCATGCGCAATGTCTATCTAACCGCGATCTGCTAAATAAAACCTAACACCTAACGCATGCGCAATGTCTATCTACCTGTCAACAGCGATCTGCTAAATAAAACCTAACACCTAACGCATGCGCAATGTCTATCTACCTGTCAACCGCGATCTGCTAAATAAAACCTAACACCTACCGCATGCGCAATGTCTATCTCCCTGTCAACCGCGATCCCCCGCCACAATCCCTAATAAAGTATTTAACCCCTAAACCGCCGCTCACGGACCCCACCGCCATCTACATAAACTAACCCCCTACTGTGAGCCCCTAAAACCGCCACCATCTAACTGATCTATCCCCTAATGTGAACCCCTTACACCGCCGCCATCTACCTTATCTATCCCCTAATCTGACCCCTTACACCGCCGCCACCTATATAAAAAATATTAACCCCTAATCTAATCCCCCTATACCGCCGCCAGCTATATTAATATTATTAACCCCTAATCTAATCCCCCTAAAATAATTATCTCTATTACCAGCCCTTAAAAGGGCCTTTTGCGGGGCTTTGCCCCAAAGTAAACAGCTCTTTTGCCCTATAACCTGCCCTCCCTACACCGCCGCCACCGATATTAATAGTATTAACCCCTAATGTAAGCCCCTTACACCGCCGCCATCTATATTAAAATTATTAACCCTTAATTTAATCTACTTACCCCGCCGCCAGCTATATTAAATTATTTAACCCCTAAAATACTAAACTATCCCTACCACTAAACCTAAGTCTAACCCTACAAATAGCCCTGAAAAGGGCTTTTTGCGTGGCATTGCCCCAAAGTAACAGCTCTTTTGCCAGCCCTTAAAAGGGCTTTTTGCGGGGCATGCCCCAAAGAATTCAGCTCTTTTGCCAGCCCTTAAAAGGGCTTTTGGCGGGGCTTTGTCACAAAGTAAACTGCTCTTTTGCCTACAATCTACATCCCCCTACACCGCAGCCACCTATAATAAATGTATTAACCCCTAATCTAATCCCCCTACACCGCTGCCAGCTATATTAACTATATTAACCCTAATTATATTAGGGTTAATATAGTTAATATAGTTATTATATTATATATATATATATAAAGTATAATAACCCTATCTAACTCTAACATCCCTAACTAAACTCTTATTAAAATAAATCTAATATTAATATTATTAATTAAAATATTCCTATTTAAATCTAAATACTTACCTATAAAATAAACCCTAAGATAGCTACAATATAATTAATAATTACATTGTAGCTATGTTAGGGTTTATATTTATTTTACAGGTAAATTGTTAATTATTTTAACTAGGTATAATAGCTATTAAATAGTTATTAACTATTTAATAGCTACCTAGTTAAAATAATTACCCAATTACCTGTAAAATAAATCCTAACCTAAGTTACAAATACACCTACACTATCAATAAATTAAATAAACTACAAATATCTATCTAAAAATACAATTAAATAAACTAAACTAAATTACAAAAAAAAAAAAACACTAAATTACAAAAAATAAAAAAAAGATTACAAGATTTTTAAGCTAATTACACCTATTCTAAGCCCCCTAATAAAATAATAAAGCCCCCAAAAATAAAAAAAAATTCCCTACCCTATTCTAAATTAAAAAAAGTTCAAAGCTCTTTTACCTTACCAGCCCTTAAAAGGGCCTTTTGTGGGGGCATGCCCCAAAGAAAACTGCTCTTTTGCCTGAAAAATAAAACACAATACCACCCCCCAACATTACAACCCACCACCCACATACCCCTAATCTAACCCAAACCCCCCTTAAATAAACCTAACACTACCCCCCTGAAGATCTCCCTACCTTATCTTCACCACGCCGGGCCGAACTCCTCATCCGATCCGGGCGATGTCTATCCAAGCGGCAAAGAAGAGGTCTTCATCCCAGCGATGTCTTTATCCAAGCGGCAGCAAAGTCTTCTTCCATCGGGCAGCATTTTCCATCAAGCGGCATCTTCAATCTTCATTCTTCGCTCCACAGACGCGGAGCATCCATCCCGGCCGACGACTGAACGACGAATGAGGTACCTTTAAATGACGTCATCCAAGATGGCGTCCGTCGAATTCCGATTGGCTGATAGGATTCTATCAGCCAATCGGAATTAAGGTAGAAAAATCGGATTGGCTGATTGAATCAGCCAATCAGATTGAGCTCGCGCTCTATTGGCTGTTCCGATCAGCCAATAGAATGCGAGCTCAATCTGATTGGCTGATTGGTTCAGCCAATCAGATTGAACTTGAATCTGATTGGCTGATTCAATCAGCCAATCAGATTTTTCTACCTTAATTCCGATTGGCTGATAGAATCCTATCAGCCAATCGGAATTTGACGGACGCCATCTTGGATGACGTCATTTAAAGGTACCTCATTCGTCGTTCAGTCGTCGGCCGGGATGGATGCTCCGCGTCTGTGGAGCGAAGAATGAAGATTGAAGATGCCGCTTGATGGAAGATGCTGCCCGATGGAAGAAGACTTTGCTGCCGCTTGGATAAAGACATTGCTGGGATGAAGACCTCTTCTTTGCCGCTTGGATAGACATCGCCCGGATCGGATGAGGAGTTTGGCCCGGAGTTGTGAAGATAAGGTAGGGAGATCTTCAGGGGGGTAGTGTTAGGTTTATTTAAGGGGGGTTTGGGTTAGATTAGGGGTATGTAGGTGGTGGGTTGTAATGTTGGGGGGTGGTATTGTGTTTTTTTTTTCAGGCAAAAGAGCAGTTTTCTTTGGGGCATGCCCCCACAAAAGGCCCTTTTAAGGGCTGGTAAGGTAAAAGAGCTTTGAACTTTTTTTAATTTAGAATAGGGTAGGGAATTCTTTTTATTTTGGGGGGCTTTATTATTTTATTAGGGGGCTTAGAATAGGTGTAATTAGCTTAAAAATCTTGTAATCTTTTTTTTATTTTTTGTAATTTAGTGTTTGTTTGTTTTTGTAATTTAGTTTAGTTTATTTAATTGTATTTTTAGATAGATATTTGTAGTTTATTTAATTTATTGATAGTGTAGGTGTATTTGTAACTTAGGTTAGGATTTATTTTACAGGTAATTGGGTAATTATTTTAACTAGGTAGCTATTAAATAGTTAATAACTATTTCATAGCTATTATACCTAGTTAAAATAATTAACAATTTACCTGTAAAATAAATATAAACCCTAACATAGCTACAATGTAATTATTAATTATATTGTAGCTATCTTAGGGTTTATTTTATAGGTAAGTTTTTAGATTTAAATAGGAATATTTTAATTAATAATATTAATATTAGATTTATTTTAATAAGAGTTTAGTTAGGGATGTTAGAGTTAGATAGGGTTATTATACTTTATATATATATATAATATAATAACGATATTAACTATATTAACCCTAATATAATTAGGGTTAATATAGTTATTATAGCTGGCGGCGGTGTAGGGGGATTAGATTAGGGGTTAATACATTTATTATAGGTGGCCGCGGTGTAGGGGGATGTAGATTGTAGGCAAAAGAGCAGTTTACTTTGTGACAAAGCCCCGCCAAAAGCCCTTTTAAGGGCTGGCAAAAGAGCTGAATTCTTTGGGGCATGCCCTGCAAAAAGCCCTTTTAAGGGCTGGCAAAAGAGCTGTTACTTTGGGGCAATGCCACGCAAAAAGCCCTTTTCAGGGCTATTTGTAGGGTTAGACTTAGGTTTAGTGGTAGGGATAGTTTAGTATTTTAGGGGTTAAATAATTTAATATAGATGGCGGCGGGGTAGGGGGATTAGATTAGGGGTTAATAATTTTAAAATAGATAGCGGCGGGGTAGGGGCTCACTTTAGGGGGTAGGTAAGGTAGATGGCGGCGGTGTTAGGGGCTCACTTTAGGGGGTTATAGATTTAATATAGCTGGCGGCGGTTTAGGGGTTATTAACTTTATTAGGTAGCGACGGGCTCCGGGAGCGGCGGTTTAGGGGTTAATACATATTTTATTGTTAGGATAGTGAGGGGGGATAGCGGATAGAGGGTTAGACGTGTCAGGCTATGTTAGGGAGGCGTGTTAGACAGTACGGGTGATTTAGACTTTAGTCAGGTTTTGTAGGCGCCGGCAGTTTCTAACGTGCCGTAAATCACTGGCGACGCCAGAAATTTGTACTTGCGCAGATTTCTGGACATCGCTGGTTTATCCGACTTACGGCACGTTAGCATCTGACGGCGCCGTATATGGGATAGCTCGAGTTGCGAGCTGAAACTGTGGGCAATGCGGGTTCCCTCGCTTGCGCCGCAAACTACGCCGTATATCGGATCGCACCCCAAACTACCAGGAAGTACGATTATGTTTAACTGACAGACAACTCCAAAAGAAAAAAAAATAGTTTAGTTAGCAAAGGATCATCTGTTTTTAAAAAAGCAAAGCTCTGTAATACATTGTAAAGCATTATTCTTTATATATAACAGAGTCAATTGTTTTTTATCATGTTAGGCAGTTTTACATCCAGAGACTTTAGTCTCAAACAGTTTGCCTACGGCTGCTAGATGATGAACCTATTAACCATTCTCTTCACTTACTAATTTGAAATCATTGCTTCAGTCAGGAATACCATTTTATCATTTAGCAAATCACAATGGCCCATCTCTGCATAGCCTGCTGTATAAAAGCAGGACTTAACATCACATATCAGCATAGCTTGCTGTATAAAAGCAGGACTTTACATCACATATCAGCATAGCCTGCAATGGTTCTGCATCAAATCAGACATTACACTTGTGTTTAATAGATGTGTACGTGAGAGCAGCGCTTACGTAGATGTGCATTAAAGGGACAGTCTAGTCAAAATTAAGCTTTCATGATTCAGATAGGACATGTCATTTTAAAATAACTTTTACATTTACTTTTATCATCAAATTAGCTTTGTTCTCTTAGTATTCTTAGTTGAAAGCTAAACCTAGTTAGGCTTATATGCTAATTTCTAAGCTCTTGAATGCCACCTCTTATCTAAATGCATTTGACTGATTTTCACAGCTAGAGGGCATTAATTTATGTGTTTCATATAAATTACATTGTGCTCACTCCCATGGGGTTATTTATGAGTCAGCACTGATTGGCTAAAATGCAAGTCTGTCAAAAGAACTGAAATAAGGGGGCAGTCTGCAGAGGCTTAGATACAAGGTAATCACAGAGGTAAAAAGTATATTAATATAACCTTGTTGGTTATGCAAAACTGGGGAATGGGTAATAAAGGGGTTATCTATCTTTTTAAACAATAACAATTCTGGAGTAGGATGTCCCTTTAATGCATTTATATAGATGAAAGAAAAATATGTGTTAATAGTTTTCACAGATTGCGTTTTTCTATTATGGTGACAACATTTTATGAGTAACTAATGAAGAAATCCAGGTAATTCCACATGGTTTTCTTGCAAGCTGTGTGTGTGTGATACTTGATATGTGTTATATATTGTTGTGCTAATATAAAAAAGCATGCTATTTAAATTAAAAAAAACAAATTTTTTTGTTCTGTTTTCTAATTTCCACTATGGGCTTTGCACCCAGGCAGGGGTTAACTGCCTAAGTCCCTGTGAAAGCTGTGCAGTTGTCTGTGAGTGCTGGTGAGCATCCAGGGCTGTGAGTTTTCCAGGGTCATAGGATGTGTTCCTAGTCCGGTTTGAGAGTGCAGTCAATTTATATGTTTTTTATGTATCTATGGAAATAACAAGAACAAAGAACTTGACGTGGTCTTGAACCTATCACCATTTGGCCAAATGCAGTAACTAACTCTTCCATTTTGCTTTTAAAATGCATGCAAGAGATTGCAAGACTTTCTATGTATTGTGTATATTTAAATATATAAAATGTTGCAAATTCCAATAGTTGCATTGCTAGAGTAATGCAAGCTGGAATCTGAAATTCTACAGCCCCCCAGATGCTACATACAATTAGAATGATATAAAGGCTGCACCTTCTTACTTAAAGGATCAGTAGATACAGTAGATTTGCATAACTAACAAATCTATGATACAAAGACAATGTAATAGCACTTAGTCTGAACTTCAAATGAGTAGCAGATTTTTTTCTGACAAATTGCAGTTATGTCTATTTTCCCTCCTCCTGTATCATGTGACAGCCATTCACCAATCACAAATGCATAAACGTTTATTCTGTAAATTCCTGCACATGCTCAGTAGGAGCTGGTGACTTAAAAAGTGTAAATATAAAAAGACTTTGCACATTTTGTTAATGGAAGTAAATTAGAAAATTGTTTAAATTTGCATGCTCTGAATCGTCAGTTTAAAAGGACACTAAACCCAATTTTTTCTTTCATGATTCAGATAGAGCATGCAATTTTAAGCAGCTTTCTAATTTACTCCCTCAATTTTTCTTCATTCTCTTGCTATCCTTATTTTAAAATCAGGAATTTAATGCTTAGGCGCCAGCCAATGTTTGGTTCAGCACATGGGTTATGCTTGCTTATTGGTTGGCTAAATGTAGTCACCAATAAGCAAGCGCTGTCCAGGGTGCTGAACCTGAAATGGGCTGGCTCCTAAGCTTTAAATTTCTGCTTTTAAAATAAAGATACCAAGAGAATGAAGAAAAATTGATAATAGGAAGAAATTAGAAAGTTGCTTAAAATTACATGCTCTATCTGAATCATGAAAGAAAATATTTGGGTTTAGTGTCCCTTTAATTTTGACTTAAATGTTCCTTGTGTTCTGAAAGCAGGATTAACATTTTTTTTGTGGAGAGCAAGAGTTTACTTTTCAAAGTTCCAGTAAATGGGAACTTATAACCCTAAGAATTTCCTGACTTTTGTATATATACAGAGCTCCCAACCATACTGCACATTGTAGGATTTTAAAGCTTCTGAGAAGTGCCTCACAGTCCTTCCCACAGTTTTTCCTTTGCTACAAATGACTTGGTTTCTAAAGTGAAACCAGAGACCACCTTTGCTCAGCCCACAGCACCCCCTGACTTCTTTCATGACCTGCCTCGACTCGACCTGCCCATAGAAACTCAGACTCTAACTCCATCCCCATGTCATGGCTACGCCCCAGTACACCTGCAACTCCAGTAGGAACTGTAAGACCACCAAAGGGTGGTTTAGCAATTTCATATTATTCATTTTTTTATATATATAGTATTATTATTTTTCAAATAACAGATGTATAACTTATTACACAAATATCTCTGGCACTGCCCATATTCATTTATTAAAGGGACATGAAACCCAAATTTTTTATTTCATGATTAGGGTAGAACATACAATTTAAAAACAACTTTACAGTTTACTTCTATTATCAAATTATCTTTATTCTCTTGGTATCATTTGTTGAAGGAGCAGCAATGAACTACTGGTTTCTAACTGAAAACATGGGTGAGCCAATGACAATCGGTATATGTATGCAGCCACCAATTAGTAGCTAGAACCTAGGTTCTTTGCTGCTCCTGAGCTTAACCAGATAAACCTTTCAGTAAAGGATAACAAGAGGAGGAAGCAAATTAAATAATAGAAGTAAATTAGATAGTTGTTCTGTCTAAATCATTAATGTCTAATTATAAGTTTACTTTCCCTTTAAATCTAACGAGCTTTAGACGGGGAAAATATCTATTTTTCTGCCCCATTTCAAGCATATCTGATCAGCTATCTGGGCTGTAGGTATGACTGTATTTTTCACATAGTGCAACAGTGAGTATTTTATTCAAACAATCCCAGAAATGTGTGAACTGATTCATTTCAGATTACCAGGGTTTGCTATTATTCCTTATATGAAAATAACTACCAAATTGTATGGAATTTTGATCTTCCGTTAATGAGATTAAAAACATTTAAAACTGGATTTTGTAACAGGAGCTTAAAGCAAACTTCAAGCAAGAAAGAGAGAGAGAGAGAGAGAGAGAGAGAGAGAGAAAGAAGTAGACAGATAAATAAAGAAAGAGGGAGAGAGATTCAGCATGTACACAATATATATATATATATATATATATATATATATATGTGTGTGTGTAGAAATGCATTATTTAAGGGCACATTGCTACTTAAATAGCCTAACTACTTAAAGGGACACTAAAGTCAAAATTGAACTATCATGATTCAAATAGAATATGCAATCTTAAGAGACTTTCCAATTTACTTTTAATATCAAATTCTGCACAGTCTTTTTATATGCACACTTTCTGAGACACCATCTCCAACTGAGCATGTGCAAAAGTTTACATTGTATACATATGCTAATCTATGATTGGCTGGTGGCTGTCACATGATACAATTTGTCAGAAACAATGTACTTCTTAATTGATATTCAAAGTAAGTGTTATTGCATTGTCTTTTTATTTTGCACTTGTTCATTATGTAGTTCTACTGTATTTAAATGTCCTTTAATTAATACACAGTGTCATGAGATTTTGTTTTCATTTCATTGAAACATATGTTTAATCACTAAACACATCACTGTTACTAGAGCAATTCTCTATAAATATTTTTACTACAGTCAATGAATACCCTGACATAATGTTACCTGCTCAGTCAGCCACCCTATCTGTTTGATGTCTTTCCCCAGATGCTGCTTGACTTCTTCGCAAACACGTGGAGTCAGAGCACAAATATTGCCATGAATAGCATTAAACCAGGACAGGGCTGTTCCTTCATCTTTTGCCCGCAAAAATAGCACATCTCTACTGTCTGCAGAGCAAATTTCCAGGTATCTGTAGGAGATATGGAGATCATGTCATATGTATCATATTAGTGCAGTTACACCGCTCTAAGACATCTTAAAGAGCTACAGAAAAAAAGTACCATGGCTAATTTTGACAAATGACTTTTGCCTATATAAGATATGTCTACCTGGAACTCATTCAAAGGTGCTGAATTAAATCCACAAAAATGACTTCTAATTAAGAAATCAGTTTTGTGGGAGATGACATAACCACAAACGCCCTCTCCATTATTTGTTTCAGTTTTAAGAAGCATTTTGGAGGCTACAATATTTTATATTTTAAAGGGCCAGTAAACCTAAGAAATAATGTAACATTAGCTTAGCTACAGATTTCAAAAGTAAATTATTAAAAAGATATCACGCAAAGAAAACAGAACACCGCTCTTGGCTCTACTGAGCGGGTCTGTTTTCTTCTGCTAAGTGCATTTCTGGGAACGCTGTCTATTCCCAGCGCGCCCGATTGTGCTATTAAAATCAATGTAGCTTGCTCCCGCTCTGGTCTGGTAGCGGGAGCGAGCTACATTGATTTTAATAGCGCGATCGGGCCGGCTATGATTAGACAGCGTGCCCAGATGCGCTTAGCAGAAGAAAACAGACCCGCTCAGTAGAGCCAAGAGCGGTGTTCTGTTTTCTTTGCGTGATATCTTTTTAACTATTCACTTTTGAAATCTGGAGCTAAGCTAATGTTATATAATTCTGAACTATGTGCAGAATTATATAACATTATTTCCTAGTTTTACTAACCCTTTAATAAGAGAGCAGAGAAGGTCTTGGTCTCATGATCATTCGATTATATTTAAACCCTTTAAAGCAGTGGTCGCAAAGTACCGGCCCCAGGGCCAAATGGGGCCCTCAAGATAGTTTCATCTGGCCCTCCCTTGTTTAATAGGTAAACCATTAAATGGGGCTATCAATTTTTTTTATTTTTTTTTAAGGGTTCAAAGAGGTTTAACTAGCTGATGTTCTTTATAGGCACTCACAAGATAAATATAAAGACGAGCATCCAGTGTAGACTCCCACCACACACTTAGATGTGTAAATGTCACTTTTTACGTTGCTATCACAAGATAAATTTAGACAACTGCGTATGTCTATTGTGGGCTACAACTCCCACCGTGCACTACTATTTGGCTAAATGTCACTTCCATTTCCTATTATATCCAATTCCTGGAGCACTTACTTTGTTCAAGCGGCCCCCATGGGAGAAGAACACTTGGCCAGTGGCCCCCAGATACTTTGAGTTTGATACCCCTGCTTTAAAGGGACAATAAATGCAAAATGTTATACCCCATATTGGGCTAGATTACGAGTGGAGCTCTATGGCAGAATCAGTGCTAAACCTCCTCAAGGAACCAAAGGAACTGAGTGCCCCCCTTGTTTAAATATTGAAGAAATAAGTATAAAGTTTTAGTTTCTATGAAGTAATGGGGGCTGTAATGTTAAATTCTAGGTTCCCCTAATCTAATCTCTTTACAATTAGGAACAAATATGAGTCAGCAAAGCGTGCAAACTATGGCTGTGTGGACTATAGCAATGCTAAATTACTTTAAACCTTGTGAGATAGTAACTTTATCTGCTTATTATAACAGTTGCTAAATTCTCTCAGCAAAGCATATGATATACTTGTAAATGTAGGATAATAAATTTACAACATGGTGGCACCCATTACTTTAAAGAAACAGAGGGAACTGGAAATTCCACAGGTTAAATTACAGGAAAATGGGGCAAAATAAATAATGAATGCAATTTTTTTTTTTTAGTACACATAATAAAACATTTTATATTACAATCTCAAAGTGTTTGATAACTTTAATATATTTCTTATTTGTTGCTGCTTGAAAAGAAGAGGTTACATTTACCTATTATCACAACAGTATTACATAGCAATAGTCACAACTGTAGTTATTAGTACAGTTCTCGCACCTGGACTCAGGGTCTGCAGGTAGAATCCTGCGGGATACATAGCACATCTTCAGTGGGATACTCTTTCCATCTTTAGAATCCCGAGGAAGTGTAGCTGGAGAGTTCCTCTTGTGTGGAGGGGGAGGAGGAACAGAATCCCAGCTTGCGGAACCACTGGGAGGGCAGCTTTTGAAGTAAGGAGAAATTTCTTTCATGTATTTTACTAGAAATGCAAAAGAATGAATTTTATGAAGCAATAATATGAAACAATAAGATGTATATGGAGCAGTATAAATAATTTATAAACCAAAGAGGTGAGTAACAGGAGTGCAGAGCAATAGGAAGAGGTGACAATGACCAGTGGCAAGTGTTATATGGAAAGTCCAAGGATGGGTACAGCACTCACGGGGGTGTGTGCAAGCCACTCTGGGGAGCCACTCTCTAGCCCAAACAGTAAATAAAAAAAACAGAAGATGGTGGCAGCACAACTTCTTTATTGGAGCTAAAACACAACCAAATGCAGTAACAGCAGCAACATTTCGGGTGCATAACCCTTATTCATGCTAACATGCAACTGAAATTTACTCCTATTTATACCCTAGGGCGCTCTAGGGTCAATGCAATATTAACTCTTTACAATCTTCTTAAAGGCAATGTATATTAAAAGTAATTATACAGATAAGTTAAAAACAAGACAGACCCTGCTCTTACACGACTATTATACTTAATTACATGCCACAGCCTAAATAATTATCTGCAAAATTAAACAGATGCATATATTTACAAAGGGGTGTGGTGGAGCAACGTTGTTTCCCTGATGGCTTTTGTGAAAGACCTTAAAGGGACACTGAACCCAAATTTTTTCTTTTGTGATTCAGATAGAGACATTTTAAGCAACTTTCTAATTTACTCCTATTATCAAAGTTAATTAATTTTCTTGGTATCTTTATTTTAAATTCAAGAATGTAAGTTTAGATGCCGGCCCATTTTTGGTGAACAACCTGGGTTATTCCTGCTAATTGGTGGATAACATTATCCACCAATAAAAAAGTGCTGTCCAGAGTTCTGCACTCAATAAAAGCTTAGATGCCTTCTTTTTCAAATAAAGATAGCAAGAGAACGAAGAAAAATTGATAATAGGAGTAAATTAGACAGTCGCTTAAAATTGCATGCTCTATCTGAATCACAAAAGAAAAAAAATTGGGTTTAGCGTCCGTTTAATAGTGCTACTAGGCACATTAAATTTAAATTTACTTGGAGCGAGGATAATATATCATTTTTGGATACTAAAGTAATCAAAGATGGCCTCTCTCTTAAAATAGATCTCTTTAGAAAAGAAACTGATCAAAATAGTCTATTGAGATTTGAGAGTGCCCACCCTCCAGCTTTATTGAAAGCGCTTCCTCGCAGTCAATTTTTAAGAGCCCGCAAAATCATCTCAGACAAAGAGGCCTATTTATCAAGCCGTCAACCGCAAAAACGCTGGAATTCCGCAGCGTAATTGTGGCGAGCCTGATTCGCCCTATTTATCAAACCCTACAGACCGGCAAAAGTTGAAATCTGTGATGTAACATACGATCCGCCGGTCTCAGTTCGACACAGATCAATGCTTACATCATTACAGATCCTCCGAATACAAATTCGGCACTATCTGACAACTTTTGCAAGTTATCAAACTTCTAACAGGTACGCTCGCCACTATTCCGGCCCAGCGTACCTGGTTTTCAATCCGCCACCCTGGAGGCCGCGGATGCCATAGGAATCAATGGGAGTCTGAAAACAGCGAAAGCTTATGTTCGATGCTGCCCAATATTCCATTGATTTCTATAGTAGAATAAAAGTAATGTTTACACCTAACCCCCTAACATAAGCCCTGAGTCTAAAAACCCCTAATCTGCCGCCCCTGACATCACCGCCACCTACATAATGTTATTAACCCCTATCCCACCGCTACCAGACTCCAATGCAACTTTGTATTTTTATTTACAGGTAAAAAAACTGATTTCTTTGGGGCAATGCCTCGCAAAAGGCCCTTTTAAGGACCATTGGTAGTTTATTGTAGGCTAGGGTTTTTTTTATTTTGGGGGGCTTTTTTATTTTCATAGGGCTATTAGATTAGGTGTAATTAGTTTAAATATTTGATAATTTATTTTTTATTTTGTGTAATTTAGTGTTTTTTATTTTGTGTAACTTAGTGTTTTTTATTTTGTGTAACTTAGTTGTTATTTTTTGTAACTTAGTCATTTTTAATAGTAGATTTAAATAATTTGAGTAGGGTTAGGTTTTTAAATATGTAATATAGTTAATTTAATTGTTAGTTTAATGTAATTTTAGGATAATAGGGTAGGTTAATGAATAGTTTAATATAGTTTAATGTAATTTAATGTAATTGTAGTACAATAGTAGGGTAGTTAGGTGTTTTCGTACTGCCTTCGCTTTAGAACAATTGCCAATTCGTACATCTGGCCCAGTGGTATGCAAATGTGCATTGAGGAACAAATAAAAGAGTGGCAAGGTAGTGGGACTCATACCCCAAAAAAAAGTACACAAATAAACATAAACAAGGAAAGGAAAGGCATGTCGTCCCTGCCCCACACCAGCCAACCCCGATCGTATTGAACTCAAAACAGCAGTTCTTCCATATTTATCTCAGTGTGAAAGGTATCCATCGGTTCAGCAAGTGCAGACCACTCCCCATTCAATATAGCAGCTAACATTACTTTGTGGTGAAGGAACGGTTGTAGCACCTGTTTCTGCATGGGTGGGGTGAGTGATAATAGGTAGGGCTGCCACTTTTTAAGGAAGGGGCTGAGTCTATGTTTAACATCTAGTTTAGTGTCATACTGTTCAATAAAAATCTGCTTAACTACAAGTTTTCTGAACTGCGCTAGTGTTGGAGCCTTATTAGATATCCATCTACATAATATACAATGCCTCGACAAAAAAATGCATAGTGTTAGTAGTTTTTGCAATGTTCTATATTGGTCTCCCCAAAGAAAGAGGAAAATCTTGTCTGTATCAAGGGTGACATCCACCCCAAGTGTAGTCCTAAACCAATATTGAAGACCCTCCCAAAACTGCCTAATCATTGGACAGGAATAAAAATAATGCTGGAGATGGGGGGTGTCACTACTACATTTAACACAAGTTTTAGGGTGATGAGGGTTCCACTTAGCCAATTGGTCCTGGGTAATTTAGTCTCTATGAAGCAATCTAATTTGTGCCTCTCTAAATGGAACCACTAATGTTGCGGCTTTTACCCTCTCCAGACTAACCTTTATATCCATAATTGATATGTCAGTCGTCATTAATGGGGCAAGCCCCTCCAGTATCTTTGTCTGTACTGTCATTTTGGTCTGTCGTAACAGTCTTTTATAGAATTCAGAGGATGATTTGGAATAAGGTATGTAAGATGGCAAAAGGGGAGGCATGCCAGAACCCTGGGTTCTTTTGTTGCAAATCGTTTATATAATGTCTGAGTTGCAAATATGCATAGAAGTGTTTACTGGGGATATTGAATTGTCTCTGTAGATCTTGGAAGGATCTCAATGAGTGCTGAAGAGGATCCAAGACATCCCCCACCGTTCTAATTCCTAAGTGTTTCCATCACTGAAAGGGAAGGACACCGGATACCTTGTGTGCAATGGATTAGTCGCTTGGGTCAGGTGCAGTGGTATTTAGACAATTTTTATACCACTTTTGTGGAACTGCAGAGGGGAGCTCGTTTAGGATGCCGCTGCTCCTTAGCCCACCCAACAGAAGTCCCCTAGTTAATATTAATATAAGTAATCAGATGCAAAGGATTATTAGAAAGCATTGGGAAGTACTTGTTGATTGTAATCTTAATATTAATGAATTTAAGAATTATCCAATACCTGCTTACAAGCATGGTCTCAACCTTCAACAACAATTGATAAGAGCTGGTGTTGGCTCTAGAAAGAAATCTACACAAGGTTTTATTTCATGTAAAAAGCAAGGTTGTTACCCTTGCTTGAAATGTTCGTGTTGTAATAACATGATAAAGGGTTCTGTTTTCTATCACCCCACTACAGGAGAAAAATTTGACACCAATGGTTATCATACTTGTTATACCCAGTATGTGGTATATATGATCAAGTGTCCATGTGGGCGGAGATATGTAGGAGAGAAAACTAGGGCCATTAGAGACAGGATAACTGAACACAAAAGTAACATCAGGACAGGTAATGTTAAAGCACCTGTGTCTCATCACTTTATTAAGATGGGCCACTCTATAAATCAATTGAGATTTCAAGTAATAGAACATATAGCTATGCCTCATAGAGGGGGAGATAGGGAACATATCCTCAAACAAAAAGAATCCTTTTGGATCTATAAATTAGGAACTATGGATCCAGTTGGTCTTAATAGAGATTGGGATTTGTAAGGTTTTTTTGTAAATTTGTAAATATATACATCTGTTTAATATTGCAGATAATTATTTAGGCTGTGGCATGTAATTAAGTATAATAGTCGTGTAAGAGTAGGGTCTGTCTTGTTTTTAACTGATATTTATAACTACTTTTAATATACATTGCCTTTAAGAAGGTTGTTAAGAGTTAATATTGTATTGACCCTAGAGCGCCCTCTGGTGACTTTAGGGTATAAATAAGAGTACATTTCAGATGCATGTTAGCATGAATAAGGGTTACACACCCGAAACGTTGCTACTGTTACTGCATTTGGTTGTGTATTAGTGTGTATTAGTGTTATATGGAGACATAGGGGTCGATTTATCAAAGGCTTTGCAAGCCTTTCGACCCACTACGGCTGCAGGTTTCTCACAAGGGAACCTGCACACCGTATTTAACAAGCAGCGGTCATCAGACCGCTGCTTCCCTAATCTTTTGCCACCTCTAAAGTGGCGAAATTCAATCTCTGCGGTCTAGTCCGACCGGGAAGATTGACAGCTCCTGCCCGCGTGTGACTGGCTAAGCGTGGGCAGGGGGCGGGATTGCACGAAAGCAGAAAATAGCGCATGTGTGCAATGCTGAATTCCGCCAGGGGATGTGCTCCCCTGTCTGCCTCAGCTTGATAAATCACCCCCATAGGAGTTATAGGGAGGGAATATTTGTACTGACAGAATGATTCATAGGAAGGTAGATATAGTGATTGGCCATATGGGGCATAGTATGAATTACAGGTAAATTTACATGGAACAAAGTGTGGTATTAGACAGCATCATACACTACAATAAAACAAATATTAGAAATGCCCCCTAAAAAGAATATTCCCTTAACAATCTGCCTATTACATCACAGGTATGTGCACCCTTCATTTACAGGGTTGGAAGATATAGCTATGGCCGGAACTACTTTTTCTTCTTCATTCTGACAGGGTGTATAGATATACAGTTAAAGGAAATGAAAACTGTGCGACCTAACAGCATTCGTGTGTGTTTGCTCCAATAGATGACAGGCAATAAGAAAATAAGTTCATTGACCAGAACATGCAAAAAGGACTGCATGATCCTTCTCCATGTTATTGTCAGATAAAAGGGTTAATTACTACTCTGTTCTGCTCCATATGTTACTGTGAGACACAAGATTATTCCCTGTGTTCTGTATTGCTGACAGCCAAAGGGTAAATGATTGCTCTGTATGCTACTTAAAGGGATTATATATATATAATGAAATCCTAGCTTTTGGTGTTTTGGTAAAGTGAACTAAATGTTGGACCATAAAATGTGGGTTTAAAATATATTTAGGAAATAATGGCTTAGGTTCAATAAAACTCATCAATGAAGCTAATATTAATTGCAACATTCGAAAAATGAAACAAATTTTAACACATTTGTTTGTTCGTTTCGAATTTCGAATGTTTGTACAACATTCGTTTAATGTAATAGTATTTCTAATGCTTTCTTTAAATGTAATATTCTATTTGAATTCTCTAATAATTTGATTTGAATTATGCAATATTCGAACTAAAAAAATTAGAATTTATATATTTATAATAGTATTTCTAATGCTTTCTTTAAATATAATATTTGAATTATACAATATTCAAATTAAAAAAATTCAAATATATATATTTGTAATAGTATTTCTAATGCTTTCTTTTAATGTAATATTCAAATTATGCAATATTCGAAATAGAAACATTTGAATTTATATATTTGTATCTATTATGTATCAATTTACTAAATTCCCTACAATATGAACTATTGAGCTTCTGAAAAGTATTTGTTAAATCGACGAATGTGGACATTCGATCTAATTATAAACAAGTGACATTCGAAAACTGTAAATAGCATTTGATTATAGAATTTTTAAGAATATTCGTTCTTATCAACATTCGATTAGGTAAATCGAATTTCTACAATAACATTCGTTCTAACATTCGAATATAAACATATTCGCCTATCCCTAGGCAGCCCCTATCCATAGTTGCCAATAGTCCCTATTGTATGTCACTGGATTTTTTTTGTCCCTGGAAATGTCCCCTCCAGGAGATTTAGAGGGCTGAGGCATTTGTAACATAATTTAATGGGGAGGAGCTGCGGCTGCCAGTGGAGTTGTGCGTGCAGCAAGGACTCAGCTTGATCCCTCAGAGCAGGTCTAGGCAAGGACTCCTTGCTGCATCTTCTGTGAGTGATCAATGACTGCCACAAATCAGAAGAAAAAACACAAACAGCTCCTTTACACTAGGTAAGGTCATGCTGATTTGTTGTAAAAGAGGGGGGATTGCTTGGCTACTACTGTAGATAATTACACAATTACTATCAAATGTGTGTGTTTTGATCACAGAACAGAGTGGGCTGAGCAAGTGAGCAGTTGAACATTAGGTTGTCAATACTCCGGTAACCATCTTGCTTGCTCTGTTACAAAGTGTCCCTGGAAAAAAAAAATTAAAATGTTGGCAACTATGTGTAACAATTAATTTCTTAATGAATAGAACTGGTTCCATTTGGAAGGATACACCATTACAAACATGCCTTACAAACCTTACAGAACAAACAAAAATGCTGGGTCTAAGAAAGAAAAGATGGGTTAATAGTGATGTCGCGAATCTAAAATTTTGCGTTCGCGAACGGCAGACGCAAACTTCCGCAACTGTTCGCAAACGGGCGAACCGGGCGAACCGCCATAGACTTCAATAGGCAGGCGAATTTTAAAACCCACAGGGACTCTTTCTGGCCACAATAGTGATGGAAATGTTGTTTCAAGGGTACTAACACCTGAACTGTGGCATGCCGGAGGGGGATCCATGGCAAAACTCCCATGGAAAATTACATAGTTGATGCAGAGTCTGGTTTTTAATCCATAAAAGGCATAAATCACCTAACATTGCTAAATTGTTTGGAATAATGTGCTTTAAAACATCAGGTATGATGTTGTATCGATCAGGTAGTGTAAGGGTTACGCCCGCTTCACAGTGACAGACCAAACTCCCCGTTTAAAGGGACAGAGTCTACACCAGAATTTGTATTGTTTTAAAAGATAGATAATCCCTTTATTACCCATTTCCCAGTTTTGCACAACCAACACAGTTATAATAATATACTTTTAACCTCTGTGATTATCTTGTATCTAAGCCTCTGCAAACTGCCCCTTTTTTCAGTTCTTTTGACAGACTTGCAGTCTAGCCAATCAGTGCCTGCTCCCAGATAACTTCTTGTGCACGAGCACAGTGTTATCTATATGAAATACGTGAACTAACACCCTCTAGTGGTGAAAAACTGTTAAAATGCAATCTGAAAGAGGTGGGCTTCAAGGTCTAAGGTGACACTGTGCCCTGGCAGGCAGGCACTGAAACGCACATGTGTGATGGAAACTGACTGCTATTATTTAACACAGTCAAAAAAGTTTTTTTTTTTTTTAAATATACACTACTGTTACACCAGATATGAGTTGCACTGGGGTGACACTGTGCCCTGGCAGGCAGGCACTGAAACGCACACGTGTGAAGGAAACTGACTGCTATTATTTAACACAGTCAAAAAAGTGTTTTTTTTTTTTTTAAATCTACACTACTGTTACACCAGATATGAGTTGCACTGGGGTGACACTGTGCCCTGGCAGGCAGGCACTGAAACGCACACGTGTGAAGGAAACTGACTGCTTTTATTTAACACAGTCAAAAAAGTGTTGTTTTTTTTTAAATCTACACTACTGTTACACCAGATATGAGTTGCACTGGGGTGACACTGTGCCCTGGCAGGCAGGTACTGAAACGCACACGTGTGAAGGAAACTGACTGCTATTATTTAACACAGTCAAAAAAGTGTTGTTTTTTTTAAATATACACTACTGTTACACCAGATATGAGTTGCACTGGGGTGACACTGTGCCCTGGCAGGCAGGCACTGAAACGCACACGTGTGAAGGAAACTGACTGCTATTATTTAACACAGTCAAAAAAGTGTTGTGTTTTTTTTAAATCTACACTACTGTTACACCAGATATGAGTTGCACTGGGGTGACACTGTGCCCTGGCAGGCAGGCACTGAAACGCACACGTGTGAAGGAAACTGACTGCTTTTATTTAACACAGTCAAAAAAGTGTTGTTTTTTTTAAATATACACTACTGTTACACCAGATATGAGTTGCACTGGGGTGACACTGTGCCCTGGCAGGCAGGCACTGAAACGCACATGTGTGAAGGAAACTGACTGCTATTATTTAACACAGTCAAAAAAGTGTTGTTTTTTTTAAATCTACACTACTGTTACACCAGATATGAGTTGCACTGGGGTGACACTGTGCCCTGGCAGGCAGGCACTGAAACGCACACGTGTGAAGGAAACTGACTGCTTTTATTTAACACAGTCAAAAAAGTGTTGTTTTTTTTAAATCTACACTACTGTTACACCAGATATGAGTTGCACTGGGGTGACACTGTGCCCTGGCAGGCAGGCACTGAAACGCACACGTGTGAAGGAAACTGACTGCTATTATTTAACACAGTCAAAAAAGTGTTTTTTTTTTTAAATATACACTACTGTTACACCAGGGGCGCGATCCGATATAGATCGCAGTTTGCGGCGCAAGCGAGGGAACCGGCGTCGCCCGCAGTTTCAGCTCGCAACTCGAGCCATCCCATATATGTCGCAGTCAGATGCTAACGTGCCGTAAGTCGGATAAACCAGCGATGTCCAGAAATCTGCGTAAGTACAAATTTCTGGCGTCGCCAGTGACTTGCGGCACGTTAGAAACTGCCGGCGCCTATAAAACCTGACTAAAGTCTAAAACACCCGCACTGTCTAACACGCCTCCCTAACATAGCCCGCACTGTCTAACACGCCTCCCTAACATAGCCCGCACTGTCTAACCCTCTATCCGCTATCCCCCCTCACTATCCTAACAATAAAAAAGCTATTAACCCCTAAACCGCCGCTCCCGTACCCCGCCGCCAGCTATATTATATCTATAACCCCCTAAAGTGAGCCCCTAACACCGCCGCCATCTATATTAAAATTATTAACCCCTAATGTAAGCCCCTTACACCGCCGCCATCTCTATTAAAATGATTAACCCCTAATTTAATCTACCTACCCCGCCGCCAGCTATATTATCTATATTAACCCTAAGTATATTATAGTTAATATAGGTATTACATTATATATATTAACTATATTAACCCTAATTATATTAGGGTTAATATAGTTAATATAGTTACTATAGTATTTATATTAACTATATTAACTCTATCTAACCCTAACACCCCTAACTAAATTTATATTAAATTAATCTAATTCATTTATAAACTAAAATATTCCTATTTAAATCTAAATACTTACCTATAAAATAAACCCTAAGATAGCTACAATATAATTAATAATTACATTGTAGCTATGTTAGGGTTAATATTTATTTTACAGGTAAATTGTTAATTATTTTAACTAGGTATAATAGATATTAAATAGTTATTAACTATTTAATATCTACCTAGTTAAAATAATTACCCAATTACCTGTAAAATAAATCCTAACCTAAGTTACAAATACACCTACACTATCAATAAATTTAATAAACTACAAACATCTATCTAAAAATACAATTAAATTAACTAAACTAAATTACAAAAAAAAACACTAAATTACAAAAAATAAAAAAAAGATTACAAGATATTTAAGCTAATTACACCTATTCTAAGCCCCCTAATAAAATAATAAACCCCCAAAATAAAAAAATTCCCTGCCCTATTCTAAATTAAACAAATTTCAAAGCTCTTTACCTTACCAGCCCTTAAAAGGGCCTTTTGTGGGGCATGCCCCAAAGAATTCAGCTCTTTTGCATACAACAAATACAATCCCCCCCCCATTACAACCCACCACCCACATACCCCTATTCTAAAACCACCCAAACCCCCCTTAAAAAAGCCTAACACTACCCCCCTGAAGATCTCCCTACCTTGTCTTCACCACACCGGGCCGAACTCCTGATCCGATCCGGGCGATGTCTTCCTCCAAGCGGCAAAGAAGAATTCTTCCTCCGGCGATGTCTTCCTCCAAGCGGCAAAGAAGAATTCTTCCTCCGGCGACGTCTTCCTCCAAGCGGCAGCAAAGTCTTCATTCTTCCGGCGGCATCTTCAATCTTCTTTCTTCGCTCCGCCGCCGCGGAGCATCCATCCTGGCCGACTGCTGTACTTGGAATGAGGTACCTTTAAATGACGTCATCCAAGATGGCGTCCGCCGAATTCCGATTGGCTGATAGGATTCTATCAGCCAATCGGAATTAAGTTAGAAAAATCTGATTGGCTGATTGAATCAGCCAATCAGATTCAAGTTCAATCCGATTGGCTGATCCAATCAGCCAATCAGATTGAGCTCACATTCTATTGGCTGTTCCGATCAGACACTGTGCCCTGGCAGGCAGGCACTGAAACGCACACGTGTGAAGGAAACTGACTGCTTTTATTTAACACAGTCAAAAAAGTGTTGTTTTTTTAAAATCTACACTACTGTTACAACAGATATGAGTTGCACTGGGGTGACACTGTGCCCTGGCAGGCAGGCACTGAAACGCACACGTGTGAAGGAAACTGACTGCTATTATTTAACACAGTCAAAAAAGTGTTTTTTTTTTTTAAATATACACTACTGTTACACCAGATATGAGTTGCACTGGGGTGACACTGTGCCCTGGCAGAAAGGCACTGAAACGCACACGTGTGAAGGAAACTGACTGCTATTATTTAACACAGTCAAAAAAGTGTTGTGTTTTTTTTAAATCTACACTACTGTTACACCAGATATGAGTTGCACTGGGGTGACACTGTGCCCTGGCAGGCAGGCACTGAAACGCACACGTGTGAAGGAAACTGACTGAAATTATTTAACACAGTCAAAAAAGTGTTGTTTTTTTTAAATCTACACTACTGTTACACCAGATATGAGTTGCACTGGGGTGACACTGTGCCCTGGCAGGCAGGCAATGAAACGCACACGTGTGAAGGAAACTGACTGCTATTATTTAACACAGTCAAAAAAGTGTTGTTTTTTTTTAAATATACACTACTGTTACACCAGATATGAGTTGCACTGGGGTGACACTGTGCCCTGGCAGAAAGGCACTGAAACGCACACGTGTGAAGGAAACTGACTGCTATTATTTAACACAGTCAAAAAAGTGTTGTGTTTTTTTTAAATCTACACTACTGTTACACCAGATATGAGTTGCACTGGGGTGACACTGTGCCCTGGCAGGCAGGCACTGAAACGCACACGTGTGAAGGAAACTGACTGCAATTATTTAACACAGTCAAAAAAGTGTTGTTTTTTTTAAATCTACACTACTGTTACACCAGATATGAGTTGCACTGGGGTGACACTGTGCCCTGGCAGGCAGGCACTGAAACGCACACGTGTGAAGGAAACTGACTGCTATTATTTAACACAGTCAAAAAAGTGTTGTTTTTTTTAAATATACACTACTGTTACACCAGATATGAGTTGCACTGGGGTGACACTGTGCCCTGGCAGGCAGGCACTGAAACGCACACGTGTGAAGGAAACTGACTGCTTTTATTTAACACAGTCAAAAAAGTGTTGTTTTTTTTAAATCTACACTACTGTTACACCAGATATGAGTTGCACTGGGGTGACACTGTGCCCTGGCAGGCAGGCACTGAAACGCACACGTGTGAAGGAAACTGACTGCTATTATTTAACACAGTCAAAAAAGTGTTGTTTTTTTTAAATATACACTACTGTTACACCAGATATGAGTTGCACTGGGGTGACACTGTGCCCTGGCAGAAAGGCACTGAAACGCACACGTGTGAAGGAAACTGACTGCTATTATTTAACACGGTCAAAAAAGTGTTGTGTTTTTTTTAAATCTACACTACTGTTACACCAGATATGAGTTGCACTGGGGTGACACTGTGCCCTGGCAGGCAGGCACTGAAACGCACACGTGTGAAGGAAACTGACTGCTATTATTTAACACAGTCAAAAAAGTGTTGTTTTTTTAAAATCTACACTACTGTTACACCAGATATGAGTTGCACTGGGGTGACACTGTGCCCTGGCAGAAAGGCACTGAAACGCACACGTGTGAAGGAAACTGACTGCTATTATTTAACACAGTCAAAAAAGTGTTGTGTTTTTTTTAAATCTACACTACTGTTACACCAGATATGAGTTGCACTGGGGTGACACTGTGCCCTGGCAGGCAGGCACTGAAACGCACACGTGTGAAGGAAACTGACTGCAATTATTTAACACAGTCAAAAAAGTGTTGTTTTTTTTAAATCTACACTACTGTTACACCAGATATGAGTTGCACTGGGGTGACACTGTGCCCTGGCAGGCAGGCACTGAAACGCACACGTGTGAAGGAAACTGACTGCTATTATTTAACACAGTCAAAAAAGTGTTGTTTTTTTTTAAATATACACTACTGTTACACCAGATATGAGTTGCACTGGGGTGACACTGTGCCCTGGCAGGCAGGCACTGAAACGCACACGTGTGAAGGAAACTGACTGCTTTTATTTAACACAGTCAAAAAAGTGTTTTTTTTTTTAAATCTACACTACTGTTACACCAGATATGAGTTGCACTGGGGTGACACTGTGCCCTGGCAGGCAGGCACTGAAACGCACACGTGTGAAGGAAACTGACTGCTATTATTTAACACAGTCAAAAAAGTGTTGTTTTTTTTAAATATACACTACTGTTACACCAGATATGAGTTGCACTGGGGTGACACTGTGCCCTGGCAGGCAGGCACTGAAACGCACACGTGTGAAGGAAACTGACTGCTATTATTTAACACAGTCAAAAAAGTGTTTTTTTTTTTAAATATACACTACTGTTACACCAGATATGAGTTGCACTGGGGTGACACTGTGCCCTGGCAGAAAGGCACTGAAACGCACACGTGTGAAGGAAACTGACTGCTATTATTTAACACGGTCAAAAAAGTGTTGTGTTTTTTTTAAATCTACACTACTGTTACACCAGATATGAGTTGCACTGGGGTGACACTGTGCCCTGGCAGGCAGGCACTGAAACGCACACGTGTGAAGGAAAATGACTGCTATTATTTAACACAGTCAAAAAAATGTTGTTTTTTTTAAATCTACACTACTGTTACACCAGATATGAGTTGCACTGGGGTGACACTGTGCCCTGGCAGAAAGGCACTGAAACGCACACGTGTGAAGGAAACTGACTGCTATTATTTAACACAGTCAAAAAAGTGTTGTGTTTTTTTTAAATCTACACTACTGTTACACCAGATATGAGTTGCACTGGGGTGACACTGTGCCCTGGCAGAAAGGCACTGAAACGCACACGTGTGAAGGAAACTGACTGCTATTATTTAACACAGTCAAAAAAGTGTTGTGTTTTTTTTAAATCTACACTACTGTTACACCAGATATGAGTTGCACTGGGGTGACACTGTGCCCTGGCAGGCAGGCACTGAAACGCACACGTGTGAAGGAAACTGACTGCAATTATTTAACACAGTCAAAAAAGTGTTGTTTTTTTTAAATCTACACTACTGTTACACCAGATATGAGTTGCACTGGGGTGACACTGTGCCCTGGCAGGCAGGCACTGAAACGCACACGTGTGAAGGAAACTGACTGCTATTATTTAACACAGTCAAAAAAGTGTTGTTTTTTTTTTAAATATACACTACTGTTACACCAGATATGAGTTGCACTGGGGTGACACTGTGCCCTGGCAGGCAGGCACTGAAACGCACACGTGTGAAGGAAACTGACTGCTTTTATTTAACACAGTCAAAAAAGTGTTGTTTTTTTTAAATCTACACTACTGTTACACCAGATATGAGTTGCACTGGGGTGACACTGTGCCCTGGCAGGCAGGCACTGAAACGCACACGTGTGAAGGAAACTGACTGCTATTATTTAACACAGTCAAAAAAGTGTTGTTTTTTTTAAATATACACTACTGTTACACCAGATATGAGTTGCACTGGGGTGACACTGTGCCCTGGCAGGCAGGCACTGAAACGCACACGTGTGAAGGAAACTGACTGCTATTATTTAACACAGTCAAAAAAGTGTTTTTTTTTTTAAATATACACTACTGTTACACCAGATATGAGTTGCACTGGGGTGACACTGTGCCCTGGCAGAAAGGCACTGAAACGCACACGTGTGAAGGAAACTGACTGCTATTATTTAACACGGTCAAAAAAGTGTTGTGTTTTTTTTAAATCTACACTACTGTTACACCAGATATGAGTTGCACTGGGGTGACACTGTGCCCTGGCAGGCAGGCACTGAAACGCACACGTGTGAAGGAAAATGACTGCTATTATTTAACACAGTCAAAAAAATGTTGTTTTTTTTAAATCTACACTACTGTTACACCAGATATGAGTTGCACTGGGGTGACACTGTGCCCTGGCAGAAAGGCACTGAAACGCACACGTGTGAAGGAAACTGACTGCTATTATTTAACACAGTCAAAAAAGTGTTGTGTTTTTTTTAAATCTACACTACTGTTACACCAGATATGAGTTGCACTGGGGTGACACTGTGCCCTGGCAGAAAGGCACTGAAACGCACACGTGTGAAGGAAACTGACTGCTATTATTTAACACAGTCAAAAAAGTGTTGTGTTTTTTTTTAAATCTACACTACTGTTACACCAGATATGAGTTGCACTGGGGTGACACTGTGCCCTGGCAGGCAGGCACTGAAACGCACACGTGTGAAGGAAACTGACTGCTATTATTTAACACAGTCAAAAAAATGTTGTTTTTTTTTAAATCTACACTACTGTTACACCAGATATGAGTTGCACTGGGGTGACACTGTGCCCTGGCAGAAAGGCACTGAAACGCACACGTGTGAAGGAAACTGACTGCTATTATTTAACACAGTCAAAAAAGTGTTGTGTTTTTTTTAAATCTACACTACTGTTACACCAGATATGAGTTGCACTGGGGTGACACTGTGCCCTGGCAGGCAGGCAGGCACTGAAACGCACACATGTGAAGGAAACTGACTGCTATTATTTAACACAGTCAAAAAAATGTTGTTTTTTTTAAATCTACACTACTGTTACACCAGATATGAGTGGTGGCACTGGGCAAGTGGGCACAGTATACGCTGTGAGCCTGACACACACGCTGGCAGGCAGGCAACTGCAATTAGATTACACAGGAAAAAAAAAAAAGCAGACTGATGTTCTAGCCCTAAAAAGGGCTTTTTGGGGTGCTGTCCTTACAGCAGAGATCAGATGAGTCCTTCAGGACTGTAGTGGACACTGAATACACTAGCCTAGCTATCAATTTCCCTATTAAATCAGCAGCAGCTACACTGTCCCTCCTCTCATTAAGAATGCAGCTTCCAAATGAATCTAAAATGGATGCTGTCCAGGAGGTGGAGGGTCTGGGAGGGAGGGTCTGCTGCTGATTGGCTGGAATGTGTCTTCTGACTGTGAGGTACAGGGTCAAAGTATTACTCAATGATGACGAATAGGGGCCGCGGCGAACACGAACAAGCTATGTTCGCCGGGAACTATCCGCCGGCGAACTATTTGCGACATCACTATGAGTTAATAATTGTGGTCCCATCAGAGCAAAAAATATGTGTAATTTTGTGGGTTAAAATGGTAGCTTGAGCATACCAATGGCATTCATGTACTTTTAAATTTAATCAGAATTTCAATTAAAGGGACAGTACAACATTTGTATTCAGTCTTCCAATAGATTAACATATTCTCAGAACTGTACAGCTGTTTTTCAATGGTCAAACTCGAGCATTTTCTTTATTTGGTGGAGCCAAAAAGTGTTTCCTCCTTTTAAAACTGCACAGATATTTTTCCTTTAGGATTATTTTTTTATTAAGGGGTAAGACACGATGTGCAGTAAAGAGACCATTTCAGATGTTCTTGGTTTCCACTCATTGAAGAATATAGAATATAAAAATAATAAAATTTGTTTGGCAATAGATTTCAAATTGTGATTATTCTAATGAAAGCTGAAGACTGGTTGCTAATTGTGATAATTATTGATAATGTTTTTAATGTTATATGATATGAAATGCAAAATAATGTATTTTATTAAAATATTTGTGCCCCCTTTAAAGAAGAATATTAACTTTGACATTGTAAAAATCATTACAAGTTGTAAATTCTAAATCACAAGTAAATTAAATGCAACTAGTTATACAAATTCAAATGCATGTCATCCTGTTGTCTAAGGCTGTAAAATGTATACGCTTTGTAACCTCTGAATTTATTTGTACTTGGACAGCACTATATAAATCAGCAGGGCTTTATTTTAGTGAGAACACAGGGAAATTCAGTTCAATCACCCTTTACTGGGCCCCATAAACTTGCTTAAAAGCACTCTGTTTTACTTTCTGTTAAAAAAAAAACAGTCAATGTTTTTACTTAATCACATTTTGTGCATAATAACCTATAATGCGAATATTTGTATATTGTCAATGTAATGCGTAAATATCAATTTTCAGAAAAAGGCAGAGTAAATCAACACAGACAAAATGCTGCATTAATGCTCAGCAAGGCAGACAGACTCTTCTTCCAATTCATTCTAAAAATAACCACATACTCCTTTTAAACACATGATAAAAATACTGGGCATGGTTAACTGCATACTAACATTTCACTATGCACTCCAGTTCCAACACTGACCTTGCTAAGTAGGATAAAAATATCACATATTACAAAGAGTATTCAGTCTTAAAATACACAATTTTTATATTTTTTAGAAGTATTTTTTTTTTTTTAAATTGTAACATTTTGGTTGGAGGTATATACACACACACACACACACACACACACACACATATATATATATATATAAAGATAATGGAGAAGCGGCACACACCTTCACAACAACCACCTGGTGCACTGCAAGAAGTCAAAGGTATATGCAATGTCCAGAGTACACACCCGGCAAGGTGTATATGATGTATCCGGAAATTGTTCACATTTCCTGTGCTGCCTGCTTCTTTCCGGATACATCATATACACCTTGCCGGGTGTGTACTCTGGACTTTGCATATATATATATATATATATTTACACACACACAAATACACCACTCACACATACACATATCAACCCTTTTGTTTTATTACATCATAAAGATTGTACATATAAAAGACAGAAGGTAGACACGCTTTCTATGCCATTGATGTATAATAGATTTAGAAAGTCAAATATTTTAGATAATGATTTAAGAATATACAAACAATTTATTAGGAAAAAAACATATTTATTGAAGTAATTAAAGTTATAGGAGTTATGCTTATTTGGACTCATCAATCTTTTGGTAAACCTAGTAAAAAGATTTAAGTATTAAACAGTTAAGATACCAAGAGAAGGAAGGAAAATTTATAATAGGAGTAAATTAGAAAGTTGCTTAAAATTTCATGCTCTATCTGAATCATGAAAGAACAAATTTGGGTTCAGTGTCCCTTTAAGTGTGTCATGGACAGGGCCAGGTGTGCCTTGGATGGAGCTAAGATAGTACTGAGAAATGGAACATTTGCCCTGGCAGAGAAAGCTGTAGGCGGGAAAATGTACCAACCTCCCAACCTGTGACAATCCCACTGGATTATTTGAAAGTTTTGAAAGGGTCATAAGAGTAATTTTCTTTTTTGCATTTAGTGGGACAGAAAACTGATTAAAATATTTAATTGTGCAGGAAATGCATATATATACATATATATATATATATATATATATATATATATATATATATATATATATATATATATATCATTATGTTATAAAACTAGCAGCACAAAATATATTAGTAATTTGCAAGTCCTCTTGTTCCTGCCTTTATGACTTTTTGGCAGAAAGAAGGTGCACGGAGGTTGTGATATAATTAATATAATCTTAAAAAGTTAGGAAATAATATAGAAACAGATATAGAATAGGAAACAAGAAAAAGAGAAATAACAGCCAACCTTGCCCAGCACTAGGACAATTCCTGATAAATAACTGTTACATATCTTTAAGGATTGGGTTTGGCTACAAAATGACAAATCTTGATATTTCTAAAAATCAATATAATACAAAATATGCTTCTAAGTATTTATTTGCCAAAAATTCAAGACTGATATATTTATAAGGCAGTAAAATAAACCAAAGGATCCTATATATATATGCACATGAATATTATACACCATATAATAACGGTTATAAATTAAAGCCCAAACCATTTGGTTCCTTTTGGAACTGGGGATCCCCAGAGCTGTTCATTTTTATAAGATTGTAGCTACTTTCACTTTTAAAAAGCCTTGATTCGATACAATTTAACAGTTCACAATTTTGTGATCCCTTTTAGACAATTATGTGGCACCCTTCCAAGAAATCTTGATATTATATAACACAGTCCACCATTGGTGTAATCCCTTTAGGACAATTATGCAGTTGGAAGCAATAATAACCCTGATAATTACAGTTCCTTTTTATGACAGCTTAAGTCGGTTTCAGAGAGAAGGTGTATAACAAAACAAAGCAACAATTGCTTAATCTTTTCGCCTTGCGGTCCTCTGCCTGAATAACGGTTACTCAGATTTACTCACTCAGTGGGTTCAGTCTCCTCCTCCCCTTCACCATGTGAATTACCGACACGCTGTAAATTGTTTGTTGACTTCTCACAGACGTATCTTTTTCCAACGACATGTGTACACTCCAAACATAGGGTATGTTTGTTGCTTCTCAATACCTCCGCCTCCTGAGGTGGTTCCGTTAAGTGCTTGCCAATTGTCACTTTTGTTGGGACCATATAATACTCCTCACAGTCGCATCTCTCTCGCAGCGACCTGTGCAAACGCCAAGCTATGCGCGTTTCACCCTCTGTGATCCACAGAGGGTGAAACGTGCATAGCTTGGTTGTTGGAAAAAGATACGTCTGTGAGAAGTCAACAAACAATTTACAGCGTGTTGGTAATTCGGATGGTGAAGGGGAGGAGGAGACTGAACCCACTAAGTGAGTAAATCTGAGTAACTGTTATTCAGGCAGAGGACCGCAAGGCGAAAAGATTAAGCAATTGTTGCTTTTTTTTGTTATACACCTTCTCTCTGAAACCGACATAAGCTGTCATAAAAAGGAACTGTAATTATCAGGGTTATTATTGCTTCCAACTGCATAATTGTCCTAAAGGGATTACACCAATGGTGGACTGTGTTATATAATATCAAGATTTCTTGGAAGGGTGCCACATAATTGTCTAAAAGGGATCACAAAATTGTGAACTGTTAAATTGTATCGAATCAAGGCTTCTTAAAAGTGAAAGTAGCTACAATCTTATAAAAATGAACAGCTCTGGGGATCCCCAGTTCTAAAAAAGGAACCAAATGGTTTGGGACTTTAATTGATAACCGTTATTATATGGTGTATAATATTCATGTGCATATATATATATATATATATATATATATATATATATATATATATAGTCGTATGCAAAAGTTTAGGCACCCATGACAATATCCATGATTTTCATTTATAAATAATTGGGTGTTTGGATTAGCAATTTCATTTTGATCTATTTCAGTAATGAAATTAGTTTTATTGGATTAACAGAAAATGTGCAATATGCATCAAAACGAAATTAGACAGGTGCATACATTTGGGCACCCTTGTCATTTTGTTGATTTGAATACCTGTAACTACCTAGCACTGATTAATTGGAACACACAATTGGTTTGGTGAGCCCATGAAGCCTTAACTTCATAGACAGGTGCATCCAATCATGAGAAAAGGTATTTAAGGTGGCCAATTGCAAGTTGTTGTTCTCTTTGACTTTTCTCTGAAGAGTGGCAACATGGGGGCCTCAAAACAACTCTCAAATGACCTGAAAACAAAGATTGTTCAACATTAATGTTTAGGGGAAGGCTACAAAAAGCTATCGCAGAGATTTAAGCTGTCAGTGTCCACTGTGAGGAACATAGTGAGGAAATGGAAGACCACAGGCACAGTTCTTGTTAAGGCCAGAAGTAAAATATCGGAGAGGCAAAGGCAAAGGATGGTGAGAATGGTCAAAAATAGCCCACAGACCACCTCCAAAGACCTACAACATCATCTTGCTGCAGATGGTGTCATTGTGCATCATTCAACAAGAAGCCTTTTCTGCACACACGCCACAAACAGAGTTGCTTGAGGTATGCAAACGCACATTTGGACAAGCCAGTTTCATTTTGGAAGAAGGTGCTGTGGACTCATGAAACAAAGATAGAGTTATTTGGTCATAACAAGGGGCGTTATGTATGGCGGCAAAAGAACACAACGTTCCAAGACAAACATTTGCTAGCCACAGTAAAACTTGGTTGATGTTCCATCATGCTGTAGGCCTGTGTAGCTAGTGCCGGTACTGGGAATCTTGTTAAAGTTGAGGGTCGCATGGATTCCACTCAAAATCAGCAGATACTTGAGAATAATGTTGAGGAATCAGTCACAAAGTTGAAGTTACGCCGGAGCTGAATATTTCAACAAGACAACGACCCAAAACACTGCTCAAAATCTACTCTGACATTTATGCAGCGGAACAAGTACAATGTTCAGGAATGGCAATCCCAATCCCCAGACCTGAATATCATTGAAAATCTGTGGGGTGATTTGAAGCGGGCTGTCCATGCTCGGCAACCATCAAACCTAACTGAACTGGAGATGTTTTGCAAGGAGGAATGGTCCAAAATACCTTCATCCAGAATGCAGACACTCATTACAGGATATAGGAAGCGTATAGAGGCTGATATTTCTGCTAAATGAGGCTCTACTAAATATTATTGCGATATTTCTATTGGGGTGCCCAAATTATGCACCTGTCTAATTTCGTTTTGATTGCGTGGGTTAATTTAAGATAAGCGCCAAGTTATTATCCTTAAGCTCCCTCACAGGTAATCTTCCCTATGATTACCAATTTTTAGTATAAACCAAACAAAAGTCAATTATTGAAGTTTGGGAGCGCTAAAAAAGCTTTAAAGACAATATGGAGATTTAAAATTAGCACAATATTTATTGCTGGTGGACAATCTAAAAACATATATAAATCAAAAAATCATAAAAAACAATAATATAAACAGTATAATCAGTCTAGGGTAGGATGAAGTAGTGCTAATATATTAAAGTATGGGACGTCTCCCTTTTAAACTTTATATTTTTGGGTTTCTCTGTATCTTAACCTTTACGTCTAGATTATTGCAACACTCTAGTTAAACAATGGCTATGTAACCACCTTAATCCACCTTATATTTGCATCTGAAAATGTAGTGTCTTTAAAAAGATATTTTCTTGACTAATTGTCAGAAATAAAATGTTCATAAAAATTGCTTTGATGTTTAAAAGTCTTTTTCCAGTATAAAAATATATTTGTAGTCCAATAAATTTCCGCTATTTCTTAGAGGGGTAACCTTGTAACACTTCAGTCTTTTTTATGCAATTTGTAACAAGTGTTTCTAATGAGCTTACCGGGTCTTCTGACACCTGCTGTGTCTAGCGGTTTGTTTGTTTATCTTACCAGGAAGATGTTTATGCCTTTTCTCTCTCCAATCTTGTACGATACAAGACTAGCCTGTAAGCTTGGTTCCTCGGAGCCTATTTCAGTCTGTGTGGCTCTGATGGTTCAGCACCTTCTGTTCAAAATATCTCTGGCTGTCAGTATTTGGCAGCAGGCTTTCGAGTCAGGTGAATACTTCCGCTACACGCTCCGGCGTGTTTGGCGGTTCCTCCGATACTTAGTGTACAAACGGCCGTTTGTTTCTTTTCTTCTTCCCCTGTACTCAAATTGTGATTGAGATCCTGCAGGGTATATGTGAGCTGTAATGGTTGCGTCTACGCGTTTCGCCGGTTGGCTTTATCAAGACGGATGGTTTGTGTTCTGAAGCCCGGTGTTTTTAAAGAGCCCTCTTCTCTTTCTGATTGGTTGATGTTTCTTCCTTTTTCTATTGGTGATCTGTTTAAATGACTTTTACTGAGGATTTAAGGTGGACTATCGAATTGTATCTATCTTTGCAAATAGTATAGATACATTTGTTCAATTTATAAGGTGGATTTTTCATTTGTATCTATCTTTTTCAGATGGTATATAAATTTTTTTGTTATTTTATTCGATTTATAAGGTGGATTATTAAAATCTTCTATTATATACATCAATGTTTCTAGTCGACTTATATAATATATTAATATATTGTTTATCAATTTCTAATGGATTTTCTATATATCCAAGCCTAAACGCAGATTATTTCAAAATGGATGTTTGTTATTTCATATAATTATCACATTTTTATGATATATTTTTCCCATTCTTTTGTTAGAATGTATAGCCATCAATTTTTTGTCATCGTATTAATTAGTGTGTTGTATATATAGTTTTCATTATTTTATATAATTCTAGCTTTTATTCTTTACATAGTTCTTTTACTAGATTTGTCCTTATATATTTGGTATAGTGTTGTTAAATTATAAATAATTTTTAGTGACTTATTTCTGAATTTTTTATTATTTAGAAACTAACGATTTCATTATAGAATTTGAGATAGTAAGATAGGTAATAAATTTTGAATCAAGTTTTTTATAAAGAGTAATTTAATTCCCATGTTTTTTAGATGGTTTTTATGGTCTTGTTGAAATATTGAATCTTACTAGTTCTATTTGTTTTCATCATTATGAGGTAAGAAATGGGGAAAGGTCCAGTTCAGAATTTAGTCCTGATGGATATAAAGTCTGCATGTTGTAAATTAATTCTGCCTCTTTTCTTAATAGTTTTTCTTCAAAGTTTCCCCCTCTCCACTCTTGTTTCAATTTCTTTATACCCCAGAATTTAAAGTCTTTTAAGTTATTCTTATGTATTTCTCTGAAATGAGTGTATAGATGAGTTTCTAGATTTCCCTTAGCTATACAGGACAGATGTTCTCGTATTCGTTCTCGTAGGGTCCTTGTAGTTTCTCCTATGTACTGTAACTGGCAAGTGCACTGTATAATGTAGATGACCCCTTTGTCCTGACATCTTATTGTTTCTTTTATGTGATGTATTAATCCGTTAGTGTTGGATATAACTTTCTTACATTTACTGCTAAACTTGCAGGATCTACACCCAAAACAGGGAAAAAAACCTTCTAATTTGTTTCCAGTTAGATCTTTTTGTGTCATGTGTGTTTTTTGTATCTGTTTAAATTCGCTAGGGGCGAGTATCTGTTTAAAATTTTTGGCTTTCCTGTATATGATTGTTGGATTATCTTTCATTTTTTCTCCTATCAGAGGATCTGTTTGGACCAGATGCCAGTGTTTTTTGACAATTCTTTGCAAAATATGATGGTCACTGTTATAGTCTGTGATTAATGCAACATTAATTTTATCTTCTTTCTCTTCTCTATAATTTTTTGGATTTGAATCTTTATTTTTATAAGTAAGTAGATTTTTCCTTTCTTTTTGATCTACTTGTTCCTTAGCTTTCTTTATTATATTAGGGTCATACCCTCTATCATGGAATTTTTTCTCTAATATTTCTATTTGTTCTAAATAGTCGGAGGTTCTTGTACAATTTCGTTTAATCCTGAGGCATTGGCCTTTAGGAATATTCTCCTTCCATTTATTTAAATGGCAGCTATTAAAATGTATTAGATTGTTGGCATCTACTTTTTTGAAGTGTGTCTTAGTTATTATTTCTTTTTCTACAATTTCTATATCCAGATCAAGGAATGTGATTTTTTCTTTACTGATATGATATGTAAATTGAATTCCTATGTCATTTTGGTTCATGTCTGCTATGAATTTTTCCAATTCTTTAGATGTCCCCTTCCATATAAGGATGATGTCATCGATATATCTTTTATAGAGCACGAGATTTGCGCCGAGCTCATGCTTGGATATGAACTCTTCTTCCCATTTGCCTAAGAAGAGATTTGCATAGCTCGGCGCAAATCTCGTGCCCATAGCAGTACCTCTTGTCTGGAGATAGAATTTTCCATTGAAGGAAAAGTAATTTTGATTTAAGATATAATTAATACCTAGAATTATAAAGTCTTTTTGTTTTTGATTGAGTGTATCATCTCTCGTCATATACATTTCTGCCGCTTTAATGCCCAATTGATGTTTGATACTTGTGTATAACGATGATACATCACATGTACTGATGATATAATTATCTTCCCATTTTAATTTATTTAAATTTTGTAATATATCGGTTGTATCTTTGAGGTATGAAGGTAGTGTTTTTACGTATTTTTGCAAAAAACTGTCAATATATTTTGATAAATTTGCAGTTAGTGAACCTATTCCCGATATTATGGGTCTACCGGGTGGATTGATGGGATTTTTATGTAATTTTGGTAAGTAATAGAATATCGGTATTTTAGGGTATTTAGGACAGAGGAAATCAAACTCTTTTTTATGGATTATGCCTTCAGTTGAGGCCTCTTTTAGTATGTTTGTTAACTTTGATAGAAAATTTTTGGTTGGATCTAATTTTATTTCTCTATATGTTTCTGTATCTCCTAGAAGTCTATTGGCTTCGTTAATATAACTTTTTGTATCTAGGAGGACTATGCCTCCTCCCTTGTCCGCTCCTTTGATTGTCAGTTCTTTATTGCTTTGTAAATTTTTAATTATTTCATTTTCTTTTTTAGATAGATTTCTATTTCTAAATTTATTGTCTTTTACACTTGCAATATCTTTTTTCACTAGTTTTTCAAATAGTTCGAGGTTTCTACCTTTCTCAGCACTTGGATAAAATTTAGATTTTAATTTTAGGTCTGTGTGTTGAATCTCTGGAGTAGTTGAAATGACATTTCTTGTTATACCATGAGATGTTATTTGTCTCTCTATTGGATTTTTTGCAAAGAATCTTTTCAAAGTTAATTTTCGCACAAATTGACTTATATGAATATGTGTATTGAATTTATTCATTTTTGTTGTCGGGGCAAAACTTAGACCTAGTTCTAATACTTTTTCTTCTTCTTTAGTTAATACTTTACTACTTAGATTGAAGATACCTGATGGTGATTTTATTTTGTTTTTTTGACATTTTTTAACTGTTCTTCCTCCTCTTGTTCCTCTCTGCTTCTTTTTCTTAGTGGTGGTGCTTTTAGTGCTAACTTGTTTTGTGTTGTTTCTGGTCTTGTTGGATCTAATTCTAAAAAATGTTCCTCATTTTTTGGGGAATTTGGAACTGTGCTTAATTTTTCAAATTTATTATTTGTTTTTATTTTCCAATTGTGATTTATATTTTCTTTTGGTGTTTTTTCAGAATTTCTATTTCTAAAATTTCCATTGTGATTATCTTTTTGTGAGTGTTCTCTATAGTGATAACTATCTTGCCTTTGGGGGCTGTTATAGTCGTTTTTATAGTGGTTGTAGTGTCTTTCACCTTTTTCTGTGTATTCTCTTCTATATGTTTCTCTTTCATTAGGTCTATGTTTATCTTCATAGTGATTGTGATTTTTAAAGTGTGTATTGTATCTTCTATCGTAATTGTAGTGGTTTCTGTACTCTCTTGGTTGGTAATAGTTCCAATTATTATAATTGGTTCTCCATTCTGTGTATCTACCCTGTCTTTCATTTAGCCTATTTTCAAATCTGTGATTACTATGATTATAGTTACCTCTATCTTCATAATAATTTTGTTTTTGTTTTACATGTATTTGTTGTTTATTAGGGATAGAAGTGGTGTGTTGTGAATCTATATCAGTGTTTTGTTCTGCTGTTATTTCTTCTAATTCTGTTTCCATCTCATCTGTCAGTTCTTGATAATCTTCTTCATCCCTTTTGTATTTTCTCCATTTGGTCTCTAATAGATCTTTATTCAGTTTATTTAGATTGGAGATTATTTCTTTCTGTCTAAATTTAAACTCACTGTTTTCCTTCACTTCCTCTAGTTCATTTTTAATTGAGGTAATATTCTCACTTAGTTGTTTCAGTGATTCTTCTCTAGACCTTTTTAGAATGTCTAATAGGGTTTGTGTAGTTTCATTTAAAGCTGTATCCCATTCCATCTGGAATTCTTTTTTTAAATCAAATGTGCATTTTTTCTTAACTCTAAGGCCTCTAGGGGCCCATTTGTTTGCTATATATTTATTTAAGAAGTGTAATTCTATTTTTTGTTTTAGTTCACTAGTCATGTTTTTCTCTAATTTAGCCATCTTTGTGTTTATGTCTATAGGTTCTACCTCAATTATATTTAATTCATTTTCCATAATTTCTTTTAGAATCTCTTCTCTCCAGGTAAATATATCTTTCTCCATTACTAGGCTGCTATTACTTAAGCTCATAAAAAATGAGCTAGGGAAGAATAGATAAGTTGCGTGGGTTAATTTAAGATAAGCGCCAAGTTATTATCCTTAAGCTCCCTCACAGGTAATCTTCCCTATGATTACCAATTTTTAGTATAAACCAAACAAAAGTCAATTATTGAAGTTTGGGAGCGCTAAAAAAGCTTTAAAGACAATATGGAGATTTAAAATTAGCACAATATTTATTGCTGGTGGACAATCTAAAAACATATATAAATCAAAAAATCATAAAAAACAATAATATAAACAGTATAATCAGTCTAGGGTAGGATGAAGTAGTGCTAATATATTAAAGTATGGGACGTCTCCCTTTTAAACTTTATATTTTTGGGTTTCTCTGTATCTTAACCTTTACGTCTAGATTATTGCAACACTCTAGTTAAACAATGGCTATGTAACCACCTTAATCCACCTTATATTTGCATCTGAAAATGTAGTGTCTTTAAAAAGATATTTTCTTGACTAATTGTCAGAAATAAAATGTTCATAAAAATTGCTTTGATGTTTAAAAGTCTTTTTCCAGTATAAAAATATATTTGTAGTCCAATAAATTTCCGCTATTTCTTAGAGGGGTAACCTTGTAACACTTCAGTCTTTTTTATGCAATTTGTAACAAGTGTTTCTAATGAGCTTACCGGGTCTTCTGACACCTGCTGTGTCTAGCGGTTTGTTTGTTTATCTTACCAGGAAGATGTTTATGCCTTTTCTCTCTCCAATCTTGTACGATACAAGACTAGCCTGTAAGCTTGGTTCCTCGGAGCCTATTTCAGTCTGTGTGGCTCTGATGGTTCAGCACCTTCTGTTCAAAATATCTCTGGCTGTCAGTATTTGGCAGCAGGCTTTCGAGTCAGGTGAATACTTCCGCTACACGCTCCGGCGTGTTTGGCGGTTCCTCCGATACTTAGTGTACAAACGGCCGTTTGTTTCTTTTCTTCTTCCCCTGTACTCAAATTGTGATTGAGATGCATATTGCACATTTTCTGTTAATCCAATAAACCTCATTTCACTACTGAAATATTACTGTGTCCTTCAGTTATTTGACAGATCAAAATGAAATTGCTAATCCAAACACCCAATAATTTATAAATAAAAACCATGTAAATTGTCAGGGGTGCCTAAACTTTTGCATACAACTGTATATATATATATATATATATATATATATATATATATACATATATCCTATATTATAAAAGGCCAAGTATGTTTGTCCGATGCAGTCATGTGCAGTAGAGACTGCGCGAGGACAAACATACCTGGCCTTAACTGCAGGCACGATATAGCTTCAGGAAGCTCCAGCACTCTGGAGCTGGAGCTCCTGAAGCTTCAGGCATCTGACGCATATGGAGCCGGAGCATGATTTGTGCTCCGCCTCCATATGAGGGCAGATGCCTGATCATAACAGGCGGTGACACTGTATGTGTCACCATCTGTAACAATCTTTTGCTGGTGCCGGCTGGAGGCATGTGGGCGGCTCAGCAGCGGAGGGGGGAGGGAAGGGGAGGGAGTGGGAAGGCCCTACACTACAGAATTATTATTTTTTTAAAGGAACAGGGAGGGAATATATGGCGATCGCAGGAGGGGAGAAGATGGTGGGACCACTACACCACAGATTTTTTTTTTTTTAAAAGGGGCTTATAGGTACTGGCAAACAGCTGCCAGTATCTAAGATGGTGGCAATAGTTAGAAGGGAAAGGGTGCGAGAGCCATTCGAGGGGGGATCAGGGAGGTTGGAGGGTTAGGGGGACCCTACACTGCAGAAAAATAAAGAGATAGAGGGATAGGGCTATAGGGATAGAGGGATGGGATAGAGGGATAGATATAGAGGGATAGAGATAGAGGTATATGGATAGAGGGATAAGGATAGAGGGATAGAGATAGAGGGATAGAGATAGATGATAGTGGGATAGGGATAGAGGGATAGATGGATAGAGATAGAGCGATAGGGATAAAGGGATAGAGGGATAGAGGTATAGAGATAGAGGGATCAAGATAGATGGCTAGAGGGATAGGGATATAGGGTTAGGGATAGAGATAGATGGATAGAGGGATAGGAATAGAGATAGAGGGATAGAGATAGATGGATAGAGGGATAGCGATAGAGATAGAGGGATAGAGGAATAGGTATATTTCTTTCCTTTACACTAGTATATATATATATATATACACATTCACCGCACACTTTATTAGGTACACTTGTTCAATTGCTTGGTAACATAAATTGCTAATCAGTCAATCACATAGCAGCAACTCAATGCATTTGGGCATCTAGATGTGGTGAAGACGACTTTCTGAAATTCAAAGGAGCATCAGAATGGGGAAGAAAGGGGATTTAAGTGACTTTGAACGTGTCATGGTTGTTGGTGCTAGACGGGCTGGTCTAAGTATTTAAAAAAACTGCTGATCTACTGGGATTTTCACGCTCAACCATCTCTAGGGTTTACAGAGAATGGTCCGAAAAAGAGAAAATATCCAGTGAGCGGCAGTTGTGTGGATGACAATGCCTTGTTGATGTCAGAGGTCAGAGGAAAATGGGCAGACTGGTTCGAGATGAAAAAAAGTGGTTTGGAAATAGCAAAGTGCTACTTGTATTTATGGCCCTATAACTTGCAAAAAAAAGCAAAGAACATGTAAACATTGGTTATTTCTAAAGTCAGGACAAAATTTAGAAACTATTTAGCATGAGTGTTTTTTGGTGGTTGTAGATGTGTAACAGATTTTGGGGGTCAAAGTTAGAAAAAAACGTATGGTAATGTTTATGGATCACAATAACCATGGTAGCGAAATTATGAGTGTACTAAAAAAACACTGGCGTATCCTACAGGGTTGCCATCCAGGTGTTGCTGAATTTGCAGTACCCCCCATGCCTGCCTATAGAAGAAGGAGAAATCTCAGAGATGAGCTTATACATACAGATATTGGAAGTGCAAATAAAAAACAGCAAAGCTATATATCTGATAAAAACTATGGGTGCTATCCTTGTCTGGGATGTGGCAACTGCAATTCAATGATCAAAGGCCCTCAATTTGTACACCCTCTCACTGGTAAGAAATTCTTAATAAAAGGTTTTTACACATGTGATACTGCTTTTGCCATCTATCTCATAAAATGTCCATGTGGAAAAATTTACATTGGCGAGACGACACGTCGTGTCCGTGATAGGATAGTACAACACAAAAGCAATATCAGATGTGGAAATCTAGAGGCACCAGTGTCAGGACATTTTATCCAATGTGGCCACAACATTAGTCAGGTCCGTTTTCAAATCATTGATGCAATGCCACATCCCAGATGGGGGGGGTAATAGAGAGTTAATGCTAAAAAAGAAGGAGGCGTTTTGGATTTACAAACTCAATGCAATGCAACCCTTGGGTTTAAATAAAGAATTGGATTATACTCTATTTTTATAATCATTTTTGCAACTATCTTTGTAATGATTTTGAGTCATGAAATGTCAAATTTGCTGCAATTCTTTTTCATCTAATTTGCTGCAACTGTTTTTCACCAAATTTGCTGCAAATGTTTTTCAACAAAGTGTTTTTTTAATAATTTTCAATAATTTGTCTATCAACAATTTATTTGGTTGAAAGTACATTGGTATCTGTATATGTCATTGTTTTGCATATGCATACATTTCTTGTGTTGATTTTAATTCTATCTTGCACCAAGGTGAAATGAGAACATTAAAGGGACAGTATACTGTAAAATAGTTTTTCCCTTAATGTGTTTACAATTGCTTTTTTTACCAACTGCAGAGTAAAAAATGTATGAAAATTAGCTTTTTAAGGTTTAGTTCTGTATATTAAAGCTCTGATTTTGTGTTTTGAAGCCACAGCCTAATAAAATAGGTTGAGCTTGTAGGTATAATCTGAACTCATTACTATATTACATTGTGCACATATACCTGCTTCTTAATCTTATATCTGTCCTTAAAACAATCACCAATACTTTGAGAGAACAATGGAAAATCAACATTTTATTACCTTATCTCTGCTTTATCACACTGGGAGTGTAATTTCTTCTGCTGGCTGTGTTTACAAAGCTTATCTATAGCTGGTACGCGCGGCCACAAACTTTCAGAATAGGTGGGATACCACATGCTAAATTAACAATTTCAAATGCCAATATAAGGGTAAAGGAGCTACTTGTAAACAATTTAATACACTCCACCAGGTAAAGTGGATCATTGGGAACAAATTAAAGGGGAGAACATTTTTGAGTAAACTGTCCCTTTAAGTTCTAATATAGATGCAATTAAGTGAGTAACCACTAGGTGGAAGTGTTGAGAAATGTTAATTGAACACCTGTGCACAGGTAGGCCTTTATAAGGTTTGAACAGTGTGTTTTAGCTTTGTATGATTAAGGGTGTTCCACCCGAAACGTCACTGTTTTATTCCAGCATGTGGAAATAAAGATACATTTTTATACTGCAAGGTGCTGCCTTCTTCTGTGGATTCATTGTGACTAAAGGGATTACAGCACCCTTTTTGGCCTGCACCTGACAGTGGAGCTGAGCTACAAACTGTTCTAGTAATCTAGGTGATGGCGTTTAAAGGGACAGTCTACTGAGGTAAGGGGCAGTCTGCAGGTAATCACAGAGGTAAAAAGTATATTAATATAACCGTGCTGGTTATGCAAAACTGGCAAACGGGTAATAAATGGATTATCTATCTTTTTAAATTTTATATAACTGGTGCTTACAGAGGGCTGCAAAGCATTGATACGTACTGCAGGAGTTACATTTATAAAAATGCAGAATGATGTCTGAGGTGGCAGAGATAAAACAGCACAGGGAGTGATATCCAGTTTCCCTTGCTGGCAGTTTGGTTTTTGTTTTTCATTTTTATTGTTGAAAGCCAACTACCATAGGTGCAACACATTGAGTCTACAGTAATGTACTATATGTTCTATATGGCACTGTGAATCAGGGATAGGGTTAAATTGCAACATTTGGTATGGCACTAAATATGCAGATGTGAATTTAAAGGGACATTTTAATAGGGGGGAAAAACCTTTAGTTCATTGCAGCAGTTTAATTATCTATTCCATTATTTGCACAGCAGGAAACTCACTGCACATGTGATATACACGGGGGCCATGCTGGCTTAGGAAAAAGTGCCAATGTGGCCATGAGATCTCATACCTGAATACAGAACATATCAAACAGCAGCTGCAAAAAGCAAGAAACTGGTCCCCTGCTAAGTACTTAGGCCCCTATTTATCAAAGGTCTTGCGGACCTGATCCGACAGTGCGGATCAGGTCCGCAAGACCTCGCTAAATGCAGAGAGCAATACGTTCTCTGCATTTAACATTGCACCAGCAGCTCACAAGAGCTGCTGGTGCAACGCCGCCCCCTGCTGACTCGCGGCCAATCGGCCGCCAGCAGGGAGGTGTCAATCAGCCCGATCGTATTCGATCGGGTTGATTTCCGGCGATTCCTGTCTGCCTGCTCAGAGCAGGCGGACAGGGTTATGGAGCAGTGGTCTTTAGACCGCTGCTTCCTAACTTGTGTTTCTGGCGAGTCTGAAGACTTACCAGAAACACGGCCCTTCAAGCTCCGTACGGAACTTGATAAATATGGGCCCTAGTGTCTGCTGCTGTTGTTTTTTTGTAGGTTATCCTTTTTATAATATGATGTGTCTATTTCTTTGCTAAATTCATAAGTCTCTTAAAATTGCATTCTCTAGGGTCAATTTATCCTTCAGGCTCACCAGAAACAGAAGTTATGAAGCAGCGGTCTAAAGACCGCTGCTCCATAACTTGTCCGCCTGCTCTGAGGCGGCGGACAGAAATCAACCTGATCGAATATGATCGGGTTGATTGACACCCCCTGCTAGCGGCCGATTGGTCGCAAATCTGCAGGGGGCGGTATTGCACCAGCAGTTCACAAGAACTGTTGGTGCAATGATAAATGTATTGATGTGCAGAGGACATTATACGCTACATTGTATCATGTCCGCTCACACATTAATAAATTGACCCCTCTATCTTAACCATGAAAGTTTAAAGTTGACATTTATGTCCCTTTAAATTACAGGACAAGTGGAGGAAATGAATAATGGCAGCATACTGCAAAGTTTCTTTCACTATTCAAGCATTTTGGTCTAGATTACAAGTTAAGCGCAAAATATTGCGATATTTGCGCTCAACTTAGTAATACCAGAACAAGCAAATGTGTGCTGGTATTACAAGTGATGTGCAATGTGAACACGACCTCACAGAAGCATTGCGCTCACAAGAGCCCGCTTCCATAGTCTCCAATAGCGCAGCGAAGGGGGTAAGTTGCGCATCGATGGGAAGCAAATATAAGTAAATGTATGAGTTAATATGTGTATATACACCTATTAACACATACATATATATGTATATAAGCATATACATATAGATTTACAGGGAACACACAGTCCCAATAGACCACAATGTAAAGGCACTTTTTTTTTCTAACACCCGCCAACTTTAGCCCCAAAAAGTGTTTAGTGCAGTTTTTTTTTTTTTTTTTTTTTTTTTTTTTAAACTACATATTTTTTATTTTTTTTTAAAAGGGATCTCAAGTGTTATTTTGGGGGCACTTTGGGGACATTTATTGCGGTAGCAATAACTAGCCACTTGTAATGGCTTGTTATTTATCGCACACCCGTAAACAGGTGAATTTGCCTGTTTGCGGGCACACAATAAATTAGCACTCCACTTGTAATCTAGCCCTTTATGGGAAATATCCCTTTAAATAAAGTACATCAAAACAACAGTGGCAAGACTTAATAGAATAAGGAAGAGCAAAAGCTTAAAACTTGCTGTATGTCACATGCTGATGCTTAATAGTCATATTGTGTCCACCAACCTCCCCCCACCTGATCTCTCTCTCAGTTACGGCTCTTCAGCAGAATGCAAAACAGCAGAACAGCATTGGGACAGGATTCAGAGACACTGTGTGATAACTCCTATGATTGGTTAAAGAATCATCAAGGGAAACGGGCTGAAAGCTTTAAGTCACGTAGCAAACAGAGCAGGAATGGCCAGATTTTCAATTAATTTCCCATGTACCCTTATGCATATATTTATAGGCCTGTAAACATAATTAAACATTTAGTGCTATATTACAAGTGGCGCGCTTACGTTGACAGCGCAATCTATATAGGTTTAACTCGCCAGCGCTAACTATTACTAGTTGAAAGTAAATGCGTTCTCTTGAGCACAATCGAATTTACCACCTGTCGGGTTAGCGTGACTAAAGACCTTGCGTAAAGGGTTAGGGATAAAATAAAAGTTGCACTAAACACAACATAAATTCTATAATAATATTTAATAATGTGTTTTATTGTGTATTTACTGTAAATATTTAACAATCTAATATTCTTCACATACAGGAAAATGTTATATATTATATATATATATATATTACTATAAATATCTGTAGATACCAATACCTGTATATATTCCTATAGATATATAGCTATAGATATATATTTTACGTTAACATTGTCAGAGGTATATAGAAATATTTATTTAATAATAACAATTAAAACAAAAATATATGTGAATAATAATGGAATGTAAAATATGCGTAATTGTGCTTCGGGTTTCACAATTGAAATATCTTAAGGTGTGTTATATAAAGTATTAAAAAAATATTAATAATTATTATAGATACTGCAAAAATATATAGATATTTTATGAATTACACTAATTATTCATGTGCACTAACCTGACATGAGTTATATTAAGGTGCATTATGTATTCTTTAAATATAAAATATTGAAAAATTTTAATGATTAATGTAAATAATTATTATAGATGTACTATAAAATTCTAAATAATCAAAAGAATATATATATATATATATATATATATATATATTTTACAGTATCTATAATAATTACTAATTATTATTAATATTTTGTAATTTTATTTATTTAATATTTTACATAACGCGCCTTATGATAACACATTCTTTATGTGCGGTAACCTAACACTGAGTTAGACCTAAAGCGTGAAACCTGAATCGCGTTACGCATATTTTCCATTAACAATGTTCTTCCCATAAAATTTTTTAATTTTTTTTAAATATTTATTTCTGTATATATGATAATGTTTATGTGTGTGTATATATATATATATATATATATATATATCTAAAGGAATATACTATATACAACTTGCATTTCAGTCAATTGGTACTGACTCGTGCGTGACTCCACAGGAGTGAGCACAATGTTATCTATATGGCACACATGAACTAGAACTGTCTAGCTGTGAAAAGCTAATAAAATGCAATGAGATAAGAGGCAGCCTTCAAGAGCTTATACATTAGTATATGAGCCTACATAGGTATAGCCTTCATCAAAGAATACCAAGAGAACCAAGCAAATTTAATGTTAAAACTAAGATGGAAAATTGTTTAAAACTGCATGCCCTATCTGAATCTTGAAAGTTTAATTTTGAATTTACTGTCTCTTTATAAATAAAAAATAAAATTTTCCTGTATGTCAAAAACATTGGAATGTGAAATATTAAAAACTCCTGTCAGATTAGGGCACAAGCAATAAGTGTTTTTCTTTCATTGAAGTCTATAGGGAGAATAAGATAACGTGGTTGCGATATCCTTTTAGTTAGCGTGTATCGGGTTCGCCAGTGTGCATAACTTTTACATTCAATTTGTAATACTGGCGCTAACCTGCATGCGCGAAAAGATTACTTCTAGAGATGTTTACACTCAAGCAGGACTGCTAAATATCGAATCACTTGTAATCTAGCCCTTAGTGTGGAGTACAAGTCGCAAACCTACATGAGAGTCACATACAGGGTAAGATCTGCCATGGGGGAGGTTGCATGATCAAAAAGCTATAGCACACATATAAAGGGGCAGTAAGATCAAAATACACCATAAAGTAATGAATTAACACAAATTAAAAGCCTTTGCAATATATATTCATTAATGATTTAAAAAGTTCTTGTCCTGCGTTCGCGAGAGACCATGGAAGTCAAATTCTGCAGCCTATGTATGCTGCAAAATACCAAACCAGTTACATACTACACAAAACCATCTACAGGACGGTTACTAATTCAGAGCTCTGCCCTCTGTCCCTACTTTAGCTCCCAAGAACTTTATAAAAGTCACGGTTTGCAGAGGACCACCTTTTCAGAGACCTGATCTCCCGATCTCCTCCAAGTTATGCCCACTCCAGGGCCAGGCCTGTCATGGCATAACTTCACCCCAGTATGCCAAATGCCACAAATGGATCTCCCTGACTAAGCCACCCAACTTTCCATCCCAATAGTCTTCGGGAAATGATGAAAGGTATGATACACTGAAATTGCAGTGCACAAACTTATGTACAGCTCTAATTAGCCACAAACTCTTTTACAGCTCTGGCCACAGTAACACACCAAGGCTTTCAAGCATGGGCGTCTCCTGGAATCATATATGGGGGGTATCCAGTGAGAAGTAGAGGAGCCACTAATACTTGCCAAAGCCACTGATTAAATAATAAAGCATTCACGTATATCTGTACATTTATATTCTATTATATATATGCACACAAAGTGGGAAAACATCACTATAGTGAGATGGATGATCACAGTTGAGGGTACACACGATTAAGGGTGCCAGATGTCCTCCACAAAAATACTGGAGAACCTGTGGGTGAATGGACATAGATGATAGGTGGAGTCACAAAATAGCCCTCTGAAGAAGTCTTCCTTAATTAAACCATAGCCTTGACCCCACCATGTATATTTTCACAACTGATCAGTCATTTTATCCCCTTAGGCTTCCATTAACATACAAATAAATTACCCTGTTTGGCTGTACAGAGTAAACATAGAACAGTTATTTAACACCCCAAGACTGCCAGTAACACATAAAACAGTGTTGTTTTTTACCCTTTTTCGGGTCATGTTTGTATTACATAGATGCATAGGGGGACTTTTACATATAGCTGAACTCAGGGGACATTATAAAACTGGATAATTAATGTGTCCAGTTTTTTTGTTTAGATTTTACTGTTCCGTTTGAAAAAATACTGAACTGTCCAGTTGAATACTGGACACCTGGCAACCTTGCACATGGTGAGGACAGACACTATCATGTCTACATTTTCGGATAGTTTGTAAGCATAATTTGCCTATTGTGAATACATTGATAATTCTAAATGCTTTTAAAACATGCAGATGTCATAGGTAAACATTTTATAATAGGTAAGTTTGATGTATACGTTTTCCTAAACTAAACAACAAAGGAACAGTTCAGAAAGCTGTATTAGGGCAGAGGCTTTCACAGTATTTTCATTTCTCATAACAAGGTTGAGCAGGGAATTCACAGATCATACAAGTCAGCTTTTTAGGAAATATAGCTAACTCATACAGTAAGTAGGTCAGTGTCACTGCTTTTATTCCATGTGGTTTCTGTAACATATTATGTGCCTCCCACATACCCTCCCAACCTCACAGGAATGCGCAGTGTTGTTTCTCTTAACAGCTGTGAGGGAATCATCAGATGCAGAAGGAATTCCAACTGCAGAGCAGTAGCAGGGGGAGACAAACTTAGCTTGTGTGTATAACCTGCAGCTATGAACTGTAACTATTACTCACTCCATATACACCCTCACTATAACACCATCCTTAGCTCTATATACAGCCTCACTACAACTCCTCCCATGGCTCCATATACACCCTCACTATAACTCCATCCTTAGCTCCATATACAGCCTCACTACAACTCCTCCCATGGCTCCATATACACCCTCACTATAACACCATCCTTAGCTCCATATACAGCCTCACTACAACTCCTCCCATGGCTCCATATACACCCTCACTATAACACCATCCTTAGCTCCATATACAGCCTCACTACAACTCCTCCCATGGCTCCATATAACACCCTCATTATAACTCCACCTATAGCTCCTTTACACCCTCATTATAACACCTCCCATAGCTCTATATAAGCCTGTAACTATAACACCATCATTAGCTCCATATAAACCCCCATTATAAAACCTAAACCCATAGCTCCATATAAACCTACACTATAACACCTCCCATAGCTCCATCTAAACCCTCACTATAACACCATCCTTAGCTCCATATAAACCCTCAGAATGCAGAAAAGAGGTGCGCTATGTGTGTTGCAAATGGGGTCAGGTAAGGGAGTGATTAAAAGATGGCTTCCAGATAAAAGACAAACAAAAAAAACCACTGTAGACATTTGCATTGGTGCCCCAAGACTAACTTAAAGGTACAGTCTAAACCAGAATTATTATTGTTTTAAAAGATAGATAATCCCTTTATTACCCATTTCCCAGTTTTGCATAACCAACACAGTTATAATAATATACTTTTAACCTCTGTGATTATCTTGTATCTAAGCCTAGTCAAACTGCCCCTTTATTTCAGTTCTTTTGACAGACTTGCAGTCTAGCCAATCAGTGCCTGCTCCCAGATAACTTCACGTGCACGAGTACAGTGTTATCTATATGAAATACGTGAACTAACACCCTTTAGTGGTAAAAAACTGTTAAAATGCAATCTGAAAGAGGTGGGCTTCAAGGTCTAAGAAATTAGCATATGAACCTCCTAGGTTAAGTTTTCAACTAAGAATACCAAGAGAACAAAGCAAAATTGGTGATAAAAGTAAATTGGAAAATTGTTTAAAATTACATGCTCTATCTGAATCATGAAAGTTTATTTTGGCCTAGACTGTCCCTTTAACTTAAATTATTAGTTCTAGCATTAATTTTCCTTTTAGAGTTGTTCACACACATTATTTTATAGTTGCACAAAAGCGACGGGCAGATATGATGTTCAAATTATAGAACGATTTTTCCCTTGACATTTGCCTTCTGTTTCTACAGAATGAAAGTAAACATTTGAATATCAAATGCATAATTAATCAATGTAAAATTAAAATATTCAGATATAGCATTTAAATATTACACATAAAAATAGATTCCCAAAGCCTTACAATAAAGACTATGGGAATCTATGTTCAAATGTTGATATCTGAAAATATATATATATATATATATATAACAGTAGCAAAGATGTGCACTCTCACTTAATGACAACTGCCAGGGTGCTAGTAAAAATCAATATAGAAAGAAGAAACAAACTTGCACTCGCTGGTCTTTTTAGTGAAATTATTTACTGAAAAATTGTGACGTTTCGAGGACAAAAAATCCCCTTCCTCAGACAATGTGTTTAACAAACAAGAGTGACTTTATACACTGTGTAACCCAAACCCCTCCCCTCAATTAGACAAAAAAAACGCCAAATTGGTAACCATGGTGACCACTGAGTCACATTGTACACAACAAGTGTTTACCATATAAAATATGTGCTATCGTATAAACATATTTAAAGATGAGCCATCCTGGCTCTAACAAAACAGTGACAGCCCAAGTGCGCATTAGGGAAACTGTGATGCAATGGAAACGAGCGTGAAAAACAAACAGATCACTTGATAAGTATAATGAGAGTTACCATTCAATCATTCATACTGCCCTTTGTTACTCCATAGAGAGTTACAGATGCTAAAGAGTCAAATCGCCAGTTTTAAACTCACCAAAAATGAAACATAACCCACAGACTCAGGAGCCGTTCACTGCCGCATCGGTATACAACGCCGGGTAGAGAACCCGGAACTACGCAGGCCTCTTGGTAGGCCTATCGTCTCTGCTCGTGATTCCATCACTTCAAGGCTGGCCATTTTTGTGGACGTTTTTCTATAACCATTGGTGAAGAATATGAGGTCTTACCTTAGGGATTCCACACAACTCATTGAAGAGATAAGAACTATTACGTTCCAAGAGCCGTGTATCCTGGTAACGGCTGATGTTAATAGTCTTTACACTATCATCCCGCATGAGGCAGGGAAGCAACTAGTGTCTGATGCTTTGGATAGATATCCGTATGTGGGTCCTCCGAGGGACTTCCTTATTAAACTGCTTGATCTAAGTCTGCGGCTAAACTATTTCAAGTTTGAGGGAAAGTACCATCAGCAAATTTCTGGTACGGCCATGGGATCGAATGTGGCCCCCTCACTAGCCAACATCTTTATGGAGCATTACGAAACAGCAGTGATGGGAATCTACCATAAGCCTGAAGTACTATTCTATAAAAGGTACATTGACGATTTGCTAATTGTCTGGAGTGGCACAGTCTCTGAGCTTGAAACATGGTTTACACAGCTGAACTCTCTTTGTAATCCAGTAAAGTTCAAGTTGAAGCATGATATGTCAAACATTGAGTTCCTAGACCTCAATATCTTCAAAAGGGATAATGGCCAACTAGGGACTTCACTGTTCACTTGGGCTGTCACTGTTTTGTTAGAGCCAGGATGGCTCATCTTTAAATATGTTTATACGATAGCACATATTTTATATGGTAAACACTTGTTGTGTACAATGTGACTCAGTGGTCACCATGGTTACCAATTTGGCGTTTTTTTGTCTAATTGAGGGGAGGGGTTTGGGTTACACAGTGTATAAAGTCACTCTTGTTTGTTAAACACATTGTCTGAGGAAGGGGATTTTTTGTCCTCGAAACGTCACAATTTTTCAGTAAATAATTTCACTAAAAAGACCAGCGAGTGCAAGTTTGTTTCTTATATATATATATATATATATATATATATATATATATATATAATCAAAAGATACATTTCATAAAACTTTTTTTGTAAAAACAAATGTTTGAAGGTTTGTCAAACACTTGGCAATTGTTTAGATCCAACAAATCCATCGCTACTACACTGTAGTTCAACTTTTAAACTATAATTGAATGTTGAATGATGATTTTTTAAATGCTTACAACTGAAATGCCTGAAATTTGGGAATTTGCCCTGTCATCATTACCTCTACAAAACGGTATACATTTCAAAACTGAATCAATTTACTTTAATATGGGATAATTATTATTTTTTATGGATTTAAATACGTCTACCATAAAAATTGCTGTACCAATCTTCACAAAATTTGGCAGACAGATCTTTTAGGGAAGATTATTTTTAACTTGGTTTGGTTGCATTAGAATAATGTTTTTGTAATTAAAAAAGGGAACTCAATGTATGCATATACAGATGACAGTTTTTTCAGTCCTGAATTGTCTCAAATTTTAAATCAAAGTTTCAGTAATACTAATTATCCTAGTTCAAAATAATGTTTAGGTTGATTCTAAAATATTTTATTGATCTAGTAGATTTACATTTATTTTGTCAATTTTATTGACATAGGAATTATATGTAATAGTTATTTCTACACTATAAACCTAGCTGTGTATATTTGACCTGGGCAGGCAGGTGGCAAAAGAATAAAAAACAGTTGAGTTGACTTATATGGCTCCTAAAATGGATTTATTCATAATGAGAGCAAAGATCATTTTTTGTTAGGGATTGTAGAAATCTGAGATTGAGAAGGGCTAATATGAGAATTAGGACTGATATTTTTTAGCATGGTTGTAGGGCAGATATAATCACCAATTGAATATGCTATGCATTGAAAGTAGTAAATTGTTTCACTTGTATCTGTGAATGATCAGAAGTGTGCTTGTTATTGTTTTATTTATCTATTTATTTTTTTATTTAAAAAGATTAGACTGAAATGCCTCAAACTTTCAAAGAGATATGTGGCAAATGTTTTATTATATATAATATATAGAAAAGCACTCATCTGCAAAAGCATATTCTAAGGCAAGAAACCACCAAGGAAAAGCCTCTTTTAGCCAAATGTGCGTTTCACAAAAGGAAACTTTCCTAAAGTATCTCAATCTATTTCTGCCCAGAAAGGACAGTCTATTCTGGAAATACCAGGCAATTCCCCTCTGAGCGTGGGACATGGTAACTCCAAATATACATTTCTGCCTTCTTTGGGTGCGGTGCAGCCATATGGCTCTAAAAGCATTGGGTAGGGAGTCCATGTCTGATTACCTCCATCATACTTAGGGAGACCATGTTCCCAACAAGAAAAAAAAATGGCTAATTTACATGTAAAATAATTTGTATTTAATAATAAACTATATTTTTAATTTTAGTCATTATTAATAAAAATGTAATTAATAATTCATTTGAATTTTCACTTGATTTTTCTAACAGATATATATTATTCTTTATTTTTAATATCTGGGTATTATTTTTAGCACCTGGATTCTGACTGCTAGAAGTCAGCAATAATTCCATTATTATTAATAATAATACAGGGAGTGCAGAATTATTAGGCAAATGAGTATTTTGACCACATCATCCTCTTTATGCATGTTGTCTTACTCCAAGCTGTATAGGCTCGAAAGCCTACTACCAATTAAGCATATTAGGTGATGTGCATCTCTGTAATGAGAAGGGGTGTGGTCTAATGACATCAACACCCTATATCAGGTGTGCATAATTATTAGGCAACTTCCTTTCCTTTGGCAAAATGGGTCAAAAGAAGGACTTGACAGGCTCAGAAAAGTCAAAAATAGTGAGATATCTTGCAGAGGGGTGCAGCACTCTTAAAATTGCAAAGCTTCTGAAGCGTGATCATCGAACAATCAAGCGTTTCATTCAAAATAGTCAACAGGGTCGCAAGAAGCGTGTGGAAAAACCAAGGCGCAAAATAACTGCCCATGAACTGAGAAAAGTCAAGCGTGCAGCTGCCAAGATGCCACTTGCCACCAGTTTGGCCATATTTCAGAGCTGCAACATCACTGGAGTGTCCAAAAGCACAAGGTGTGCAATACTCAGAGACATGGCCAAGGTAAGAAAGGCTGAAAGACGACCACCACTGAACAAGACACAAGCTGAAACGTCAAGACTGGGCCAAGAAATATCTCAAGACTGATTTTTTTTAAGGTTTTATGGACTGATGAAATGAGAGTGAGTCTTGATGGGCCAGATGTATGGGCCCGTGGCTGGATTGGTAAAGGGCAGAGAGCTCCAGTCCAACTCAGATGCCAGCAAGGTGAAGGTGGAGTACTGGTTTGGGCTGGTATCATCAAAGATGAGCTTGTGGGGCCTTTTCGGGTTGAGGATGGAGTCAAGCTCAACTCCCAGTCCTACTGCCAGTTTCTGGAAGACACCTTCTTCAAGCAGTGGTACAGGAAGAAGTCTGCATCCTTCAAGAAAAACATGATTTTCATGCAGGACAATGCTCCATCACACGCGTCCAAGTACTCCACAGCGTGGCTGGCAAGAAAGGGTATAAAAGAAGAAAATCTAATGACATGGCCTCCTTGTTCACCTGATCTGAACCCCATTGAGAACCTGTGGTCCATCATCAAATGTGAGATTTACAAGGAGGGAAAACAGTACACCTCTATGAACAGTGTCTGGGAGGCTGTGGTTGCTGCTGCACGCAATGTTGATGGTGAACAGATCAAAACACTGACAGAATCCATGGATGGCAGGCTTTTGAGTGTCCTTGCAAAGAAAGGTGGCTATATTGGTCACTGATTTGTTTTTGTTTTGTTTTTGAATGTCAGAAATGTATATTTGTGAATGTTGAGATGTTATATTGGTTTCACTGGTAAAAATAAATAATTGAAATGGGTATATATTTGTTTTTTGTTAAGTTGCCTAATAATTATGCACAGTAATAGTCACCTGCACACACAGATATCCCCCTAAAATAGCTAAAACTAAAAACAAACTAAAAACTACTTCCAAAAATATTCAGCTTTGATATTAATGAGTTTTTTGGGTTCATTGAGAGCATGGTTGTTCAATAATAAAATTAATCCTCAAAAATACAACTTGCCTAATAATTCTGCACTCCCTGTAATAATAATAATAATAACAATAATGTAATTGTGCATATAGCATGCTTATAGATATTTATTATTTGTAAGCTGTTTCTATTCTTCCCCTTAAAAAACTTATCTCACTTTTTCCCCAACTGATGCAACTAAAAAAACAATTCTTTATAAATAAAGTAAATATTTAATTCTTGAACTTACCTTCTAGTACCACCTCCTTGCCAGTCTTCTTGAGCGCCTGTACTGCATCATCATGTGTAGCCTCTGATAGGTCAGCCCCATTTACAGAAAGGATAGCGTCCCCAACATATAGGGCTCCAGTTAGGTCAGCTGCCAGGCCCTTAAAAATCTTAGAGATGAGTATGGGCATCTTGTTCTCTCTGCCCCCTGAAGAACAAAAATAAATAGGATAAAACTTTGAATACAAGTTTTTTTTACTAAATTGTGAAATATATCAAACTCAGTAGTTTATTATTGACACAAGACATGGGGTAATCAACACCTTTTGGATGGAAATATAAATGTATACAAAGTCTATTTAAACTACACTCCTAAATATAACACACTATAATTATTAGTATTATTATTACCAACTCATGCAGTACTTAGTCACTGAACCAATGTGCAGGGGCGAAACCTACAGGGGGTGCAGAGGTCGCAGGTGCGACTGGGCCCCTGAGGGTGGGGGCCCAGCTTTAAAAAAAAAAAAAAAAAATTTAATAAAAAACGTTAACCTACTACTGCCTGCACTGATATCATGTGAGTGTGACATGACTACAGGGGTTAGTGTTTCTGTTTTACCCATTGGTGTTTATGTTGTGTGTATTTGTGTATGTATGTATGTGTGTATGTTTGTGGAACCAGCAAATTACAGACCTTGTAACTACAGCATGGGGGGGGGGCAGGGGGTAAACAGTGTCACTATACAGTATGGGGGGGGGTGGACCATGTCACTGACTACTGTGGTCACTTTATAAAGTACTGGGCGGGTAGGGTCAGGCCAGCTCTCTCACCGATAGATTACAGACTGTGTCACTAACTTACTATATACAGTACTGGGGGGTTAAATAGTGTCACTATATATATATATATATATATATATATATATATATAAATATATATATATATATATATATATATATATATATATACAGCAATAGGGGGTCAGACCATCTCACAGACTGTGAGCACAGGGTACCTCCTTTTGCAGACATGTAATCTGATTCACATTTTTTTTCTGTGTTAAATGTAAAAAAATAAATAAAAAAATGATATGTATGAAATTCACATTTTTTTGGAGGGGGGAGGGGCGGTGGGGGGGGGGCCTTCTTAGATTCTTGCACCTGGGCCCTGTGGTTTCTAGTTATGCCTCTGCCAATGTGTAAGTCTTTTGCAATCACTGAGTTCACATATTGTTTCTTTTGTTTAGTTTAGTTTTTTTTGTTTTTGGACCAATCACATTCTTTCAGAAAATATCTTTAGTTTGCAGAAAGAACCACAAATATAAAAAAAGCCACTACCCAGAATGCAGACGTCATTTTTCTTGTCTTGTGTCATTTGGTTGTTATGTATCCAGTAAAATAACGGTGTGGAAATAATTATTTTATAAATCTCACAATCATTTTATTGTTAAACGTTTAGTATCTTTTCGCCATCTAAAAACACCAAAATGTATCAATTATGTCTAAGAAAAGTTAGAAGCAGATTGATTTTCGTTGTTTATTGATAAAGTGACAAAAATGTATTATTGCTAGTATTAAATTTATTTATTTGAAATGTGCCAAAATATTCCATAGCACTATACAGGGGATATAATGAAGACAAGACAGGCAAGGGAGATTGGGACAGAAGGTTTACAAGCGAGACCTTTCAGTCCAAGGACCAGATGATCAAAAGCTCACCAGAATGGAGAGAAATCACACAACATCTTTGACCATTATATTGTAATGTAGGTGTCTCGCTTTTCATATCCCAAGCCCTGCATAGTATGACCAACAGCTCTCAAGCTAAAATTTGCCTTTATAAAATTCCTTGAGGGACCTCACAGTACTGACAAGACTGCTGAGATAATCTAGACAGAGTGGAGAGTTTTAGATTATTTTGCATCTTTATGCAAAAAAGTAGTAGAAATAAAATATCTAACCAGAAAATGACAGATAAAACTGAAGTTTTTATAATATCCCATGTCTTCAATTTTTGTATTTTAAAAGGTTATGTGACCACCACTATTTAAACTATGCAATTCTACTGATGGCTCTGATACTCCACTAAAGGGCACTCAAGTCAAAATTAAACTTTTATGATTCAGATAGATGTGATTTTAAACCACTTTCCAATGTACTTCCATTAACAAAATGTGCACAGTCTTTTTATATTTACTCATTTTGAGTCACCAGCTTGCCTCCTACAGAGCATGTGCAAGAATTGACAGAATATACGTATATGCATTTGTGATTGGCTGATGGCTGTCACATGATACAGGGGGAGTGGAAATAGACAAAACTTTGAAATGTGTCATAAAAAAATCTACTACTCATTTGAAGTTCAGATGAAGAGTTATTGTATTTTCTTTTTCTCATGCATTTGTTTAATCGGCAAATCTGCTGTATTTAGCAGCACTCGAAGGAACTTAACGTGGGTAAAATTTAAACTGCAAAGTGCATTACATTTGTTTTTATGGTGTTTTTAATTCATCTCATGTTGAATATCAACTTTTAAAAACTGATATTCCAGTAAAACAGAAAACACTTTTTGACTACTGACCCTTTGAAAGAGGGGAAGGTCTTGTTTTGAATTATGGGTCACTTGTCCCCTTAGAATACATGCAATCACCTTAGGTAACACTGAACCCAATTTTTTTTTCTTTCATGATTCAGATAGAGCATGCAATTTTAAGCAACTTTCTAATTTACTCCTATTATCACTTTTTATCACTTTTTCTTCGTTCTCTTGCTATCTTTATTTGAAAAAGGCATCTAAGCTATTTTTTGGTTCATAATGCTGGACAGCATGAATTTATCCACCAATCAGCAAGAACAACCCAATTCAAATAAAGATAGCAAGAGAATGAAGAAAATTTGATAATAGGAGTAAATTAGAAAGTTGCTTAAAATTGCATGCTCTATCTGAATCACAAAATAACAAATTTGGATTCAGTGTCCCTTTAACTTTACACCAGAGTATAATGGGTACTAAAGACCCATCTTTCTCACCCATGTTGCATATCAGCAGCATATACAGTTATTAACAACATTGAACTATATCATAAATTAGGTGTAAATGTAATACTAACAACAAAAATCCATTATCGTGATATTAAAATAAATTTTTTCACTTAAAAGACATCATTTAAAGTGTATTGCACGTTTTATTTATTTTAACAGCTGTTGCTAAACTGAATATATATATATATATATATATATATATATATATATATATATATATATATATATATATATATATATATAGATGATAGATAGATAGAGATATATCATTTTTTTATGCTTGTGTTCCTATCCACTATTTATCAACAAGTGAGCAACCAGTTCTTTTTAAAGTTCAGCATAACTCAAAACATCTTTGTGTTTGACAAGTGATACGTGTAAAATGTGCCTTTCCAACGTAGTTGCGATTATCTGTCAGTATATGGCAAGACATACATTCACATATGTATATGTATTTAATGTGTGATATTTTGTAAAGCCAACAAGATCTGTAGGAGTCCCAAAACATCTGTTTTTTTTTTTGTTCTTACAGCAATAGAAATATTGCACGGTTCTTAAAAAAATGTTTTTTTTTTATTATTATTTTTAAGCATATGAAACCTGTCACAATAGATGGTTTTAAATATATTTCTACAAAGGTTTTTTTTTGGTTAAGCACACCACAAAAAGACTATTTGCAACCTAGCACACACATTGTGGAAGTGCTACCAAGGTGACCAAACAATGGTTAGTTGATAGATGGTTTTAAATATAAATATATATTTTTAAAGGGGGAAAAGGCAATACAAAAAGATGTCATCATTTGGAGAAGACAAACTGTTTTAAACAGTGACGTTTTAAACCCTGTAAGTTAGAGGTTTCACAATTTATAGTGTGAGAATTGTTAAAATCCTGTTATAGAAGATATCAGTTGTGGCCAATTACTTCCTATAGAAAGTATTTCTGTGCACTGTTCTCGCAAAATCAGATAACTGTTCTCCTGTGACTGAAAAAAAATAAAAATATAATACTTTTAAAATATTATAAGTTAAAAATAATAATAATAATAATTGAGCAAACATATACAGTATACCCATCAAGCTTATATATAAATTGCATTCAGATTGTTTATCACTTATCAGGATGGTTAATTTTGCAAGTGTAAATAATTATTTTCCTTTAAAACTTTACAAAGGGATCAATCCAAACACCACCATATTTTTTTATCATTTTTCTGATTTTTTTTTTCACACAATTTTTCCACATATTTGTGCCAATAAGCAAGACAGAACATCAAATAGTTAAAGGGACAGTTCACTGTAAAAAAAATGACTTGTTATTCCAGCATTTGCTCTCTGAAACCACAGCCCATCAAAATAGGCTAAGCTTGCTGACAGATCAGATTTAGTTATCTTATCACTCAGATGCTTCCCTTTCTTATCTTTATCTCTGTACAATACTTAGAAAGAATAATTGAAAATTAACACTTTGGGGCATATGTATCAAGCTCCGAATGGAGCTTGATGCCCCGTGTTTCTGGTGAGCCTGCAGGCTCGCCAGAAACAGCAGTTATGAAGCAGCGGTCACAAAGACCTCTGCTCCATAACCTGTCCGCCTGCTCTGAGCAGGCGGACAGGAATCGCGGGAAATCAACCCGATCGAGTACGATCGGGTTGATTGACACCCCCGTGCTGGCGGCCGATTGGCCGCGAGTCTGCAGGGGGCGGCCTTGCACCAGCAGCTCTTGTGAGCTGCTGGTGCAATGCTGAATATGGCGAGCGTATTGCTCACCGTATTCAGCGATGTCTGTCGGACCTGATCCGCACTGACGGATCAGGTCCGACAGACATTGATAACTAGAGGCCTTTATCTCCTCCTCCCACTGTGAGTGTAATTTCTTCAGCTGGCTGTGTTTACATAGTTTCTCAATAGCCCTTACCTAGGTATATACATTTTCAGTATAGGTAGGGATACTGCAGGTTAAATCCGCTGTTCCAAATTCCAATATAAAGGCTAAGAAGATATTTGTAAACAATGTAATACACTCCAGCAGGCAAAATGGATTATTGGGAACAAATTAAAGGAGAGAAAGTTTTTGGGTAAACTGTCCCTTTAAATCCTGATCACAAATACAAGTTTGCTGATAGAAATCCTGTTTAAATACCTCCCAGAGGAAGACAGCACCTCTCTCCAGACTTTGGGGCACGGAAAAGGGCATTAGCCAGATCCCAATATCATAATCAAAATTCAAAAGGATTACCAGCCTCCAACTTGTAAGTAAAAAACCTTTATTCACTTATACAGGGTCCATAGTACATAAGTACAGCAACAACGTTTCAAACCAACAATTGGTTCTTAGTCATGTCCTGTTTATTAATACAAAATGACTCTAACTTCCAATCAGAAAAATTAGAGTATAATATACAAAGAAAGACTGTAAGAAAAAGATTTCTAAGCGTTACTTTTAAACATTGTGGCCATGATTCCACTTTCCCCACAGTTCATAGAGATCTTGTTTGCTGTATTTTATATCACCTATATGTATACTAACCCCTTGGAAGTGTATGACAACCTGTGATCATTATCCTGTGGTCCACCTTCTACTTCAGAACCTGGGAACCCCCATGTACTGCAGATAGAACTTCAGTCTTCTTCACCCATCACTGTCTTCTTTGCAGGCCCTTTGAGGTTATCACAAGCACGCATGGTGACATCACAAGGGAGTGAAAGCCTTATGTAAGCCCCCAGGCCACTTAGAGGGACCCCTCATTTGAAAGAGGGTAGTCTGCCCAGGGCCATATGCCCCTATAAGTTTCAGAGATTGTTGTAAAAATGTTTATTACCTGCAGTAGCACTTAAGTGAACTTGAACCTGAGAGAGGGGGCTCTAACAGAGCCCCTATCCACCCCCTGTCTTGTGTCCCTTTAGCATAAACAGGGAGTGAGATATGGGTTCTGCTTAAACCAACTTGCCTAAGGTCAGACTGTACTTTAAGTGCTGTACCTGCTTTTTTATGTGATATTTCAATGATCACCTGCATTTGTCAGGCTCAAAACACCCCTCACTTGAAATAAGGGAATCTGCTCTTTAAAAAGAGGGGATGCAATCACCTGCATCTTATAGGGGTATGTGTAACCTCCTGTGAAAGAGGAAATTGCCCTATTTTAAATGAGGCCACACATCCCTCTAAATCTCAGGGGATCACTATGGTAATAGTGACCACCTGCTGCAAGTACACACATGTGCATTGTTTGACAAGGGTGAGGGCGGACTTTTAGAGCCCCAACCCCCCCATACAACACAGAGGGGTATGATACTTGCCCTCTTTCTTCTAATGTGGGGTCTTATACCCCTCACCATAGAAATAAATCACACCAGGACCACTCATTTGAAAGAGTGAGGTCTCATAATTCAAATAATGGTTTCATATCCGTATAGCTATCAAGTGATTGTCATAGTAATAATGATAACCCAGCAGTAACTGTCAGCCTCATTTTCCAGTGTTATTGATATCATGGCTTATAGATTCATATTTGTCTGAACTAAACTTAATTCTTAAAACTTTTAAGTAACAAAATAAATGGGAGAAAAGGAAAAATGTAAAAGTATATATGTTGTGAAATTCTATATAGTTATAACTATACATAACAAAAGTGCACAATTAAAATCGAAAGTTTAAAAATCATACAAAATGAATAATTTAACCATTCACACAAAAATACACTGAAAAAAATTGTATTGTTTAGGTACATCAAAAAGCTTCACAAAATAGTTAATCAAAAATGATATTTTTTCGAAAATGTAAAATTTGTATGTAAATTACACAGGAATATATTATATCATGCACAGCGTAAATCGTAGCTTAAAGGGACAGTCTAGTCAAAATTAAACTTTCATGATTCAGATAGGGGCATGCAATTTTAAACAACTTTCCAATTTTCTTCTATTATATCATTTGCTCAATTCTTTAGATATCCTTTGTTGAAGAAATAGCAATGCACATGTGTGAGCCAATCACACAAGGCCTTTATGTGAAGCAACCAATCAGCAGCTACTGAGCATATCTAGATATGCTTTTCAGCAAGTGATATCAAGAGAATGAAGCAAATTAGATAATAGAAGTAAATTAGAAAGTTGTTTAAAATGACATGCTCTTTCTAAACCATGAATGAAAAAAAATTGGGTTTCATGTCCCTTTAAGTACACTGGATGTGCAACAAACACACATAAATTTTGTACTTATAAGTACAAAATACAAAGTTTAATTGCTGTTTTTTCTTAAAATGGGCTGAACATGGGAATGTACGACATTATCTCTCAAATCCAAAGGTATATTGTCAAAATACTTATATCCCTAATAGACAAACACATGCATATGAAAATACAGGCAATTGTATGATGCAGAAAGCAGCGTAATGTGATTTATATTGGCTGCAGGATTTAATTTTTAAAGTGTGTCCCCTGCTCATTGCTAACTTCACCATACAGAGTGAAGTTTCCATTTCCAGAAAGCGCCAGTAATTTAAATAGGAGACATCTCCCCACTTGCAGAGACTGCCCATTTTTTAACCCCTTAATGACCACGACGTACCCTGTATGTCGCTGGTCGTTAAAAGACTGTGTGTCTATAATAGCGCAGGTCTGGACACGAGCGGCAATACCGCACTATTAGACCCTCTCTCCAGTAGGCTTGCTAAAATAGCGCTATTGAAAGCGGCACCCTCATAGAAATGTACAGGGTATGCCGCTGGTCATTAAGGGGTTAAGATAATTCCACCAGGGCAGCCCCTGTGAGGGTCAACGTGGAACCATAGGGCCTCGATCCGATATGCAGCGTCGCCCGCAAAAGCCGGCGACGCCAAATTTTGCGCTGGTTTGGTATCAAATATACGGCGTAACCTAAAAGTTACGCTCGTATATTTCTGCCTTCGGCCGGAGTTTTTTGGCCCATAGACAGGTATACCAAACCAGCGCAGTTTGGTATCCAATATACAGCGTAAGGACTTACATGGCGAAAATGGAGAAATCTTACTCCATTTTCACCTCGCCACAAATTGCAGGCGTAGTAAGCCTTACGCTGTCTATTGGAGCCCCGTAACTCCCTAAACTAGCTGCAAAATAAAACCTAACACCTAACGCATGCGCAGTGTCTATCTACCTGTCAACCGCGATCCCCCGCCGCAATCCCTAATAAAGTATTTAACCTCTAAACCACCGCTCCCGGACCCCGCCGCCACCTACATTAAATGTATAACCCCCTATTGTGAGCCCCTACACCACCGCCATCTACATTACCTACCCCCTAATGTGAGCCCCTACACCGCCGCCATCTACATTACCTACCCCCTAATGTGAGCCCCTACACCGCCGCCATCTACATTACCTACCCCCTAATGTGAGCCCCTTACACCACCCCCACCTACATTACCTACCCCCTAATGTGAGCTCCTACCCCGCCGCCAACTATATTAAATTATTAACCCCTAATCTAATCCCACTATACCGCCGCCACCTATATTAAATTATTAACCCCTAATCTAATCCCCTTATACCGCTGCCACTTATATTAAATTATTAACCCCTAATCTAATCCCCCATATCGCTGCCAACTATATTAAATTATTAACCCCTAAAATACTAAACTTTCCCTACCACTAAACCTAAGTCTAACCCTACAAATAGCCCTGAAAAGGGCTTTTTGCGTGGCATTACCCCAAAGTAAACAGCTCTATTGCCAGCCCTTAAAAGGGCTTTCTTGCGGGGCTTTGCCCCAAAGTAATCCGCTCTTTTACCAGCCCTTAAAAGGGCTTTTTGCGGGACGGCGGTTTAGGGGTTAATACATTTTTTTATTATTAGGAGAGTGGGAGGCGTGTTAGACAGTACGGGAGATTTTATAACTTAGTCAGGTTTTGTAGGCGCCGGCAGTTTCTAAAGTGCCGTAAGTCACTGGCGACTCCAGAAATTTGTACTTACGCAGATTTCTGGACATCGCTGGTTTATCCGACTTACGGCACTTTAGCATCTGACGGCGCCGTATATGTGATAGCTCGAGTTGCGAGCTGAAACTATGGGCGGCGGGGGTTCCCTCGCTTGCGCCGCAAACTACGATCTATATCGGATCGTGCCCCAGGTCTGATCTGGCGAGGCTTAGATAATCGCCCCCTAAACGTACATTAGCAGGATTAAAGAATTATTCCAAATCATCTTGGAATACTATCAAACATGTCAAAAAGGCCCTTTTTGAATTTAAAGGGACAGTCTACCATAGAATTGTTATTGTTTTAAAAGATAGATAATCCCTTTATTACTCATTCCCCAGTTTTGCACAACCAACACAGTTATATTAATGTACTTTTTACCTCTGTGATTACCTTGTATCTAGCAACCTTCTTCCAGCCCCCTGATCACATGACTGTGACTGTTTATTATCTATTGTCTTAAATTTAGCATTGTTTTGTGCTAAATCTTAAATAACCCCCTGTGCCTGAACACAGTGTTATCTATATGGCCCACGTGTACTTTCTGTCTCTTTGTGTTGAAAAGAGATTTAAAAAGCATGTGATAAGAGACAGCCCTCAAAGGCTTAGAAATCATCATATGAGCCTACCCATGTTAAGTTTAAACTAAGAATACCAAGAGAAAAAAGCAAATTTGATGATAAAAGTAAATTGGAAAGTTGATTAAAATTAAAAGTCCTATCTGAATAATGAAGTTTAATTTATACTTGACTGTCCCTTTAAGCTGTTGAATTTGATCCATTTAGTTGTTGATATATAATGCAAAACATGTTGTGGGATAGATTGTGATCGCCAATGTCTATGCTGGTATGGGTGAATTTTCTGGTATCCGCTCATATCCGATGTCAAAAATGCATATTGGGAGCTAATAAACAGCCAATAAACGCAATTTGAATGAATGGAATTAACCCCTTAGTTCTTCTCAAGCAATGACGCAAATTCAGCACATTTATGTGTTTTATTATCACTCCTTGTTATTTAAGCAGAACACTTCAGCATAATGTAAAGCAGATTCCTAAAAGCATTTAATTGCCTTAGTACAATAGTGTTAGATAAAACAAAACCCCCAAAAATGTTACTGAAACTAATACATTTAAATATGTGATAAACTGGCCCCTTAAATGTGTCATGCTTTGATTTTAAGTGGCAGGCTCATGAAAAGGACAGCAACAGTCCCCTGCTAAATTTAAAATACAAGCTAGTGCTATTTTAGGATTAACAGTTCTGTGACAAACCAGGCCAGAGACAGGCAAGATGCTGGAAACATAGAGTGATATTAAGTACTTTACATTCAGCTAACCCACCAAATGGCCCTCTTTTGGAGAGACAGTGCCATTTTAAAATCAAATACCCCTGCCCTTCCTAGGCCAATTAAAGGGAAATAAAAGTTAATACTGCACCAGCATACTACAGATACAATTAAATGTATTTAAACAAAAAAAGAGGTCACTTTAGAAGTTATAGTTGACATATAGTCTGTGGTTGCCTATGAGCCTGTAGTTGCCTATAAAAAACCATAGAGAAATGCAGTAAGTATGTGTGGGGGCTGATTGTGTAAACATTCCTTATTTCCTTTGTTTCCAAGTGACTCTAATTGCTTGAACAAACTTTACCTTTAAGCGATGCACTTAAATAATATTCTGTCAGGTGATTTTTAAGCTGCACCATTGTGAGGGCAGCCCAATATCGGCCCAGATTACGAGTGGAGAGCAAAAAGGGGTCTTTTATGGGTGTTTGCGCATATCCAGTTTATCGCTCATATTACAAATTGAAAGTAAACACGATAGTTTGAGCGTAATTTAAGTTAACGTGCGCTGGGATAGCACGTTCTCAGAGCTCTAGTTAACTGTTTTGTACACTTACACTTATAATAACACTGTCTAATAAAAATTATTCAAAAAAATATTGCACAAAAAAGCTATAAGGGCTCAAAGATATGAGGTCTCAGGTGTTAGAAAAAAAGGCTACAAAGGGCTTTAACATTGAGATACATACATATACATGTCTAAAGATGTATTATGTATGTATATATATATATATATATATATATGTATTTATAAGTGTATATATGTATTTACAGACATATATACACATATAAACACACAAATACATATGTACACATATATAGACGCATCTATATAAAGTGCATTGGAGCCCTTTGCAGTTAAGTAGATAAAAACATGTTAAAGCATATTTATGCAATATTCATATTTAATAAAGTGTTATACTGTATATTTACTGTAAATATTTCACATTCCAATATTATGCATATAGCAGAATATGTTCTATGTTTTTTTAAATAGATATTCCTATATATATATATATATATATATATATATATATATATATATATATATATATATATATATATATATATATATATATATATATATATATATATATATATATGTATAGGTATAGATATATATTGTACTGAAATTCATCAGATATAGATAGAAATATGTATTTAAGAATAAATAGAACATATTCTATGTGAAGAACATTGGAATGTTAAATGTTCATATTTTCATGTCTGGTTAGCGCAATTGAGAATATGCGATCAGGTTTGCATGTGAGATGTTAGTTTTTTTCCATTTTTTTGCTCCTTTGACTTCTTAGTGGGAATACGTTAATGCGCAATATGCTGAATTCAGCTTTTTGCATGCATTAGGATAGCCCTTGTGTGGAAAAAAGTTTACTTTCAACTTGTAATACAATTGCTACCCGACTTGCACAAAAAGCTTACGTCTAGTGGCCCATAATGCATAGGATGAATTTATGTTGGGCTGTAAATGGAACATGGGCTCAGTACAATATTTTAAATATAAAACACAACACTACAAATCAAAAACACCAGCATTCTTTAAAAGCACCAGTGCCTTTGTACTGAGGATGTTTGAGACCAGTTATTTAATGCCACACACCCCAGGCTACCCAATGTCACAGCTTGGGATGTCCCTTAACCAATCAGTGAAAGGTAGTATATTATGGCTGTCACAAGAGGCGTGGGAAAGAAGCCCAGTGTTTCAGGTCTGGTATTCCTCATTATGCTGTTGTTACATTCCTATACACTGTCAGTATAATATTCCTTGTGCTTCATATTACAGTAAATGATCAGCCTTAACAATTCTATAATCAATGGTCTCCCCAGAATAACATATGAATAGGTAAACAGGCTATTCTCATATAATTGAGTCTAGTAGAGTGTTAGAGTGCGCCAATGCAATGCATGCCTTGGTTTCCCTTCCCAAGATAACGCTCACTTTCCCATTTTGCTATCACCTTTGTGCATGTCCTACCCCAGCCAGCTTAAAAAATGTTTTATCAGAGGTCAGACTGTGTGAGACTAACACCAGGTTCACTATATAACTGACCCTCCTCCATTCCAAGGGATCAGTGTGAGAAAAACAGCAGCCTTGTGATTGTGACTGTGCACTTCTCTCACTGTGAAGGAATGCTGACTCCTTGTGTGTAGTCCTCTAAGTATGTGTGTGTCTGTAGCTTCAGTAGCAATTTAAATCTGCATGTGTCAACATATGTGTGTGTGTGTTTGTGTGTGTGTGTGCATGTTTGTGTGTGTGTGCATGTTTGTGTCTGTGTGCACGATTGTGTCTGTGTGTGTGTATGTGCATGTTTGTGTGTGTGTGCATGTGCATGTTTGTGTGTGTGGGTATGTGTATGTTTGTTTGTGTGTGTGCATGTTTGTGTGTGTCTGTATGTGTATGTTTGTGTGTATGTTTTTGTGTTTGTGTGTGTATGTTTGTGTTTGTGTGTGTATGTGCATGTGTGTGTGTATGTGCATGTGTGTGTGTATGTGTATGTTTGTGTGTGTATGTGTGTGTGTGTGTGTATGTGTATATATATATATATATATATATATATATATATATATATATATATATATATATGTATGTGTGTATATATATATATATATATATATATATATAATGTGTATGTGTGCATGTTTGTGTGTGTATATATAGGTGCATGTTTGTGTGTGCATGTTTGTGTGTGTGTGTATATGTGTGTGCATGTATGTGTGTATGTGCGTGTGTGTATCTGTGCATCTTTGTGTGTGTGTGCATTTCTATCAACATATTTGAAAATGTGTTTACATATTACAGAATGTATAATACACTAAGGGGTGAATTTATGAAAGGCTTTGCAAGCCTTTCGACACACTACGGCTGCAGGTTCTCACAAGAGACCGCTGCTTCCCTAATCTTTTACCACCTCTAAAGTGCCGAAATTCAGTCTCCACTGTCTAGTCCGACCGGGGAGATTGACAGCTCCTGCCCGCACGTAATAGGCTGTGCATGGGCAGGAGGCGGGATTGCACTCGAGCGCAAAATAGCGCTCATGTGCAATGCTGAATTCCGCCAGGGGAATTCAGCCCGCCAGATGCGAGCTGCGGCAGACAGGGGCGCATATGTGCGCCCTTGTCCGCCTCAGCTTGATAAATCACCCCCTATGAATGTGAATGAAACTATGTATTTGCAAATTTTAAAATGACCGCAGTAGGCCATACATATGTGTTAAGTACCATTTCTTCAAAACGGAAATCTCTTTGTGTGTCACACATGATTAAAGGACTTGCATGACAGGGTTTCTTGTCAATTAACAATTTTATATATTATATTATATGTAGGTAAGAAACCCTTTAACCAAACTGCTTGGGACCACAGCAATTTTGGATTTTGGAATAGTTTGGATTTTGGAATATTTGCATCTTTAAAATGGGACAGTATGGAGAGGGGATAGAACCAAGTGTAAACAACAATATGTTATATCATGTAGGCAATATTTACATTTCATAATACATCTTATACATCTAAAGGTAGCTTTATATCATTTTATATATAGCACCCTCTGAAAGATAGTACAGTACTGTAAACAGAAATGTAAAAGTTGTTTTAAATAAATATCTTTTTTTTTGCCTTTTAGAACAAACACCAAAAAAAACAGACACAGGCAGAATTCTGGATTTGGGGATTTGTACCTGTATATATATTATTGACGTTTCCCCTTGTATTCTGAATCTGTGAATCTCCCAGAAACATCAATAAATATTGTTGACCTATTTTTTTTGTGAAAATCTTGCGGGAGCAGGGAAGATATATATTCCTCCCATATGCACTATTTTAAGCATTTGGGGTGTGCACTCCCACTTCAGAATAATATAATAATTCCAACTACCAGGTTGTAGTACCAAAACCATGGAAATTCCTACATTCACTGGATATCACTAAAAGATGCCAAATTGATCAAAACAAGTGTGATTTTCAGGTGCTTATACTAATCAGGAAATTCACATTTATTTTAATTAATTTGTCTTCTTTTGTGAAACCCAATGAGTGTAATGTCCACACACACACACCCCACATATAAAACCCTTTCAGCTACAATTTATTAGCCAGATCATTCAATGTTCCATGCTGTAACTTTAGATTGGACGGTATGTATTTACATGCATTTGCACACCTACAAAAACACATGTATGCCTGCATGAATATAAGCACACATGCAAACACGTGTGCACACACACACACACACACACACACACACATATATATATATATATATATATATATATATATATATATATATATATATATACAGTAAATATATATATAAATATATATATATACAGTATATATGTGTGTGTGTGTGTATATATGTATGTGTATGTATGTGTGTGTGTATATATATATATATATATATATATATATATATATATATATATATATATATATATATATATATATATATACACACAATTAGAAAAACATAAAACATTCAATGGTGATAAAAAAAATTAAGGCTGAATTTAAAGTTCACAATCAAATTTTGGAAATGATTAGGATCTCTGGCAGTTTTTAATTTCCAATTGAATATACACACATTAATGTTGCCATTTGATTATCATAGGAAATGCCCATTATTATACAATTTGTTAGATAGTGCATCTGTGTTATATAAATACAGAAGGGGGGGGGGTAAAATGATATTAGGCACAGATATACAGTGTTACAATTTACTGTGAGGATTTTATATTTACAATAAATGGGTTTCATTCTAACTATAGCATGACAAGTTTCTTCAATCTGATAGAGCACACACATTATCTATTGGATAAAGCATGGAATTTGAAACAACTTTTCATTTTACTTCTGCTACCAATTCTGCTTAGTTCTCTTGACATCCTTTGGTAAAGCCTAATCCTAGGTGAGTTCAGGAGTGTGCACATGTCTTTAGTCATCTGGCAGAATTGTTTGTAACCATTTTTATAGCAATGTTATCTATTGTTGCAAATGCTGCTGCCATAAACTGCTAAAGACCAGTGCACACTCCTAAGCGCCTATCAGCCTACCTAGATTTAGTCTTCAAGAAATGACAGAATGAGTACAAAGCAAATTTAATAACAGAAGTAAATTGGAGAGTTGTTTAAAATTACACAATTTTGACTTTCTATCCCTTTTTAGATAGTTACACAATTCAATTTCTAAAGCTATAGTAATATATTTATTGGTAAATCACTTTGCTAATAAATAGCAGTTCAACCGGGCAACCTATCAGTTAGCACTGTATAAATAAGTAGAAAGTACATCTCATTAAATTTACTTTTAGCATTTAAACAAGCCAAGTATGACCATGTGACTTACTTCTATTTAGGGCTACTATGTACTATCTGAAAACTGGTCTGGCCTTCCCCTGCTAAGAATGCATTAAAGTCACACTGATCCAGTATGTGCCTTATTCTGTAGGAATGTTTGAGACTTCAGAGTTTGGAGAGGTTGAGAACAAATTGTTCATGATATAATTTTGCAAGCTAAATTGGCAACACAGTGAAATACAGTGCATGCATATAGAATACATAAAGTACAGCTAGATAGATAGATAGATAGATAGATAGATAGATAGATAGATAGATAGATAGATAATAGATAGACAGATAGATTAGATATATACAGTTACATGCATACAAATGAGGCAGCTGGCATATATAATTTTTGTTGTTAATCTGTAAACCCCATAAAACTGCTAATCACTTTTTGTCTTCCTACTATTTAATATCTTGCTTTAAGGGATTGCAAATGCTAGTGAGACCCCCATAGCTTACTAGAAGTAAAAATAAAGTAAATGGTGACATATTTCTATGTCATACTCTCACTTTTGCCCCTTGACCTTGCTATATATTTGAGCCCCGTGTCATACAGATAGTGTACATGTAGCGCTTACCCTTAATGCTGACCCCCAGCCCTCCCACCTCCTGCTTGACAACCCTCACTGTCCGCCGTAGGTTGACAATAGCCTCCGGGACGCCTCCGGTGAGGTCTGCGCCGTTCAATGCTTTCTCCTCGGTGTCCCCGGGCTCAGGCTCCAATGTGTAGCTCAGAGTTTCCTCTCCGAGTAGCAGCAGTACTCGCAGCCAGCGCTCCCCGGGGCTGCGTAGCTCCAGCAGCCCGCTTCGCTGAGTCCTGCACGGGGCAGCCATGGTCACAGTCCCCGGAGAGGGAATGAGAAAGGAGGGGGAGAGCAGAGGGACCTCCCCGGGCTAAGAGTGAGGGAGGAGAGGAGGAAAACTCCCCGGGCTGGGGCTGCACATGGCTGGGAACGCCCTCCTCCCCTCCCATACCCAAATAATGCCACCGTATGCCCCTGTAGTGCCTACCCACATACCATTATTATAATCAGTTTATGCCAGTGTAGAGCCCTCACGGACACCATTACCTCATGCCAGCACTCTGACACAATATATATTGCACCTAGTGCCCAGTGCCACCCCACATATTATATCCACATCTCCACTCTATGTGTTCCAAGTTCATATTCTAAAACTGATGTCCATTGCTCAAACACTGTCACTATACACATTGCCAATCCCTGCCCACACCGGGTGTCAATAATTTCACTACATACACTGCCACTTCATAACAACAAACTGCTAACTCTGCAGTTATATTGTCACTAAATTCACTGATATGATTTACCCAGAAAGTTGAAACTGTTGACCATGGCCAGACAAAGTCACTTTATATATTGCCATACAAACTGCCACAATATGCTCTTCATATGCTACCCAGTACCCCCTAAACTGAGCATACCCCAACCACTGCATGACCACAAAATGTCAGAATATATCATCTATGCTTGAAATTTGTTATAAACATTGCAAGCTACTACATGCTGCTCATACTGTCACAATATACATTGTCACCTAAATGAGAGAACATTTAGGACTTTTGCTTATTTTACTATATAGACCTCAACCCATGCTTTTACATTGTAGTCAAACAAGTACCATATGGTCACACCCTCTCACTATACTGAATGCAATATCACATCCATCCACTGCAACTAAAAACATTACCAACATATTTTTACTATATACACTGTCACCTCATGCCAAAAGTGTTACAGAATATTCTCCAGTACCAACCCAATGCTTCTGTTAAAATGTTATGTTATGGCTGTCAGTGTTGCAACATAACAGGCCACCAACAAGCAGCGTGTACCAATCATATGATTATATTAAAGGGATACTAAACCCAGATTTTTTCTTTCATGATTTAGATAGAACATGTGATTTTAGTCAACTTTCTAATTTATTCCTATTATCAATTTTTCTTCATTCTCTTGCTATATTTATTTGAAAAAGCAGGAATATAAACTTAAAAGCCAGCCCATTTTTGGTTCAGCACCTGAGTAGCGCTTGCTGATTGGTTTGCTACATTTAGCAACCAATCAGCAGGAGCTACCCAGGTGCTGAACCAAAAATGGGCCGGCTCTTGAGTTTAGATTCCTGCTTTTTCAAATAAAGATATCAAGGGAATGAAGAAAAAATGCTAATAGGAGTACATTAGAAAGTTGCTTAAAATCGCATGTTCTATCTGAATCATGAAAGAAAAACATTGGGTTTAGTAACCCTTTAATATATGAAAGGAATCTGTTCATATAACCTTTTAATAGCATGATGTCAAGTGAGTGAACTATGTGCTGTTTCCTTTGATCATGTGATATCTAGAGATTTATATAACGTGGTGTCAAGAACATTAAATAATTGTATTTTTTACATCAACCACATATCTAGAAGGCTGTGTATGATATTTTCCTCTAATGAGAGGTTCAACGTTCTTGTAAATTGAAGATGACCCAAGTTATATTTCAGATGTTCGAGCAAGATTGCAGAGTGGGCTCTATGAAATGTCTCAGCAGTGAAAGGGTTTGACGTTAACCTTCTTCTGCAAAATATCTTTTATCTAAGTTAAAGCTGTTTAAATCAATATTAACACTTACAAGATGTGCAAGTTCATACACAAATCTTCAACAGGGATATACAGCTCTAGTAACACTGACAAATTTCATCAGCATGAAAACACATAGGGTCAGATTACAAGTGGAGTGCAAATATTTGTGTGTAAGCGATATAAAGGTATAGATATGTATTGTACCAAAAAAACTATATATATATATATATATATATATATATATATATATATATATATATATATATATATATATATATATATATATATATATATATAAATATATATTTAATGTTGAATAGAACATTTTCTGTGAAGAACATTGGAATGTGAAATACTCATATTGTCATGTGATTGGGTTTGCCTGTGAGTGGGATGTTGGGGTTTTTTCCACTTTTTTTGCTCCATTGACTTCTATGGGGGAATACGTGAATGAGCATGCGATATTCTAAGTTTGGCTTTTTTCATTTGTCCGGTTAGCGTGAGAGTGAAAATAGTTTACTTTCAACTCATAATACAAGCTCAACCTGACGCCTTCTAGCACAGATAACGCGTTAAATAACGCTTCACTTGTAATCCGACCCATAGTTGTTTTATTCAGGACAAGGACATCCATTAAAAACAGAAAACATTTTAAAATACCATGTTTTAGATGCAAAAATAATAAATTACTTTAAGGGTCATTTAAAGACTTTTCACGTCAGTAAAAATGAAATCCAAGATTTTTCTTTCATGATTCAGATAGAGAATACAATTTTCAAAAAGTTTTCAATTTGCTTCTATTATCAAATGTGTTACCTTCACATGTTATTCTTTGTTGAAGAGATATCTAGATAGGTAGCGTACACACGTCTGAAGCGCTACATGACAGGAAATAGTGCTGCCCTCTAGTGCTCTTGTTAATGTATAACATTGTTGTAAAACTACTTCCATATAGTGCCGCAGTCACATGCACGCTCCTGAAGTTACCTTTCTGCTGTTCAACAAATTTAACAATAAAACAAAGACATTTTATTAATAGAAGTAAATTGGAAAGTTGTTTGAAATTGTATGTTCTATCTGAAACATGAAAGAAAATAGTTGGGTTTTATTTTGCTTCAAGCTATTGTATAAGTGCAATCTCCTAGATCTACCTTGTTGACTGAACATAAATATTTGTTAACAAATTTTAATCCACAAAAGAGGAATTTTATTAACTAGAACAACTAGAGAGATAACTATAAAAATCAGTATCAAGGGATCAAGTATGCAGGGTTGGCCACAAGAAATAGTATCATTCAATATAGCTGGAGTTTTCTATAGTGATGGATGTGTTGTCTGTGGGGTACAGCACCTCAGCCCTGGGGTTTCTCTTTTTCTTTATATGTGCTAATGTTAGAAATAAAGCATCATGTTTTTTATTGACCAATGAGCTGGCTGCATTTTATTTGATTAACTTTGTATGTTTTCTTCTGGAGTCAAGATTAGAATTGTTAAACCAATTAAAAAAAAAACATTATTTCTACACTATACTGAAAACAAAGCAACAAGCACAAGGCCTTGTTAGGTGCCCAGGTATTGATCAAGATATTGAAAACTTTATAGCTGAAAGGTTGTGAACAAAACATTAAACAATTACCAAAGGGAAAATACTAAATTCATATTGATTATGCTGGATGTATAGATTTTTCAGTTGTATCTAATTGTGGTTGATGTTCATTCAAATGGATTGAGGTTATGCCCAAGGTAATAGCTAATGCCAGAAAAAACAATTATAGCATTGAAATATATTTTCATATTTTAGGTCAATAATGGCCAACTTCCTAACATATGGGGGCAGCAGGTCAATATTTTAGATGCCTTAAAGGGACAGTTTCCCCTAAGTTTTTCTCTATGTTAATTTGTTTCAAGTGATCCATTTTACGGGCTAGAGTGTATTAAAGGGATAGTCTACTCCAGAATTGATATTGTTTAAAAAGATAGATAATCACTTTATTACCAATTACCCAGTTTTGCATAACCAAAACTGTTATATTAATTCACATTTTATCTCTGTGATTACCTTGTATCTAGCCCTGCAGACTGCCCCCTTATTTCAGTTCTTTTGACAGACTTGCATTTTAGCCAATCAGTGCTGACTCATAAGTAACTCCATGGGAGTGAGCACAATGTTATCTGTTTGGCACACGTGAACTAGCGCTGTCTAGCTTTGAAAAAATGTCAAAATGCTTTGAGATAAGAGGGAGCCTTCAAGGGCTTAGAAATTAGCATATGAGCCTACCAAGGTTTAGCTTTCAAACAGAATACCAAGAGAACAAAGCAAATTTGATGATAAAAGTAAATGGGAAAGTTGTCTAAAATTGCATGCCCTATCTGAATCATGAAAGTTTAATTTTGACTAGACTGTCCCTTTAAATAGTTTACAAGTAGCTCCTTTTACTTTATTTCAGCATTTGATCTCTACCTTCGAAAAGTTTCTATACTTAAGTATAGGTTAAAGAAAACCTGTGTAAACATAGCCAGCAGAATAAATTACACTCCAAGTAGGAAGTAGAAGAGATAAGCAATACAATATTAATTTTCAATTGTTCTAAGTATTAGGCTTTGGTTTACAGTGATAATATAAATAAATGTGTGTGTACAGAAAGTGACAAACCAAGGATAACTGATTTCCCTGGAAACTCAACCCATTTTTATGGGTTGTGGTTTTAAACAACAAAAACAGCTATATCAAATACTAAAAAAAACCAAAGGAGCAATTTTTCATACATTTTGTACTCTGTAGCTGGTATAATAAGTAATTGGAAACACATTAAGGTAAAAATAATTTTACAGTACACTGTCCCTTTAAAGGTTGCATATACATTGTGGCTATTAAACACACAAACAATAACGTGTTTCTAAAAAATGTCCAGTGGCACAGGGCCAGATGTAGTTAAAGTTGCATAGTACCCTCTTGTCAAACCTCTGGAAGATCTATATAGACCAGGGGAGCACTAATGTGAAGGTTGAAAGTGCGGATGGAACCCAGGCCTACTCTAAGAAGAAGTTTAGCCTTGTTGACCGTGCAGGGTGTGCTGTGTGCATCTCAATACTGAAAGATGATTCAATAATATAATAATTAACCGTGTGAGCTTTATTAAGGATAGTGCTACAATTTGTGACCGCTGCATCAGAAGTGACTTAGCAGCTGATTTGGCACCAAGACCTATGGGAGACGTGCTGACAATCTGTGCTTGGTTATATCTATGGAAGTTGTGGTGTTCCTGTTTCTGACCTGCTCTCCTGGTTTTGACTGTAGCATGCACTCTGGCTTATGCTTTTTGCCTCACCCATGCCTGTACCTTGATTTCTGGACTAATAAACAGGTTGCTGACTTCTGAAACAGAACTTTTGACTATCCCTCTTCCTGCCCCTTTTGCTGTGACTTCTGGCTTTTGTCAGTTATTCTGGTATCGGATCCTGGCCTAATCCCTACAACTCCTCTGGATATTCCTGGATATTCCTTGGCAGCAGTTCTGTACCTTCATTACAGATTTTCAAATGCTATTCTCAGTAAATCCTGGGAGTTATGCAACATACTTTTTTAACATTCCAACCACAATTGTTTTGCTGAGATGTGAGCCTCAGATCTGGGCACATAATCAGATTTAGTTTTTTTAAAAAGTGAATTGAATACTTGGGAACCTTTTGTGAACACTATGGGGCTGATTTATCAAGCTCCGTATGGAGTTTAATGCCCCTTGTTTCCTGTGAGCCTTCAGGCTCGAACAGAAGTTATGAAGCAGCGGTCTAAAGACCGCTGCTCCATAACTTGTCCGCCTGCTCTGAATACGATCTGGTTGATTGACACTCCCTGCTAGTGCTGCGAATCTGCAGGGGGCAGCACAAGAACTGCTGGTGCAGTGATAAATGCTGACATTTATGATAGAAAGAAAAATACTACAAAGTTAAACATTGCAAAATATAGCAATGAGATCAAGAGGGGGTGTTCTACAGAATGTTGAAATATAGAAAACAGAAGAGTGACAAACATATAATATAAGTCCAAACAAAGATAGGAAAATGTCCTCCAAAGGATAATTCTTAAGGTATGGCTGCTCTCCTCTTCCCCAACGAATATAGATAGGTTCTACAAAGTCAAGCAAATAGAGGGGCGCCTCATGCGTGTATCAGTAGGTTCAAGAAGTGGTACATAGAAGGTGTAGAAAAAGTACTCAGATTTGGATAGAGCACCCTTATGTGCTGGTAGTGTCAGGCTGATAGATTCAGGGTGTATCAGCTCACCCACTCCCAGTAACAGGAACAGTCTGCAGTATATCTGGATCCAATTCTAAATCAGGCTAGGACAAAGTTAGTTATCCAAAAGCAGGGTGGAAAGTAACACCAGGGTTACTAAATGGCTGTATTAGAAGTAATTCTACTAAACTGCTAAAAGTTAAAAAGCATTTATTAAACGCACATTTAAAAACAAGAAGCAGTAGGTATATAAGGGGGTATGAGGGTTTATGGTGGTATACGTGGTTAACTACATCATCTAGTTCCTAATCCTTACATCTTTATTTGTGGTTAACTACATCTTCTAGTTTCTAATCCTTACATTTGTTTAAATGCTCATTTGCCTTCCATTACCTTTCTTTGGCACGGAACAATATATAACATGGCACCTTTGAGGGTTGAGGGTTCCTTCATTAATGTATAAAAATTGCATTGCACCTCCTAGTGGTGGAACAAATAAAGAGTTTAAAAAGGGGCAAGGTCAGGGCATTCTGTACAGGTGGCTTGGCAGTCAAGTCGGAGTGTAGGAGATTTGTGGCCTGGCTGATGGCTCAGTGTGGGCATCAGATAACTAGGACAGATGAATTTGCAGGAAGGAGAACAGAACAAAATATACACATTACATGATGGTTGGGAGATCTGTGCCAAACACTGGATTGTATGATCATTTAAAGTTCAAGTAGACCATAAATAGTTATAATATCAAATATTTCATAAAGTGCTGTTCACGGGATAGTGTGGTGAACAGAAGTTTGATGTAGAACTAACTTCTAAGGTAGTTGTATGTGCTTTTTTAAATAATAAAGTAGATTGAGAATAATTTAAAATCAAATTACTTTTTCTGTCCTAATAATTTTTTAAAGGGATATTAAGCTATAATAATGTATTTAAGGCAAATATTAATGATTCAGGTAGAGCATGTAATTTTAAGCAACTTTCTAATTTACTCCTATTGTAAATGTTTCTTTGTTCTCTTGCTATCTTTATTTGAAAAGCAGTTATGTAAGCATAGGAGCCAGTCCATTTTTGGTTCAGCACCTGGGTAGCTCTATCCAAATCATGAAAAAAAAAAAAAATTGGGTTTTGTGTCCCTTTAAGTGAGCCTTTAATAACAAAGTCTCCAAGTCCATATGTATGATGTAAACTGTATAGCTGTCTTCAAAGCCATGTTTCCCAAATAGAGAATAGGCATGGTTAGAGCACATCTTCAAACACCTGTTTTAGCATTAGCCACCACTGTTACTTGAGAAAGGGTAGTCACTTAACTTGCAGTTGCTACATTGTGCAAGTGCATTGTGGGAATAGGGTTGTTTCATTCATTAGTATGTTGATCTGACGACTACCAAATATTTCAGTCAATAGAAAATAAGCTTGTACAGTATTTAATAAATAAAATATATCTTTTGGCCTTCTTGAGTAACATAATGCATAAGCTCTTCAGTGTATCAACCACACCTGTCAAAGATTTTTGTAGAGCTCTGATGAAGGGCACCTGAATAAGTCATATGTTTTATTTTTATATCTGCATTGCAAACTCTGTCAATAAACTTAATCTTATTTAATAATGAATGAAAGCATGTAGAAAAGCTTTCAATCTTAAAGTGGTAGCATCAACCTTGTGGGAGGGGATCTCATCTAAACTGAGATCTTGCTGTCTGTCATCTTGCCCCAATAATATGACGAGTGTCCTATCTTAATTTCTGGTTAGTGGTTAGGGTTATTGTTAGGGTTAGGGCTAGGGTTATGATTTATTCTTTAAAAAAACCCAGATAAGGCTGCATAGCATTTTGAATCTGCAGCTCTATTAATTCTATGACAACATTGTTATAGCTGTTCTATTACACATGAAAGAGAAAATAAAAACATGTGTTTCTTAAAGGGACATAATACTCATATGCTAAATCACTTGAAACTGATGCAGTATAACTGTAAAAAGCTGACAGGAAAATATCACCTGAGCATCTCTATGTAAAAAAGGAAGATATTTTACCTCACAATCTCCTCAGCTCAGCAGAATAAGTTCTGTGTAAAAAGTTATACTCAGCTGCTCCCAGCTGCAGGTAAAAAATTAAAAAAATGAAGAAATGAACAGCAGCCAATCAGCATCAGCAGTGCTGAGGTCATGAACTTTTACTGTGATCTCATGAGATTTGACTTGACTCTCATGAGATTTCATTGTAAACTTCCTTTACCTGATTGGTGAAACAAGATGAGAGTGCACAATGCTCATCCCTTCAGATGTCCCAGGACAGACACACTAAAATGCTGCTTAGAAATCCTTTACAATGGGAGGTGGCTACTGAGGAACTTTTGAGGTAAAATATCTTTCTTTTTTACATAGAGATGTTCAGGAGATATTTTCTAGTCAGCTTTTTACAGCTATACTGCATCACTTTCAAGTGTTTAAACATTTGGGTATTATGGCCCTTTAATTAATTGTATCTAAAAGAGGGCACTTTAATTCATATCACAGCTTTTTTGTTAGAAAAAAATGTGCCTGTGTTATGCTTGTGGGGTGTCCCACTGTTCACCAAGAGATGGGAATTGTCCTTATCAGCCAATGAGTTTCTATCTCACAGACCACCTGTATGTACAGGCATGGACTTTTTGCTAATTTTAAAATAAAATAACAAGTTTAAGTTGAGCTTTTTTTTATTAAAATATAATCATAAAGATTACATAGTTCTCTTTCATATGCACATAAATATGTTGTTGAGTTAAAGTCCCTTGAAGGTAATAAACTAATTTTTATAAAATTGATACTAGTTTCACCACCATCTTTTTTTAGACACCTTGGTACTAACACACCTTTTTAAACTTCTGTTTTTTGTTAGGTAATCATCTATATTTTCTTGTTTATTAATTATCAAAATAAAATAATAATTAGCATAAACATGGATTGATAGATGATAGATTGATAGATGATAGATTGATAGATTGATAGATGATAGATTGATAGATGATAGATTGATAGATGATAGATTGATAGATGATAGATAGATAGATAAATAGATAGATAGATGATAGATAGATAGATAGATAGATAAATAGATAAATAGATAGATAAATAGATTGATTGATAGATGGATAGATATATGATAGATAGATTGATAGATCAAACATATACAACTATAACAGTTTTAAAGGAATCAAAGCATCATTTGAAAATATAAATGAAACGTCTGCTTATAACAGTACATTTATTACATGATATCTCCATGGTAATCATAAGCCCACTATGTGCAAGATGGTATTATACAACATTTGAGAATTTTATAAAAAGAATTAAATGAAAATAGAATACAGAGAGGTTTACAGAGGCAGATTATTTCCGTTTGTTATCATAAAAAGGAGATGTTTAATTCCAAATGTTTTTATTATGTGATAGAATAGAAGCATTTTGTAATATACTTCCATTAGCAAAAGTGCTACTGTTAAAAGTTACTGTTTTTCAACGGCGTATGCACACGTGCTCTGAGTGCCCCATTTACAGAGTCTTAAAGTAAGCATCTGTGCACTCAAATAATGAAAAAATTACTTTTATTTTGACATATTAAAAAAACAAGCACACTGGCACACATATTGCCATTGCCTGGCAGTTTGGATCACTACCTTATTTCTATGCACCCCGCAGTGTCTGTGTGCTACTGTGAAGTCGGAGCAGCTTTGGTGGGAAGATCTGCCTTTGAGTATCTAGTCGTTGTTTCAGGCTAGTCCCAAATGTAGGGCCCAGTGAATCAAAAGTCTCCAGAAATGATAGTGCAGTTTACTCTTTACAAATACTTAGCTTTTACTTCTTCAAAGCCGGATCAGCATCCCCACCTGCAGGTCCTCTGTAAATACGTCACCAATGATGAAACCGGCTTCCTCCAATCACGGCTTCCCCCCCAGAGCGTCCATCTTGTAAGGCCCTGCCGTGATTGGAGGAAGCTGGTTTCATCATTGGTGACGTATTAACAGAGGACCTGCAAGTGGGGAATGCCAATCCGGCTTTGAAGAAGTAAAAGGTAAGTATTTGTAAAATACGGTGCAATGTAAACTTTCATCAATGAAAGGGCCCCTGTTTTTAATAGTATATTTAAAAACCGGGCACTAATTGATGAAAGTTTACATTCACTTTAAGTATGGTTAGCATATTCCCATGAGGACATGTTTCCAAGACCTAGCAATGGGCAAAATGGCTAAAAGCAAACAAAGGGAAAATCATAACTTCAAGCTTTTTGGGAATTCCATGCAAGGAATATAACAGAAGTGATGTTTCAAAACACAGATGAACAGAAATACTAGAAATCGTATGTATCTAAAACAAGAAATCCATAGATGTTTGAAATACTTGTATGCCCACCATATGTGGAAAACAGTGCCCTCTCTTCACCCCAGTTTCTCTAGTACATTGGGAACAATAGTGAAAAATATAAACAATAAAAATAGGGTTGTTGTTTTTTGTTGTTTTTTGTTGTTTTTTTAACATCTGGTAATTTAAAAGTTAGTGAGTATATTATGCAAAGTGAAAAACTATATCCACAATGAAAAAAGATTTTTGTTAACAGATTAACATTAACAAAATTGATTTCCACTTTTCAAATTATTTTTATTTTTTTAATATAATCTACAATCACACAACATAAAAATACAACATTTTGAACTTTTTTGCCATCTCTTTCTTTACGTATTTCTTTATAATGTTTTTATAGTTCTTGATACTGAACATTTATGTTGCATATAAGTAAACTAGAAATCAAACATAAATAAAAAAGGGGAATGAAGGGATATTGCTGAATACGGAGATGGAAAGGGGAAGGTATATATAATCATATATACAATCTATCAGATTAGTTATGTTTATCATTGAAATTCACTTTTTTTTTATATATAATCTTTTTTTATTGAGGTTTTGCATAACAAACATAAAACATAGTACGCCCTTTGATAACATAAAAAGATATAAACATAATAAAGCAAAACAATTCAGCAATTATGAAATGTAATATTGACAGGCTAATGAAACCTTGATTGTGCAATAGATAGCATAAATCACTGACCAATTAGGAACACAATCTTAGGCCAAAGGATCCAGAAGTGCAAAAGATATCTGATGGTCAGGTGGACAGCTCTTTAGGAGCTTCTAGAAGAGAAACAATGAGTGTATGCTAAGGGGGGGGGGGATTTCAGCGGGTAAGCACCGCTATGTAAATGAGGGAAGGGGTGGAGGAGTGGAGCCATACATATAAAGGTTGTGTAAGGAACATGGCGGGATCCCTAAGGTAGTATACAGAGAGTTAGCTGTAGGATAAGAGGACTGTGTGAATCCTGTGAGCATAATATAGTATGAGAGTAGATAAGAGAGCTGTATGTATCAAATAAGGGATGGCCTGTTTTGCTAGCATAATGGCAATATATAATAGTGAGATTTCACACATCATTGGTAGACTCATGTGCCTCCACAAAAAAGAGAAAGTCCGCTAAGCACCATAAGTTAAAAATAAAAAGAACTTTATTAAATCACAGTTAAAATTAGATACATAGAGAGAAGGGATAAACCCCTGCTGAACAGACTAACATGTTTCGGCTAGGATAGCCGTACTCATGTGCCTATTATCATCTATCAGCTGCCATAAACAAGAATGTTATTAAAACTTTGGGAGGTCATTAATGCCACGTAGTAGTATGATGTAACTGCCACACAGATACAAGCATAAGCCATGAGTTTCCAGAGGGTAAACCTTAGATATGCTCTCCTACATGACTTACCTGCGTGTAACTTATAAACTAAGTGATGTGATTACATAAGCATAACTATAGTATAAGGCTAACTGTTATATCAGTCACGCTGGGACCTTAGTGACATTATTTAAAGAAGGTAGGACATAAAAGATATAAAAGCATAAGTAAGGCGCAATACAATATATTATACCAATATACTTCTAAGGGACCTCTATGACCATTCTGAACATAAAAACTAGTACACTATACAGCAAACTCTATCTATTTGTAGCTTCAAAGTACTGTGTAATCACTGATTCAGGGTCTTGTTAGCATGCTTTAGCATGTCACCCAGGCTTTAAACACACCATCTCCTGATGATTCCTAGAGTGCAGACTAGCTTCCAAGACTGCAGGATATAGTTGTCCACTACAACTGCATAGTTTTAAAGCACTTTTTAGAGTAGTTATCTGCGAAAATCTCAATTATAAGCTGCAAAATATGCGGAGCTCCTCTCTTGTGCGACTGGCCCGCATGTCAGTTGGCTCCGCCCCCCCGAAATTCACTTTTATGATTAAACAAAGAAGCTATAGAGTGGTAGAAGCTGTGATACAAAACAAAAGCGAGGTAAGGGAAAAAAGAATTGAGAAATAAACCCAGATAAACTCAATATATTAAAAAAAGCCAGTACAACAAATATTGATCAGATATAGATCATTTTTAAATCCGGTGTCTAGGTGCTTAAACATGTAGAGTTTAGCACATATGGTCAGGATCAGAGCATATTAGTTTCCAGTGTAATTTATATCAAAGAGCTCATACAATCTGAATCAAGCAAGAACAGTAGGAAATTAATTTGCACTATATGTGCTCATATGTCTATGCTTTCACTGACAGACCTCAAAAAGTCAAGCCACTACTTGTATATAGGAATTGTGTGCACTCTCAGGGAAGGAAGCAAATATATGTAGAATGTTTATGGGGGAATTACCCAAAACTGCACATTGATGGAGTGGAAGTACTTTCTCTTTCTTCATATGACTTCTTGACCTTTAGATAGTCTGAGAGCCACATGGGTGCAATTAAAGGCCAAAAGAACATAAAACAATCTTCCCTTATGGTAATACCCCCTTTTAAAAATCCATATTTGCAGGATCTAATTCTCATAGCTGTTTGTAATTTTGACAGTACCCCTGAAAAGATAGACATTGCAATTCCATGTCTAGTAATCACATTTAGTAACCGTAATGGTAGCTGATACAATTCCATGCTTTCTGTACAACTATGCTTTGAGTAATAGAGAAATTCCATTCTTTATTTTTCACAAGCTGTGGCTGCTGTTTAAATTTATGGTTTATTTATAAAATCCTTTGCTTAACAATAGACAAGAGTGCAGGAGGTAAAGGGGCATGAAAGGGAATCTGGAATGCACAGTGGGAGTTAAGGATGGTGTAACCAAAAATCTATCTGAATGCTGTTAGCAACAGTAAATAAGGCTTGGGCTTCTAAAATTCTTCACATATCTTGATCTCTTTTTTAAATTATCTATGAAGATCCATTTTTAATGCTCCTAAAAACCTACTTCTCTTACATGTTTAAAATATTTTGATCAATCTTTAAATGTTTTTAATAATCTGATTTCTTTTACATTTTCTGTTTCAAAGATTCCATAATATGAAAAAAAAAAACTATTTCCATAATCAATAAAGTATCAATTATACAAGGGATAATAAGCAGCGCATTTAACTACAATGGACAATAGATAATAATAGTAAACATTCAGAGCCATAGCTGGGCTTCTACATGTACAGCTAAGCATGTCCTTCCTGATCCAATCCCAGTACACATGCTGATTACCTTCCCTACCCACTGAGGAAATAATTTAGAGTCTTCACCTTAGCCACGCCAGCAATGGTAACTTCACTGTCCTCCAACCACTGCCTATCTATTCTGTTGGGACCTGCACTAGGCTGTTGCTGTATGATCCTGCTATTACAGCAATGGATAGCAAGTATCCGGACTGCACACCTGGGGACAAAATGGGGAGATGAAAAAATGGACTCTGGAAGATGGTATGGGAAGGAGCAGAGTAGAGTTGATTGGCAAGTAATATATAATAGGCATACACTACATAATATAAAGTAGATTATATATAAACTTGCAAAAAATATTCAGGCCCTTGACCAATACTCACATATTATTATTATTATTATTATTATTATTATTGTTTTAAACACTGAATTAGTACAAACAAATTATTAGAGCAATTGCCGAAACCTGGATACCTTCTTCTTTCACTGCTTCCATTGCTGCTCTCACACATGGTGATCTCCATACCCCTAGGCCAGATGAGAGACATGGTGGCGGTGTTGGGATCTTGCTTTCCCCCTCCTACACCTATCATTGTTTACCTTGGCTCCCATCTCTCTCCTTCTCCTCCTTTGAAGTTCACTGCATTCTCCAGTTCACCCCTCTCTCTCAGAGTGGCAGTCATCTATTGCCCTCCTGTACCAATCTCCCAATTCCTTGACAACTTTGACTCTTGGCTTCCTCACTTTTTCTCTCCAAATATAAAGACTCTAATACTTGGGGACTTCAATTGCTCCAATTCTCCTCCCTCACACTTCCACTATAACCTGCCCTGATCTTGCTACAGCCCACTATAACAATACTCTCTCCTCTGCACTAGACACTCTTGCTCTTCCCCAACTGCATAAAACCCCATTCCATTAGTTACAGCCCTGGCACTCTCAACAAATGCGCTACATGCAAAAATGCTCCCGTACTGATGAGCGTGTCTGGTGGAAATCTTGCTCTGAACCTGATTTTATCCACTGTAAGTTACATATGTATAATACAATATAATACACATCTGCCCTTCACTTAGCCAAGCAAACCTACTTCTCTTATATCTAGTCTTTCCTCAAACCCTAAATAACTCTTCTCTACTTCAACTATCTCCTATATCCACCTGCACCACCCCCTTCTTCTGTCTTTAGTGCTCAAGACCTGGAAAACTACTTTTTAAACAAAATGTACACTATCCGAAGTAACATCCCAACGCAAGCCTGCAATTGTCCATCTCCACCCCCAGTCACCCCCTCTGCCACTCTGCATCTCCCCCCTAACCACAGAGAATGAAGTTTGTTCCTTAATGTCTTCCTCATGCCTCTCTACCTGCTCGCTAGACCCTATCTCTTCACATCTAATACCTTCTCTGTCTTCCACCCTCACTTTAGCTCTTACTCATCAATCCCTTTCTACCAGTTCATTTTCAAACATACAAGGATCACTCCAATACTCAAAAAACCCTCCCTTGACCCTAATTCTCCTGCAAACTACCTCCTAAACTCCTGGAAAAACTAGTTTTTTGCCCGCCTAACCCAATTCCTGTCCTCCAATTCCTTGCTTGACCCCCTGCAATCTGGCTTCTGTCCCCAACACCAAGGTTACTAACAATCTTCTTTCTGCTATAAGTAAAAGCCACTAATCTATAGTTATCTTACTTGACCTCTCAGCTACCTTCAACACAGTTTACCACTCCCATCTCCTACAGACTCTCAGCTCTGTTGGTCTCTGGGACACTGGTTTCTCTTGGATCCAATCTTATCTTTCTAACAGGTTATTTTCTGTGTCATTTGCTGGTGACTCCTCCTCTTCAATGCCCCTGTCAGTTGGAATACCTCAAGACTCTGTTCTGGGTCCTCTTCTCTTGTCCATTAATACTTCTTCACTGGGTAAATTTATCAACAGCTATGGCTTCAATAATCACCTCTATGCTGATGACACTCAGATCTACCTCTCCACCCCTGCTCTCTCTCTCTCTGTCCTTCCTTATGTCAGTAACTGCTTATTTGGCATTTCTTCCTGGATGGCATCTCACCACCTAAAGATTAACATGTCCAAGACTGAGCTCCCTCTAATCCCCTCTCTAGCTTTACTCTGATTTTCTATCACTATCAATAGCATCACTATCTCCCCATCACCTCAAGTCTGCTGACTCAGAGTTATACCTGACTCCCATCTGTCCTTCCAACCCCACATCAAACTGCTTTCTTCATCCTGCTGCAACCACCTACACAATATTTACAAAATGTGTTTGTTTCTGAGCACTGATGTGACTAAGCAACTAATCCACACCCTTGTAATTTCCCAACTTAACTACTTCAATAACCTACTAACTGGCCTTCCTCTCTCCTCTTCTCCCTTTAATCCATCCTAAATGCCTCTGCCAGGCTAATCCACCTTTCCTGCCTCTCTGCATCTGCTGCACCTCTCTGTGAGTCCCTTCTCCCCATTCACAGCAGAATTAAACTAAAACTCTCACCCTGGCCTACAAAGCCCATACCAACGTTGCTCCTCACTACCTATCCTCACTAATTAACAAATATACTCCAGCCCAGCCCCTAAGATCCAACAATGACCCGCTCCTTGCATCTTCTATCATCACCTCTTCCCATGCTAGACTGCAGGACTTCTCTTGTGCCCCAACAATCAACTGGTAAGCATTTTCTTGTGCTGTCAGACTTTCCTCTAATCTGCCTTCTTTTGAATGCTCCCTGTGACGGATCCCCAGCTACCCCGACTGGGTAGCTCCACCAAAGGGTTCCTTTTACTGCCTGGAACAAGATGCTATGTAGCACAGGAAAGTGATTCTAGCAGGAGTCCACCTAAATGACTAGACAGACTAGCATTCAGGTGAAATAAGAACTGGTTTAATTGAGCAAAACACACATCTTTTATACACACACTTATCTTGATAAGAACAGAAGACAAAGCCACAGTTTTCCCGCCATTCCTGCGCCTCCATAGCAACCATAGTCCCACAGAATCCCAGGACACAGTGGTGACAGTTTTGGGGTGATCCCGGGGGAGTGGCAGCATGTCATTTGAAAGCTCTCAGTCCCCAGATGCCACAGTCTAAAAAGCGGCGTGATTCGTTATGGGGGACCGGAGATACAGCCCATTGAAGTTATGGGGGTAGGGGTGTCCAAAACCCTTGGTTCCCAAAGCAGCTCCCCTCTGGTAATTCCCCCACCTCTTTTCCTCCCTAGGGGCTACTAATCCCCAAAAGAGCGGAGTTCTGGGGCACATGGTTGCTGGAGCGACCAGGGGTAAAGTTAGCGGGTGTCCTGCTGTCCAGTGGCTGACCGGGTGTTCCAGGAGCCCGGACAGCCTGAGAGGGGTTAGGCGGGTGTTCATGGTGGGGCAGCTGACTGGGAGTTCCAGGAGCTTGGCCAGCCTAGAAGGGTTTTCCTGGTCATAACCTAGCTCTTCACAAACAAGCAAACCAAAGCTTCCAGGGATTGTGGTTGCTCTGAGGAGCCTGTGACCACTGAGAAACAACAGGGGTGAGGTTGTAGGTGGTATGGATTTAACCCTTGCAGCCCAGTATCCGTGACAACTCCCCCTTTCCAGTTCAGCAGACCCGGCTAGATCCCCACGGGTTTACTGGGGGCTGTCCGAGGAGCATTCTATTTCAGTCTGCCAGGAAAGTCCATCTGCATTCCCATTGCTCTTTCCCAGCCTATACTAAACGTCAAAGTTAAAGAGCTGCAGGGCTAAACTCCATCTTAGTAGCCGTCCATTATCTCCCGACACTCGGTTAAGCCACACCAGGGGGTTGTGATCGGTGAGGACAGTGAAGGGTCTTCCATATAGGTACGGTTGTAATTTCTTGAGGGCCCATACCAGTGCCAGGGATTCCTTCTCCACCGCCGCGTAGCCTACCTCCCTGGGCAGCAGCTTCCTACTGATGTAGGCTATGGGGTGGTCTTGTCCTTCTTCGTCTATCTGGCTTAGTACTGCTCCCAACCCAAACACAATGTTTTGTGGGGTTAGGCGCGGCCAGGACGGGGGCAGAGATCAAGGCAGACTTGAGGCTCTGAAAGGCGTTTTCACATTCTGGGGACCACAGTACCTGTCGGGCAGTCTTTTACGAGTCAGGTCGGTCAGGGGTTTGCTGAGGGTGCTATAATTGGGGACGACCCTTCGGTAATAGCTGGCGGTTCCTAGGAAGGCTAAGACCTGGGTCTTAGTTTGAGGAGTGGGCCAGTTTGCCACTGCCTCAACCTTGGCGGGCTCCGGCCGCTGCTGCCCACAGCCTACTCGGTGGCCCAGGTACTGGACTTCCGAGCAGCCTATGGTGCATTTGTCGGGTTTCAGGGTCAGGCCAGCGGTTCTGAGGCGATCTAGAACGATGCCCAGGTGGATCAAATGATCCTCCCAGGTGTCGCTAAAGATGGTGATGTCGTCCAAGTAGGCACAGGCATAGTCTTGGAGGCCATCCAGCAGGCGATCCACCATCCTCTGAAAGGTGGCTGGAGCGTTCTTCATCCCAAATGGCATGGCCTTAAACTGGTAGAGGCCAAAAGGGGTGAAGAAGGCGGACTTGGGAACAGAGTCAGGGTCTAGTGGGATCTGCCACTACCCCTTGCAGAGGTCAAGGGTACTAAAGGAAGTGACCCCTGGCGATTCTATCTAAGAGGTCATCGACACGGGGCATGGGGTAGGTGTCGGTTGTGGTTCTGTCATTGAGCTTATGGTAGTCAATGCAGAACAGGGTAGTACCATCTTTCTTGGGGACCAGCACTACCGGGGAGGCCCAGGGACTGTTGGATGGTTCAACAACACTGAGGTCCAACATTCCTCAGAGCTCCCAGTGCATACTTTCTCTGACAGCTTCAGGTACTCTGTAAGCGGCCTGTCTCAGGGGAGCTTGTCCCGGGGTTTCCACTCGGTGCACAGCCACTGTGGTGTACCCATGGACATTGGAGAACATCTCCTGGCGGTCCTCTAGTAAATGCCGGACCTGCTGTCTCTGTCCAGCCGCTAACCTCTCATCCAGGATTATGTTGGCTACTCCTTGAGGGGTCTCATCCGGCCTGGGGAGCTCTGGCATGGGAAGGCTCTCCGAGTCTTCCATAGCCTGGGCACAGATAGTGGCTACATCTTGGCGTCTTTCTAAATACTCCTTGAGCATGTTCACATGAAAGGTCCGTTGGACCCGGTCATCGGAGCAGTTTGCTACAAGGTAGGTGGTGTTATTTAATTGTTCCACCACCCGGTAGGGCCCTTGCCAGGAAGCCTGTAACTTGTTCATTTTGACAGGCTTCAAGGCAGAACCCTCTGCCCTACCTTGAGAATTCGGCTACGAGCATTACGGTCGTACCACCATTTCTGTCTCCTTTGGGCGCCCTGCAGGTTCTCCCGTACCATGGCAGTGAGGTCCTTCAGCCGATCCCTGAACTTCAGGACGTACTCCACAATGGAGGGTCCTTCCTCCCCTGCTGATCTCTCCCAGAGGGCTCGCAACAAGTTTAATGGCCCCCTTATTTTCCAGCCATACAGCAGCTCAAAGGGTGAAAACCCTGTGGATTCCTGTGGCACCTCTCTGTAAGCAAATAGGATGTGCGGCAGGAATTTTTCCCAGTCTTTGTGAGTAGCCGAGAACGTCCAAAGCAATTGCTTCAGTGTCCCGTTAAACCGTTCACAAAGCCCATTGGTCTGGGGGTGATAGGGGGCACTGTACAGAGGTTTTATCCCAACCAGTTCCCATAACTTTTGGGTGACCTCCGCTGTAAACTGGGTCCCCTGGTCAGAGACCATTTCTCGGGGGAAGCCTACCCTGGTGAATACCCGGAGCAATGCACTGGCCACCGTCTCCGACTGGATATTCGCCAGAAGTATGGCCTCTGGCTACCTAGTAGCATAGTCTACTACCGTGAGTATGTATTTTTTCCCGGAGGAACTAGGTCTAGGTAGGGGCCCTACTATATCCACAGCGATTCTGCTAAAGGGTTCGTCAATAACGGAGAGAGGGTTAAGGGGGGCTTTCGTATGGTCCCCGGTCTTCCCTACCTTCTGACACACTATGCAGGTCCTACAATATTCCTTAATTTCTCTCGTGTTTCTGGGCCAGAAAAAGATCTGAGTAAGGCGATGGTGTGTTTGGGAGTTGCCAAGGGGATATCGTGCCCTATTCACAGCAGGTCGGACCGATATTTTTTCTGTACCACCAGCTGACGTTTGGGCACTGGCCCTTTCTTCCGCCGGGAGACCAGATACAACAGGCCATTTTCCCATTGGAACCATTCTTCCCTGGGGCCCTGGGGATCAGTCCCTACTCAGTCTCGGAAGGGGGTAAGGGTTGGGTCGCTCAGAGTCTCTTTAGCAAATTCAGAAGAGGAGGCCCAGGATAGTTTGTCGGGAAACAGGGCAGGGAGAGGGGTTGGGCATTGGGGCGTGAGGGTAGGTCGTCGGGGAAGGAGAGGAGTCGTGGTGGGGGGTCTTACCTGGGTCCCCAGCTGTGGTGTGTTGGCTTGCTGCTGAGCTTGCCTGCAGTTGGTCACTGGGCAGGTGTCATGGGGAGTATCCCCAAAAAAGGTGGAAACAAGTAGGTCGAGGTCGTTTCCTAGTACAACCTCTGAGGGAAGATCTGGCATAATGGCCATGTCCACAGTACGGGCTCCGGCGCCCCAAGCCAGATGGACACAAGCCAATGGGACTCGTATAGTGGCACCTCCGACCACTCGAACAGCAAGAGTTCTCCCAGTAGCGGTAGAAGAGGAGGCCAGATGAGGCTGGATCAGGGTAATGGTAGATCCGTTGTCCCGTAAACCCTGAGCCGCCTTGTGGACACCAGGTAGGCTTCTTGTAGCATGCCAACCTCCTCTTCAGCCCATTCAGGATAGTCAGCTGGTGCATAAGCGTAGTGTGCATCGGCTGGGTAGGTCGGGGCGGGAGCTCTCACCCAAGCTGTCAGCTGGAGGTGTCTTGGCTGAGTGGCCGGCTGTTGTCGGACCCGACTTGGGCATTCCCGCCTGAGGTGGCCGGGGTGTCCACAGAAAAAACATCCCTGTGAGTCCCTGACTCTGGCCGGAGGGACAAAGGCCAGATTGGTAGCCGCTGGGGGTTGGACTACCACCGAAGCTGTGTAGGGAGTCGATTGTGGGGCAAAGCGAACTTGGCGGCGGGCATCTGTGTACTGATCTGCCAGGACAGCCGCCTGGTCTGCTGTGGTGGGCCGCCGGTCCTGGACCCATTCTTTAATCTCTACTGGAATATGATTATAGAAATGTTCCAGTATAAAAAGATGTGCCACTTTGACCCCAGTAGTGGCCTTGCAGCCAGGTAGCCAGGACGTCATCGACCGGGTGAATTGGTAGGTCCATTCTGTGAAAGGCTGTTCATCCTGCTTCCTTAGTGCCCGGAACTTCTGCTGGTGGGCCTCCGGTGTGAGCCCATATCGGGCAATGATACAGTCTTTCACCTTGTTATAATCCTTTTGGTCCTCAGAAGGGGTAGCGTGGAAAGTTGCCAAAGCCCACCCTGACAATTTACCAATCAGGACAGACAGTATATCGGCATAGGCTACCACCTGCAGTTCGCATTGGGTCTCAAAGACCTGAAGGTAACAGTCAATATCTTACTCCTCTTACTTGTAGGCTCGAAAGTCCCCATGGGGTAGCTTGTGCGGTCGAAGAGCCGGCACTCCATGGGCTGATGGAGCCCCTCCTATCGACTGGTGGTTTCTGCTAACTTGAACTGGGTAACATCCGAAACGATCTTGGTGATGACCTCCTCTGGTGGCTGGGTGTCATATAACGCCAACCGCCACTGCACTTCCCGCTGTACATCAGACGTGGATGTCCCGGGAGTAGATACTGTACTTGGGGCTGAACTTGGCATTGTAACAGATAGCTTATTGCCCCAGTCATCATCAGACCCGCCGGCCACCCGGTCCTCTCCCAGCATTTCTCTGGTGGGGGTAGTTCTGTTCCTGGTACCCGCAGTCTTTCCTCGAGTCTCCATTCAATATTACTTCTAGCTGGTGGTTTGAATGTCAAAGGAAGTTGGAAGCATCCCACCGCTGCCAGCCAATGTGATGGATCCCCGGCTACCCCAACTGGGTAGCTCCGCCAAAGGGGTCCTTCCACTGCCTGGAACAAGATGCTATGTAGCACAGGAAAGTTATTCTAGCAGGAGCCCACCTAAATGACTAGACAGACTAGCATTCAAGTGAAATAAGAACTGATTTTATTGAGCAAAACACACATCTTTTATACACACACTTATCTTGATAAGAACAGAAGACAATGCCACAGTTTTACCACCATTCCCGCCCCTCCAGACTGACCGGCGCCTCCATAGCAACCATAGTCCCACAGAATCCCAGGACACAGTGGTGACAGTTTTGGGGTGATCCCGGGGGAGCAGCAGCACAATTAAAAGCTGTCGGTCCCCAGATGCCACAGTCCAAAAAGCGGTGTGATTCGTTATGAGGGACCGGAGATACAGCCAGTTGAAGTTATGGGGGTAGGGGTGTCCAAAACCCCCGGTTCCAAAAGCAGCTCCCCTCTGGTAATTTCCCCAATTTCCCTGAGGAGTGGGCCAGTTTGCCACTGCCTCAACCTTGGCGGGCTCTGGCCGCTGCTGCCCACAGCCTACTTGGTGGCCCAGGTACTGGACTTCCGAGCAGCCTATGGTGCATTTGTCGGGTTTCAGGGTCAGCCCGGCGGTTCTGAGGCGATCTAGAACGATGCCCAGGTGGATCAAATGATCCTTTCAGGTGTCGCTAAAGATGGCGATGTCGTCCATGTAGGCACAGGCATAGTCTTGGAGGCCATCCAGCAGGCGATCCACCATCCTCTGAAAGGTGGCTGGAGCGTTCTTCATCTCAAACGGCATGACCTTAAACTGGTAGAGGCCGAAAGGGGTGATGAAGGCGGACTTGGAAACGGAGTCAGGGTCTAGTGGGATCTGCCACTACCCCTTGCAGAGGTCAAGGGTAGTGAGGAAGTGACCCCTGGTGATTCTATCTAAGAGGTCATCGACACTGGGCATGGGGTAGGTGTCGGTTGGTTCTGTCATTGAGCTTACGGTAGTCAATGCAGAACCGGCTAGTACCATCTTTCTTGGGGACCAGCACCACCGGGGAGGCCCAGGGACTGTTGGACAGTTCAACAACACCGTGGTCCAACATTCCTCAGAGCTTCCGGTGCATACTGTCTCTGACAGCTTCAGGTACTCTGTAAGCTGCCTGTCTCAGGGGAGCTTGTCCCGGGGTTTCCACTCGGTGCACAGCCACTGTGGTGTACCCATGGACATTGGAGAACATCTCCTGGCGGTCCTCTAGTAAATGCCGGACCTGCTGTCTCTGTCCAGCCGCTAACCTCTCATCCAGGATTATGTTGGCTACTCCTTGAGGGGTCTCATCCGGCCTGGGGAGCTCTGGCATGGGAAGGCTCTCTGAGTCTTCCATAGCCGGGGCACAGATAGTGGCTACATCTTGGGGTCTTTCTACATACTCCTTGAGCATGTTCACATGAAAGGTCCGTTGGACCTGGTCATCGGAGCATTTTTCTACAAGGTAGGTGATGTTATTTAATTGTTCCACCACCCGGTAGGGCCCTTGCCAGGTTCATTTTGACAGGCTTCAAGGCAAGAACCCTCTGCCCTACTGTGAGAATTTGGCTACGAGCATTACGGTCGTACCACCATTTCTGTCTCCTTTGGGCGCCCTGCAGGTTCTCCCGTACCATGGCAGTGAGGTCCTTCAGCCGATCCCTGAACTTCAGGACGTACTCCACAATGGAGGGTCCTTCCTCCCCTGCTGATCCCTCCCAGTGGGCTCGCAACAAGTCTAGGGGCCCCCTTATTTTCCAGCCATACAGCAGCTCAAAGGGTGAAAACCCTGTGGATTCCTGTGGCACCTCTCTGTAGGCAAATAGGAGGTGCGGCAGGAATTTTTCCCAGTCTTTGTGAGTAGCCGAGAACGTCCGAAGCAATTGCTTCAGTGTCCCGTTAAACCGTTCACAAAGCCCATTGGTCTGGGGGTGATAGGGGGCACTGTACAGAGGTTTTATCCCACACAGTTCCCATAACTTTTGGGTGACCTCCGCTGTAAACTGGGTACCCTGGTCAGAGACCATTTCTCGGGGGAAGCCTACCCTGGTGAATACCCGGAGCAATGCACTGGCCACCGTCTCCACCTGGATATTTGCCAGAGGTATGGCCTCTGGATACCTAGTGGCATAGTCTACTACCGTGAGTATGTATTTTTTCCCTGCAGGAAGTTACCTCTGGTGATTCTATCTAAGATGTCATCGACACTGGGCATGGGGTAGGTGTCGGTTGGTTCTGTCATTGAGCTTACGGTAGTCAATGCAGAACCGGCTAGTACCATCTTTCTTGGGGACCAGCAACACCGGGGAGGCCCAGGGACTGTTGGACGGTTCAACAACACCGTGGTCCAACATTCCTCAGAGCTCCCGGTGCATACTGTCTCTGACAGCTTCAGGTACTCTGTAAGCTGCCTGTCTCAGGGGAGCTTGTCCGGGGTATCCACTCTGTGCACAGCCACTGTGGTGTACCCATGGACATTAGAGAACATCTCCTGGTGGTCCTCTAGTAAATGCCGGACCTGCTGTCTCTGTCCAGCCGCTAACCTCTCATCCAGGATTATGTTGGCTATACGAGGGACTCGTATAGTGGCACCTCCGGCCACTCGAACAGCAAGAGTTCTCCCAGTAGCGGTAGAAGAGGAGGCCAGATGAGGCTGGATCAGGGTAATGGTGGATCCGGTGTCCCGTAATCCCTGAGCCGCCTTTCCATTGACCCAAATGGTCTGGCAGTGGTGCTGACGGTTGTCTGTGGACACAAGGTAGGCTTCTTGTAGCATGCCAACCTCCTCTTCAGCCCATTCAGGATAGTTAGCCGGTGCATAAGCTTAGTGGGCAGCGGCTGGGTAGGTGGGGGTGGGAGCTCTCACCCAAGCTGTCAGCTGGAGGTGTCTTGGCTGAGTGGCCGGCTGTTGTCTGACCCGACTCGGGCATTCCCGCCTGAGGTGGCCGGGGTGTCCGCAGAAAAAACATCCCTGTGAGTCCCTGACTCCGGCCGGAGGGACAAAGGCCAGATGGCCCGGAGGCTTATTGGTAGCCGCTGGGGGTCGGACTACCACCGAAGCTTTGTGGGGAGTCGATTGTGGGGCAGAGCGAACTTGGCGGCAGGCATCTGTGTACTGATCTGCCAGGACAGCCGCCTGGTCTGCTGTGGTGGGCCGTCGGTCCTGGACCCATTCTTTAATCTTGACTGGAATTTGATTATAGAAATGTTCCAGTAGAAAAAGCTGTGCCACTTTGGCCCCAGTAGTAGCCTTGCAGCCAGCTAGCCAGGACGTCATTGACCGGGTGAATTGGTGGGTCCATTCTGTGAAAGGCTGTTCATCCTGCTTCCTTAGTGCCCAGAACTTCTGCCGGTGAGCCCATATCGGGCAAGGATACGGCCTTTCACCTTGTTATAATCCTTTTGGTCCTCAGAAGGGGTAGCGTGGAAAGCTGCCAAAGCCCACCCTGACAATTTACCGATCAGGACAGACAGTATATCGACATAGGCTACCCCCTGCAGTTCGCATTGGGTCTCAAAGACCTGAAGGTAACAGTCAATATCCTCCTCCTCTTCCTTGTAGGCTCGAAAGGCCCCATGGGGTAGCTTGTGCGGTCGAAGAGCTGGCACTCCATGGGCTGATGGAGCCCCTCCTATGGACTGGTGGATTTCTGCTAACTTGAGCTGGGTAACATCCGAAACGATCTTGGTGATGACCTCCTCTGGTGGCTGGGTGTCATATAACACCAACCGCCACTGCACTTCCCGCTGTACATCAGACGTGGATGTCCCCGGAGTAGATACTGTACTTGGGGCTGAACTTGGCGTTGTAATGGAGAGCTCATTGCCCCGGTCATCATCAGACCCGCCGGCCACCTGGTCCTCTCCCAGCATTTCTCTGGTGGGGGTAGTTCTGTTCCTGGTACCCGCAGTCTTTCCTTGAGTCTCCATTCAATATTACTTCTAGCTGGTGGTTTGAATGTCCCAGGAAGTTGGAAGCATCCCACCGCTGCCAACGAATGTGACGGATCCCCAGCTACCCCGACTGGGTAGCTCCGCCAAAGGGGTCCTTCCACTGGCTGGAACAAGATGCTATGTAGCACAGGAAAGTTATTCTAGCAGGAGCCCACCTAAATGACTAGACAGACTAATATTCAAGTGAAATAAGAACTGATTTTATTGAGCAAAACACACATATTTTATACACACACTTATCTTGATAAGAACAGAAGACAATGCCACAGTTTTACCACCATTCCCGCCCCTCCATACTGACCGGCGCCTCCATAGCAACCATAGTCCCACAGAATCCCAGGACACAGTGGTGACGGTTTCGGGGTGATCCCGGGGGAGCGGCAGCACAATTAAAAGCTCTCGGTCTCCAGATGCCACAGTCCAAAAAGCGGCGTGATTCGCTATGGGGGACCGGAGATACAGCCCGTTGAAGTTATGGGGGTAGGGGTGTCCAAAACCCCCGGTTACCAAAGCAGCTCCCCTCCGGTAATTTCCCCACTTCTTGTCCTCCCTAGGGGCTACTAATCCCCAAAAGAGCGGAGCTCTGGGGCACATGGTTGCTGGAGCAACCAGGGGTACAGTTAGCGGGTGTCCTGCTGTCCTGTGGCTGACCAGGAGTTTCAGGAGCCCAGACAGCCTGAGAGGGGTTAGGCGAGTGTTCGTGGTGGGGCGGCCTACTGGGAGTTCCAGGAGTCCGGCCAGCCTAGTAGGGTTTTCCTGGTCATACCCCAGCTCTTCACAAACAAGCAAACCAAAGCTTCCAGGGATTGTAGTTGCTCTAAGGAGCCTGTGACCACTGAGAAACAACAGGGGTGAGGTTGTAGAGGGTATGGATTTAGCCATTGCAGCCAAGTATCCATGACACTCCCTAAAGACATTTTGTTCAGGGAAGCTTACCACCCTATTCAGTAACAAATTAATTCCACTTACCGTATAATTGTTCTCATCTAACTCTGTTTTAACATCACTCTCACCTTTGCATTCTTCACTTCCTGTTTCTCATCCTCCTACCCTTCTAGATTAGTTTCTAAAGGTTACTGGAAGCAGCTTTTCAGTTAATACAGGTAACAATTGTAGATTGACTTTTACAGTCTATCTTATTACTTGTACACACTGTCATTTGCATTATGTGGAACAAACTACAAGACATAGGGCTCCATTTAACAAGCATCGATAGCTTCTTCAGAGCCCCAGCATTTCAGTCTCGTTTAGAGCAAGCCTGAAACACTAGTTAAGTATTGTTACTTAACCTATCCGCAACACTTTAGGTCGCAGATTGTTATCTTCATCCAATCCAAGATGATTGACTGCCCCATCTCTCATGCGCTTGACTGCGTGCAAGCAGGGGGTGCCATTGTACTACTGCCCACTCGCCACGAGGCTGAGCGGACAAAGTTCAAGACCACGAACCTCATTCACCCGACCTTTGGTAAATGGAGCCCTTAGTCTCTTGTATTAGGATCTGTAAACATTTGTCAGATTACTACAAGGAATCCTTTTTCAACTTTAGATAATCTATAAATATACATGCAAAATTCTATATTACATGGATCATTATAGAGAAACCAATTAAGCTGTGCTGTTCCTTTCTGTGATTTCCAGGATTGTGTTAGCTCTATGTATTAAAATGATTGCAATATGAGTATTTTTTTACTATATATATAATTTGGAGGGTAAATGTAATCACTGATGACGGTTCAGATTAAGGGGCCTATTTACTAATGTGCGAGTGGACATGATCCAATATTGCGGATCATGTCCGCTGCACATCGATAAATGCCGACAGCATGCCGACAGAACTGCTGGTGCAATGCCACCACCTGCAGATTTGCGGCCAATTGGCCACTAACAGGGGGTGTCAATCTACATGATCGCATTCGATCGGGTGGATTTCTGTCCATAGCATCAGAGCAGGCGGACAGGTTAGGGAGCAGCGGTCTTCAGACCGCTGCTTCATAACTTGTGTTTCTGGCGAGCCTGAAGGCTCACCAGAAACACAAGGCATCAAGCTCCATTCGGTCCCTAAGAATAGATTATGATGTTCTTTAAGACCCCCTCTGAGGAAGCGTTCGTGAAATGCGCGTCAGGGGTCCGACAGGAGTAGCTCTGTCTCTCCTGTTCGTTTTTTATTTAGCTTACTCTTGTGGTTAATAACACTATAATAGAAATCATAGTGGTTAATAATACAGCCTCTAGTCTTTACTTGTAATAGATTAAACATCAATACAGCCCTCGGATTGTAAGGGCTTAGCTTACTATAATATTTATCTGACAGAGGTTGTTAAATATTACCTATTCTCTCTACAATTGATTGCTATTTGCAATCCACTGAGTTTAAGTGTTTTTAATTTTTAGCATAAGCTACAGTATGCGTGTATGTTCCTAGTTGATTCTAATAAAGATTATATGAATGAATGATATGGAACATTTTTAATATTTAGATAATCTCTGAAATAGCAGAGTTAACCTTCACTCAATATTTGTGGAACTGTTTTTTCTTTCAAACTTTATTGTACTCTTTATTACAATTAGTTTAACTAAGTAGTTGGATGTTCTTTAAGTAAATTAACTATTTAATCATGTGGCAATTTAATGTCATTAGATTAACAACTCTTGTAAATCATTAATTAAAAGTTTATGCAAGTGTTTTTAATCTGAAGTGTAGCAAGCTCCTTTAAAAAGTGTTGCAGTGTGTTATTTGATATATCTATGAATATGGTTATGTACTGAAACGTGTTAGATGCATAACTGCACACAGTCATTTTACACACATTTTAATTACTGCATGGTTTTAAAGACTTAAAAGGACATGAAACCCAAAAATTTTCTTTCATGATTTAGGTAGAACATACAATTTTTTATTTTTTTTTATATTTTTTTTATTATTGTTTCAGCATATATATACATTCAACATTAAGAATTCCAACATGTAATTTATGTCCTACAAAGCACAACTTCAACAAAACAAATGATAATCACAAATTATATCTGCAAATGTACTTAAGATCAACCTTCAGACAAATCAATTATTAGTCACAAATTATATCAGCATTATTAAATTGCTAATGCACTTAAAATCACAGCTATTAGATCTTCAAAAAAAAAAAGAAGAAAAAAGTAAAGATAATATTAGCGTGATCTAACTCACAGCTAATCCCACTAAACCTTTTAATATCTGATATATATTGCTGAAGCATTTTAAGTTCCTAAACCAACCTAGGAAGGAACACAAAAATGAAAAGGGAAAAGAGGGAAAAGAAAAAAAAAAAAGGGGTTTTCCTCTCTCTTCCTCTCCCCTCCCTCTCCCCCCCAGTCACACCTTCGGATCATGTCCAATTACCATATCCCCAATAGTACCAATTCTGTATTCTGAAAGGGAAATATAATGTAGTCTATCTCTGTAATCGGGAGAGACTTGATAAATAATGCCCACTTACGAAAAAAAATTCTAATATCGGGCTCATTGTTTATATTGGTGTCTCGCTGTTCTAAGATGCATTGTTTTTTGAGGTAGTTTTTTATTTCTGCCACACTGGGTATTTCTCTAGTCTTCCATTTTTTAAAAATTAAATAACTAGCTGTCAGAATAGAGACACTTATTATCTTTTCATTTAATTGTTGTTCTTTCTGGTTTTCAAAGCAAAACATAATCAGACTTACCGACAGCTTCAGAGGGGAAATCTTAAGGGAAGAATTCATCCAGAATTCTAGTTTGCGCCAAAATTGCCTAATCAAAGGGCAGTTAAACAACATGAGATCCGCCACAACCAGAGAGCATTTAGGGCATTTATGAAAATTCATATTCTGGAGCTTATGGCCTTTTTCCGGAGTGTAGTGAAATTTATGTAATAGCTTAAGGTGTGCCTCTCTCCATGTTGCTGAGAGGGTAGCCTGGGCCACTTTATGTATGGATTTTTGTATGAGTTTATAATCAATATTTTCCTGAGCCAAAGTTAAGCTCCAATCTTGGGCAATTTTCTTGAGAATATGTCTCCCTTCTCCAGCTCCTAGGAGATAATAACAGTGAGAGATGGATATACGACCCTTCTTAACTAACATGAGCCATTCCTCTAGACCTCCTAGTTCCCATTGCCACTTTGCCTCCTTCATTAGCTCTAATGTGTAATGCCTTACTTGCAAATAAGCCAAAAAACTCCCTATTAGAGAGGTTAAAACTATTCTTAATTTCTTCAAATGTTTTGATACATTTTTTCTCCCCATCAATAAATTGTATAAGCCTATTCAGCCCTACTGATTGCCAGTTCTTAAAAATTGAGGAGTCCAGCCCGGCTTGGAATAATGGGTTCCCATAAGGGGGAGATACTTAGAGACCTTGCAATTTATAGAGAGGATCTTCCCTATCCTTCACCATGCCTTTAATGGATTAAAAATCATTTTAATCTCCTTGATTCTAGTTGGCATTCCTTTTGGCTCGCAATGCAGCAGTGAGCATGGGAGATATGGGTCACAGACACTTTCTTCCAACGTGTTATTCAAGACGTTATTATTCCGGAAAACCCAGTCCGCCGCAATTCATGCTAAAAAAGCAAGATTATAAAGCCGTAGATCGGGTAGCGCAAAACCTCCAAATATTTTGGCCTGTGTTAATTTATTCAGGGCTATCCTGGGTTTCCTCTTCTGCCAAATGAAGCCTCTAAGCAAGCTATTTAAAACTCGAATGTCCCTTTCTAAAAGTATTAGCGCAGTATTCTGTAACACGTACAGTAATTTAGGAAGAAGGACCATTTTAAATAGGGCTATCCGTCCTGAAATAGAAACCTCTGAGTTTATCTTTAATTTTTGTCAAGATTGGGGGAATATTAAGATTATACAGATCATTTGGATTACTGGGTATTACAATCCCTAGATATTTAAATGACTCCTTGAATGTTCTAAAAGGGCTATTAAGAAAAGAGTCCTTGTTTTTCCTGAGCCAGTGCAGCTCTGATTTCGTAACATTTATTTTATAGCCAGAAAATGACCCAAAATGATGAATAATTTGCAGGATCTTATGTATGTTAATCTTAGTATTTGATAGATAAACAAGAATGTCATCTGCATATAAAGCTAATTTCATCTCCTGTCTACCTATCATAATACCTTCCAACTGTGATCTGATCCTGATTGCTAGTGGTTCAATGCAGAGGTTAAAGAGGAGAGGAGAGAGAGGGCACCCCTGCCTGGTTCCTCTACTAAGCGTAATTGGTGAAGACACTGAGTAATTAACTATTATATTCGTATAAGGATAAATGTACAGATTTTTAATGAAATTAAGAAAGCATCCTTTAAACCCAAACTGCACCAGAGAAGAGAGAAGATGGTCATGCTGAATCAAGTCAAATGCTTTCTCCGCATCAATTGTCACAATAGCTAAGTCAGGAGTTTGCTCCTCTCTCCCCCCCCCCATCCCCCCTGCATTGTAAAAGTATTCTGTTACCACCAAAACCTCTCTAATTTTTGTTGAGGAGTTCCGAGAATTTAAAAAACCCGCTTGATCTTTATTTATGATTTTAGATAGTATCCCCTGCAATCTTTTTGCCAAGATTGACATGAAAATCTTATAGTCGGCATTTAATAGAGCTATCGGCCTATATGACTCTCTCTGAACTGGATCTTTCCCACCTTTAAGGATGAGGGTTGTAAAAGAGGCTGAAAAAGCTTTCGGCAACGGTTCTCCTTTGATATACATAGCATTATATACATTGCGAAGGTAAGGCGCGATCTCTGAAGACAAAATCTTATAAAATTCATTTGGTAAGCCGTCCGGCCCTGAGGCTTTGTTAGTTGCGGATTCAGAAATCACTTTCTCTATTTCTTCCACCACAATCGGGGCATTAAGAGTCTCTATTAATTCTTCGGGTACTTTAGGACAACAGATTTTACTCCAAAAGTCCTCTGCCTGCAATAGGTCCGACTTTCTAGAGGTATATATCTCTTGATAATATTTAGCCATTTCCTTATATATCATCATTCTCCGTGAGAAGCTTCCCATCTGAAAAAAGTTTCTCAATAAATGACGACTTTTTATCACTCTTTACCAATTTGGCAAGTAATTTTCCAGATTTATTTGCATATCTGTATAATTTAGATTGTAGTTTTAAGTCTTTTTGGGTCTCTCTATAAATTGCAAATGTATCTGTCGTTTTTAGCTCGAATATACCTTGCCCAATTAGCCAAGTTTTTTGCCATAAGAAGACGATTATATGAATTTATCACTGAGTTATTTAGCTCTCTCTCTCTTAGGGGTCGATCCGATAAAAATCGTCGCCCGCAAAAGCCGGCGACGCCAATATTTACGCTGGTTTGGTATCACATATACGGCGTAACCTAGAAGTTACGCCCTTATATTTCTGTCGTCGCCCGTAGTTTTTTGGGCTATAGGCAGGTATACCAAACCAGCGCAGTTTGGTATCCAATATGCAGCGTAAGGACTTACGTGGCGAAAATGGAGAAAACTTACTCCATTTTCACCTCGCCACAAAAAGCAGCCGTAAGAAGCCTTACACTGACTATTGGAGCCCCGTAACTACCTAAACTAGCTAGAAAATAAACCTAACACCTAACGCATGCGCAATGTCTATCTACCTGTCACCCGCGATCTGCTAAATAAAACCTAACACCTAACGCATGCGCAATGTCTATCTACCTGTCAACCGCGCCCCCCCCCCCCGAAATCCCTAATAAAGTTATTAACCCCTAAACCGCCGCTCCCGGACCCCGCCGCCATCTACATAAACTAACCCCCTACTGTGAGCCCCTAAAACCGCCGCCATCTACCTTATCTATCCCCTAATGTGAACCCCTTACACTGCTGTCATCTACCTTATCTATCCCCTAATCTGACCCCTTACACCGCCGCCACCTATATAAAAATTATTAACCCCTAATCTAATCCCCCTATACCGCTGCCAGCTATATTAATATTATTAACCCCTAATGTAAGCCCCTTACACCGCCGCCATCTCTATTAAAATGATTAACCCCTAATTTAATCTACCTACCCCGCCGCCAGCTATGTTATCTATATTAACCCTAAGTATATTATAGTTAATATAGGTATTACATTATAACTATATTAACCCTAATTATATTAGGGTTAATATAGTTAATATAGTTACTATAGTATTTATATAAACTATATTAACTCTATCTAACCCTAACACCCCTAACTAAATTCTTATTAAATAAATCTAATTCATATTATAAACTAAAATATTCCTATTTAAATCTAAATACTTACCTATAAAATAAACCCTAAGATAGCTACAATATAATTAATAATTACATTGTAGCTATGTTAGGGTTAATATTTATTTTACAGGTCAATTGTTAATTATTTTAACTAGGTATAATAGCTATTAAATAGTTATTAACTATTTAATAGCTACCTAGTTAAAATAATTACCCAATTACCTGTAAAATAAATCCTAACCTAAGTTACAAATACACCTACACTATCAATAAATTAAATAAACTACAAACATCTATCTAAAAATACAATTAAATTAACTAAACTAAATTACAAAAAAAAACAAACACTAAATTACAAAAAATAAAAAAAAATTACAAGATTTTTAAGCTAATTACACCTATTCTAAGCCCCCTAATAAAATAATAAAGCCCCCCAAAATAAAAAAAATTCCCTGCCCTATTCTAAATTTAAAAAATTTCAAAGCTCTTTACCTTACCAGCCCTAAAAAGGGCCTTTTGTGGGGCATGCCCCAAAGAATTCAGCTCTTTTGCATTTAAAAACATATACAATACCCCCCCCCATTACAACCCACCACCCACATACCCCTATTCTAAAACCACCCAAACCCCCCTTAAAAAAGCCTAACACTACCCCCCTGAAGATCTCCCTACCTTGTCTTCACCACACCGGGCCGAACTCCTCATCCGATCCGGGCGATGTCTTGCTCCAAGCGGCAAAGAAGAATTCTTCCTCCGGCGATGTCTTCCTCCAAGCGGCAAAGAAGAATTCTTCCTCCGGCAGGGAATTTTTTTTATTTTGGGGGGCTTTATTATTTTATTAGGGGGCTTAGAATAGGTGTAATTAGCTTAAAAATCTTGTAATCTTTTTTTTATTTTTTGTAATTTAGTGTTTTTTTTTTTTTTGTAATTTAGTTTAGTTAATTTAATTGTATTTTTAGATAGATGTTTGTAGTTTATTTAATTTATTGATAGTGTAGGTGTATTTGTAACTTAGGTTAGGATTTATTTTACAGGTAATTGGGTAATTATTTTAACTAGGTAGATATTACATAGTTAATAACTATTTAATAGCTATTATACCTAGTTAAAATAATTAACAATTTACCTGTAAAATAAATATTAACCCTAACATAGCTACAATGTAATTATTAATTATATTGTAGCTATCTTAGGGTTTATTTTATAGGTAAGTATTTAGATTTAAATAGGAATATTTTAGTTTATAATATGAATTAGATTAATTTAATAAGAATTTAGTTAGGGGTGTTAGGGTTAGATAGAGTTAATATAGTTAATATAAATACTATAGTAACTATATTAACTATATTAACCCTAATATAATTAGGGTTAATATAGTTAATATATATAATGTAATACCTATATTAACTATAATATACTTAGGGTTAATATAGATAACATAGCTGTCGGTGGGGTAGGTAGATTAAATTAGGGGTTAATCATTTTAATAGAGATGGTGGCGGTGTAAGGGGATTACATTAGGGGTTAATAATATTAATATAGCTGGCGGCGGTATAGGGGGATTAGATTAGGGGTTAATAATTTTAATAGAGATGGCGGCGGTGTTAGGAGCTCACTTTAGGGGGTTATAGATTTAATATAGCTGGCGGCGGGGTACGGGAGCGGCGGTTTAGGGGTTAATAACTTTATTAGGTTGCGGCGGGGTACAGGAGCGGCGGTTTAGGGGTTAATAACTTTTTTTATTGTTAGGCTAGTGAGGGGGGATAGCGGATAGAGGGTTTGACGTGTCGGGCTATGTTTAGGAGGCGTGTTAGACAGTGCGGGTGATTTAGACTTTAGTCAGGTTTTATAGGCGCCGGCAGTTTCTAACGTGGCGCAAGTCACTGGCGACTCCAAAAATCTGTACTTACGCAGATTTCTGGACATCGCTGGTTTGTGAGACTTGCGCCACTTTAGCAAGTGACGGCGCCGCATATTGGATGGCTCGAGTTGCGAGCTGAAACTGCGGGCGACGCGGGTTCCCTCGCTTGCGCCGCAAAATGCGATCTATATCGGATCGCGCCCTTAGTCTTAATTTCTTGTTTATCATTGCATTGTAGGCAATAATTTCGCCTCTCAAAACCGCTTTTGCCGCTTCCCACAAAATCAAAGGACGGTCCCAATATTCCTGATTACACTGTATATAATCATCAAATTTAAGCTTCAGCTGAGTCTTAAATTTTGAGTCTGATGCTAGAAAGGAGGGAAAGTAGAAACGCAAGGAGTTTGGTCCAGAGACTGTCAATTGAAAGTCCAGGGAAATTGGTCCATGGTCAGAGAGGAAAATAGGTAATATCTTTGCTCTTACTTTGGCTGTGCACAACCTTTCATCGATCAGAAAAAAATCGATTCTTGACATTGTTTTGTGTGCTTTGGATAAACATGTGAATTCCTTGGCGTCAGGATTCTGAATCCCCCATATATCTCTAATATTCAAGTTCTGCTTGATTTTAGCCAGTAGTTTCTAAATTATCTTTTTTATTCTTTTTTTGTTTCACATTTTCCATCAGTCTATCTAGGGGGCAGTGAGGGGCCATATTAAAATCTCCTCCAAGAATTAAATATCCTTCCATGAAAGAAATGATTTTGGCTTGCAGCTGATTCCAAAATTCTGGATCAATAATATTAGGTGCATATCTATTGCAGAGCCAAAAAATTGCATTATCAATTTTAATCTTTAAAATCATGAATCTCCCCTTGGGATCTGCTAAAGCCTGTAAGATTTCTGCCTTTAACCTTTTCCCCATCAATATGGCCACCCCTCTTCTCCTGCCATTGACTGGTGAACCATAGACTTCTTTCACCCATCCCATTTTGAGCTTCAAAGTTTCCTCCAAAGTTAAATGTGTTTCCTGTAGGAAAATTACGTCTGACTCAAGTCGCCTCGCGTGAGTCAGAATTGTTTTTCTTTTGATGGGAGTTGAAATGCCCCCCATGTTCCAGGAGACTACTTTAAAATTAGCCACTAGATTAGTCATTCACCTGTGGAGGGGGAAGAGAGAGAAAAGAGACGAGATAAAAAGATAAATAGGGAATTCTACCCATTCTAACATACACTTCTGTCTATATTTCAACCTTGTCAATAATAAGTTTACTACACATGAGTGTTCAGCTGTCGCAGAAGTTTTTCTGCCTCTTGTGGGTTATTGAAAAAATGAACCTCTCCTCTGACATATATTTTCAGTTTTGAGGGGTAAATAATTAAGGCCTGGTAGCCGTGTTGAATAAATTTCGTACAGATTGGGGCCATATTCCTTCTCTTAGCAGCTGTTTCAGCTGAATAATCTTGGAATAAAAGAATTTTGTTTTCCTTATAAGTGATGGGCTGATTTTTACGAAAATATTGGAGAATTGTGACCTTATCTTGGAAGTTAAGTAGCTTCGCTATTATAGGTCTAGGTCTGTTACCCCCTTGCTTGTCGGCTGTAAACCTCCCCATTCTGTGTATCCTCTCAACTGCTATCTGTGGATGGTTAGGAGGGATTTTAAGGAGCTGTACTAATACTTCAGGAATGAATAAGCTTAGATCTTCGGATTGTCCCCCCTCGGGTACCCCTATGATGCGAATATTGTTCCGCCTAGTGCGGTTTTCAAGGTCGTCAATTTTACTCTGCATTCTAGAAATAATTGCATTATTGGATTCTAGGTTAGAGCCATGAACTGAAGTAAGGTCTTCCAAATCAGATACTCTCTGTTCTGCTTCATCTAATCTGTTAGAAAATAGTTTTATCTCTTGCATATGTAGATTAATATCTTGTTTGATCTCTGACATTAATGCATCGAATTTAGGGGTTAAAGCCTCTGAGATACTAGACACTAGAACTTGTATATTAGTTAGATCATTTATAGGCGTTATGATTGATAGACGTTTAACTGTCTATCAAATCAAAAAAGACAAGAGAAAGAAAAATAAAAAGATAGCCAAGAAACATAAAGAGAAAAAACACTTTGTCTCTAATGCTTTGAATCACTGCCGTAGCTTGACTTCCACAATTATTGAATAGCTTGATGTAACACTCTAAAAGCAATAAGCAAAGAGTCATATGCAACAGTAACACATATTTGTATCGCAATAGGACCTTGAGTTATTTGACAATTTACAGTTTGTAAAACAGGGGCACTTATATCTATGCTGTATAATTCTTGCCACTCCAGTGCCAGTTTGTTTAAGGCTACTAATACCAGCTTTTATTAAAAAGATTTCCAGGCACAATAAACAAGCTGGCTATGGTACCTTTCGTGGGGTCACGGTTCTTTCTTAGCTTACTCCTCGGCTTAACAAACAGCTATCATTTTACAGTACAAGGGAACCTTGCTGGTGAAAGTTTCCTCTGTACATAGCTCCCGTGGGCAGGGAAGCCGCCACAACACGAAGACTCACCAACCACCGTTCCCCCACGGCCAGCCGAACCACCTCCTCGCTTCCGCACCGCAACAAGGGACTCAAGTGGGGGACAGAGCGACCCCACAGAGCAAGCAGTCCCAGACTGACACTAGAAGCCTCAGGTGGGGTAAGTTGATACCTGGTAGTTACTTCGTAGGGCCTCTGTTGCGGTTACCTCTGCCTTGGTCTGCCGCTCTCTGTAGCCGCTCTAGCCTCCTCCTTATAAAGAAAGAAACCCCCTCTCTCGCAGCACCAGTGGGAGAGGGGCAATGTAGTGCAGTGGGAGAGAGATGTCTAGAGGTAGCCTCAGTCACTAATATCCGCACCCCACAGCGGGGGTTATTGTTAGCCGGGCTCCAGTTGTCCACTTCGATAACTCTCACTGGCACTCTCGCGGGTCTCCACTCACAGCACCGGTGGGCGGAGAGGCCGCTGTATGTTCCCACACAGTCTCGAGCTCAAAGTGTGGAGACAAACGTTGCTCCAGTATTTGTTTGCGGGATCCTCAATTTAAAAAACCAGCCAATTTTAACAGTCCCTTGAATCCAGACTGTGCTTCTTCCAACACCCAGGCCTCCTCTTTTACAGTGCCAATGGAAAAAGGGGGGTGTATGGTATATCAGGAACAGCTTGGAATAGCCTCAAACAAGAGACAAATATTTTATGAAGAGGTTATTCAGGGTAGTGTACCATTTTTCTAGAACATACAATTTTAAACTACTTTCCAATTTACTTATTTAATTTGCTTCCTTCTCTTGTTATCATTTGCTGAAAGTTTTATCTAGGAACGCTCAGGAGCAGCAAAGAACCTAGGTTCTTGCTGCTGATTGGTGGCTGCATTGCCTCACCCATGTGTTCAGTTAGAAACCAGTAGTGCATTGCTGCTCATTCAACAAATTATATCAATAGAATGAAGCAAATTTGATAATAGAAGTAAATTGGAAAGGTGTTTAAAATTGTATGTTCTACCTAAATCATGAAATAATTTTTTGGGGTTTCATGTCCCTTTAAAAAGTTTTGCCTTACTTGGGCACATGTGAACCAGTTACAATGAGTGAGCAGCTGAGCAGCCAAAGCAGAGAAATACTCGCAATCTGTTAGGAGTGCTTAAGGGTGGAACTGAGAAACGCTTATTTATGTGATATACTGGAGGTTTACCTTGGTAGAATCAAGGCAAAACAATAAATAAAAGAGCAAGTCCTGGAGTACCCTCTGACAATTCTCTAAGTACCCCCAGGGGAACAAGTAACACAAGCTGAGAAACTAGGCCTTAAAGGTAAAGCCATCCTACTTTAAACATTGTCTAATTCAGCCTTTTGCCACTGCAGTAACAGGGCCAGATCTCCAGGATTACTTTCAGTGAGAGCAAGTTCTATTATCTAATTTGCTTCATTCTCTTGGTATCCTTTATTGAAACAGTTAAAACATCTCAAGGACCATTTGTATAACCACTCTAGGTAATCAACTATATATAAATAAGAAACCATCTTTGTATATGTTTTACCAACACTTGGTACCTGTATAGTTCCTTCAGTTTCTAATCACACAATCCCCCAGGGTTGTGGAGCTCCTCTTGGTATACAGCCAGTGCTCTTATATAATCTTGGACAGCCCTTTCGCTGTGGGAAATCTTTCCCCAAAATGCTCCACTCTCTCTGTGCGTGATGTGAATGCCGGGTGCCGGTCACATGAAAAAACAGCTAGGAGGACAGCTCAACCAAATATATCCAATAAACATCCAGATAAAGTTGTAGAGGCCACGGAGCTTATTGTGCATCAATAAAAATAACATTTTATCAGCTCTCTGGGCTCTACAACTTTATGTGGATCCTTTATTGAAAAGCATATGTAGATAGGCAAAGTAGCGTAGAGCTAGCTGCTAGTTGGTGGCTGAACTTGTAGGTCCATATTTATTGGATTGCAAATGTATCCAGCTAGCCCCCAGGAGTGCATTGCTGCTTCTTCAATAAAAGATAACAAGAGAATTAAGCAAAATTGATAACAGAAGTAAATTGGAAATTTGTTTAAATATGCATGATCTATCTCAATTATGAAATCATTTTTTGGATTTCATGTACCTTTAAGATATCAGCCATGTCTTAAGCCTTTTCTTGTTTGTTGCCATTGTTTTTCAATAGCCAAACTCCACCCACCAGTTGCCACATATGGAGGAGCCAATCTGGGCTTAAAAATTAGGGGCGCAATTAAATATACGGTGCAGGCTTCAGCGCAAGCGTTGAAACCCGTGCCGCCCGTAATTTCACCTTGCACATCGGGGTATTACATATACTGCGCCATTAGATGCTAAACTGGCGTAAGTAGGACAAACTGGCGATCTTCTGAAATGTGCACAAATACACATTTTAGTCATCAAAAGTAACTTACGCCAGTATTGTGTCCACGGAAAGTGTCAATAAAGAGTAGTTTTATGCAAATTAGGTTAACACTCGTAAAGATGAAACCGGAATTCAAATAAAACTGCGGCACGTAATTACGCTATTCCAATTCACATATAAACCTATGTGCAGCCGCCATTTTCTTCCGTGTGTTTGGATTGTTCGCTGATCTACAACACACTACACTGGAGTGGAGGATTAGTCAGAGTAGAGAGAGAGGCGCATTGTTGTTGAGTAAGCTTGTACACTTACAAATATTCTTACATATTGCACACATTGCATACATACATACATATACAAATACACCAGACTTTTTTTTTTCTAACACCTCACTCAAATTTTATTTAATTTTTACAGTGTGATAGGCTGAATGTTTGGTTGTGATTGTGTGTGATTGAACCGGGAGTGTGAGTGTGTGTAGTGTGATTTAGTGTGAGGATGGCAGGGAGAGGTAGGGAGGAGGGGAGAAGGGGAGAGGAGTGGCAGGGAGAGGAGTATTGGAGAGGACAGGAGGAGCAGTGGGCCCCCCATCAGGGAGTAAGTGGAATGGGGAGAGCCAGAAGGGATGATGGGAGGGGAGATGCCTGAGAGCCCCAGAGAGCAGGCACATCTAGGAGAGGGACAGAGGGTGCACATGGCAACAGAAGGGGGGAGGAGGGAGAGGATAGGGAGGAACCCACACCAGGGACATCACAGGGAGGAAGCCAAGTGGCCATGGAGGATGAGAGGCTGAGATGTCCCAACTTCTCATTTGCGGAAAATGTTGCCCTTGTCCAGGCTATCATGGACAATTACAGTGCCCTCTTCGGGCAGGAGAAGGGCTAAGGCATTGCCAAAAAGAGAAAAATGTCATGGTTGGCGGTAGAGGATACCGTCAACAGTGTAACCCCGCAGAGGAGGACTGTTGAGGACCTGAAAAAGCACTGGAATGACTGCAAGAGGTGGGTCAAAGAAAAGATGGGGCAGGAAGCTATCCACCAGAAGGGAAAAGGCGGTGTTCCAGCCCTGGATATTGAGTATAACACCTGGCAGGAGATGATACACAGGTCCCTGAGTATCACAACAGTCCGTGGACTTCCAGGGGCTCGTGACTCAGGGCCTGCAACCACAGCACATCATGCTGCTGAGTAACATCCCACACACCAGTATTATATGTATTTGAGATATAACATCCTTTAATATCACACATTCATGTACACGATGACGAGCATGGTATTTGGCGTACTAACAAAAACATCTACAATTATACTTGACATTACTGCTACTTAACACAATGCAATTCATGATATGAGGTAGAATAGTAACATGTCTCAGAGTAACACAGGCCACAAGCCACATGTAATTGTATGCCCACATGGACATATATCTGACTGTACTAATCCCTCTCATCCTTTGACTCCTCCACAGAACCTCCTGTCACGAGGATACAAACATCCATGCCACCACCACCAGTCTTCAGGCAACCACAAGAACAGTATGCTCCCAGGCATGAGCATGGTTGGATGGCTTCAGTTGAGGACCCGGGAGTGATGCACCGCCATTGCCATATGACCTCTGGCAAGATTCCTGGCCAGAGGAATATCCTTCCTTTGGCTTTGAGGGGGAGCCAAGATAGCCACAAAGGGTCCATGTATTTACCCCCCCCCCACAACACAATCTCATGTCAGTCATAGATTTTACCCACAGACTATGTCACAAGAAGTGCCAATTGGAGAGGCTGAGTGGTCACACACTGGTCATCAGTGGGACTATCAATCAACCATGAGAGCTCCACCATCCTCATACATGGGACGACCTCCACCATCCTCATCCATGGGACGAGCTCCACCATCCTCATCCATGGGATGACCTCCACCATCCTCATCCATGGGACGAGCTCCACCACCCTCATCCATTATATGAGCTCTACCATCTGCAGATATAAATATATCACAAATTACAGCTGAACCTGCCCAACAAGCACCAGCAGATGCAGGTGAACATGCCCCACAAGCAACTAGAAGCCCTATTGCTCAAGAGCCTGGGGATGCATTGCATTCTCCCCTGGGTGAGGAATACATTGCACTCCAGAGGAGGCTCATAACAAGCACTGAGAGTACACAAAGAGGCCAAGAGAGGTTCTTCAGGAGGCAAGAGAGGATACAACAACGTAGCATAGAGCTGCAAAGGGACATGGCAGCATCATTAAGTGCAAGTGTTCAGAACCAGTCACAGATGATGTGAATTCTGTCTGACATGCAGATGGACAATAGATGAAGAGAACAAAATCAACTCTTGGGTGTGTTGGTTGAACACTTTACACACCAGCAGGACACTGCCTCCAGCCTATCATCTGTGGCCAGCACACCAGCAGAAACACCAGAATCTTTTAAAACCAGGAAAACAAGGAAATCCAATACAGGCACCTCAGCTCCCTCATCCAAGAAGCCAACAAAATAGCTAAAAATTATTATAGTTCACCATAAACCTTGTCCTCTGTTATTTACCATGTAATTGTCATACACCTTCATGTAAGGTGTGTATATTTATCAAAGCCTCAACTGAAAATGCGCCTGAATTCCGCTTCGTATTTGTCATGAGATTAATGCGCCATATTTATCAAAGCCTTAAGATCGTAATAATTTTAAATTTGTGACATAACATACGTTCCGCCGATCTCAATTCGACGCAGATTGATGTGAGTTGAAAACCCGTGTAATTTGAGTGTAATCCTTTTCATTCGCCATTCTATTCGATACTATTTGAAGTTCTCACGAAATTATCAAAATTTCAACAATTACGCTTGCGTCTTATCTGACGTAGAGTACCTAGTTTTCAATCCACCATCCTTGAGGTCGCGTATGCCATAGAACTCAATGGGAATTGGAAAACAATGGGAACTCAATTGGAATCAGAAAATAATGAATTATAATTTAAAACATTAATGTTCCTTTTATCGTTTGTGATAAAATATGATCTTTTGTGATAAATATGTATATATTTATATATATATATATATATATATGTATGTATGTGTGTATATGTATATATATATATATATATATATATATATATATATATATATATATATATATATATATAAATAAATCCTATACTTTAATTGTCACTTCTAATACCCAAATAATTACTCAAATTGCATCAATCAATATGTTGCTTCCACCTGCATTTCCAGCTGGTGAAATGGTCATTATAAAAGGGAGTGTTTAACAGCGCAGAAAGCTTGGTGTATGCATTGTTATTACACTTATTAAACTTATGAGCACAACTATATAAATATAAATATATATATATATATATATATATATATGTGTGTGTGTGTGTGTGTGTGTTGTTATTATTATCTTGAGTATATAATGTCCATGCATTGAAGCTGCATAAGCATTAGACATAATAGTATAAAGTGAATAGTTGTAATGTGGACATAAATCATTTATCATTGCAGACTTATCAAGGCCAAGGGAGAGGATACCTAGGTATCTGCTGCCGGTATCTCACAGCAGCCCAGTGAGCAACAGGTCATCCCCGTTACTGCCCCTGACTTTGCTACAACCTCAGGGGGATGAGGATTCAGGGACATCTTCAGATGTGAGCGAAACTGAAGGTAATATAATGTAACAACATGTCATTATTTACATGAAAAAGAGAAATTAAAATTAATTTTCATAATGCTGTTTTATCAGGGATGTATTATGGCCTAGGCACACACGTTATTTGCATGGGGAATAAGAGTTGGGATGTGCAGCACATCTGTACTGTCCTCTATCTAAAAATCAAGCATACAGTACAGTGACTGATAATGTGAAGGCTTTTAAAGAGAAGACAAGGCACACGCACTGATTAAGGCTTATAGGCAGTGCTTATTTAAAACGTTGCTTCATTGAGAACATAAATAATTTTTTATGTGAAAAGCATTAAACGTGAGTAACTTGACCAGTGATATGCTTCCAAAGGTGATAATGGAGAAGACCTTGTGCCAATATGCTGTCTCCCCTTATCTGCTGCGGTGCATCTGTGACCTCAGTGTTTATTGCAGGTCTCAGCAGTTAATAGAATTGAATAGCTAATATAAGTCCTTTTATGTTTTTAAAATCACATGAAGTTGTCATAACCATCTAAAAGCAATGATGCGCATAATATAGGACTTGTCACATATTCATCATCCTAATAATCATTTGTGTTTGTGATTCTTCTCTGACAGATGAAACAGAGAGATCCATCCCAGCAGCAGCCATGATGTCTCCAGCAACTGCAGAAGAGGAGGTTGCTGATACCGAATGTAAGAATTTCTCATATCATCTTTTTTCACTTCTACATTGATTGTGAATTAATTTGGAGACCCTAGTTTATTTTTATTTTTAGAACAATGTAGAGTATAATGTAGGCCTTGACACATTTTCAAACTTCCATAACAATGTATTTGGTTTGTGCTTCTTCTATGACAGCTGACAATGATGAATACGCACAAGCGGCCATGTCTCCAGCAACTGCAGAAGAGGAGGTTGCTGATACCAAATGTAAGAATTTCTCATATTATCTTTTTTCACTTTTACATTGATTGTGAAATACTTTGGAGACCCTAGTTTCTTTTTCTTTTTAGAACAATGTGGAGTATAATCTAGGCCTTGACACAGATTCTACATCCATAACAATGTTTTTGTTTTGTGATTCTTCTTGGACAGATGAAAGTAATGAATCCTCATCAGAGGAGGGTTCCCCAGCACCCAGTCTTACGGAGGTGACAGAAAAGGAGCAGGATGGAAATGAATGTAAGAATTTCTCTTATCATCTTTTTTCACTTCTACATTGATTGTGAATTAGTAGACCCTCATTTGTTTAGGCTTTTAGAACAATGTGGAGTATAATCTAGGCCTTGACACATATTCAAGACCCATAACAATGTTTTTGTTTTGTGCTTCTTCTTGGACAGATGAAGGTGAAGAATACGCAACACCAGCCCTGAGTCCGGAGGTGAGGCAAGAGAAGGAGGCTGAAAGTGAATGTAAGCATTTATTATATCATATTTTTTCACTGCTATATTTATTTTGAATTAGTAAATTAGTGCTATATTTATTTTGATTTTTTTTTTAAATTTTAAAACAATGTGGAGTATTATGTAGGCCTTGACACATATTCAAGATTCATAACAATGTTTTTGTTTTGCGCTTCTTCTCGGACAGCTGAAACAGACTCTGGGACTGAATATGCGGCCGCAGCAGAGGATGAGGTGGTGGAAACAGAAAGTAGGAATCTTTCATATGATGTTTTTTTAACTTATATCTTGAAAGTGAATTGTTGTAACAAAATGAATGTTGTGTTTTTATTACTGCTGTTGAAATGGGGACACAAAGAGAGCCCTTCATGCCACTGTTGTTAGTTGATCTTCGGCAGGCACTTCAAAATGTTGTAAAGGCTGTGAGCCAAATACAGCAATCCCTTCAAGAATTTTAATATTTTTATTATATATATATCTAAGTTTTATGAAGTTTATATTTATAATATAATGTTGTCACTTCATCATTTTAAGCATTATCTTAAAGGGACGTGAAAATTAAATATATGTTTAATCATCTATAAATAGCATGCAATGTGGTTGATTATTATTTGGTTAGATATTTATTACATTTTTAATTAAACTTTTATGTATCTATCCTTTGATGGGTAGCATATTTTAGAAACTATATAGCTGCTGAATAATGCCTACATATGGATGGCTGCTGAATTATGTCTATATATGGATGACTTATGTAATTGGCTTGCACATGTGCATTGCTATTTCTAATAAATAGTACATCTGAGGGATAATAGAAGTGAAAATGATTAATGCTGCTTGAAAAGGTGATGTCTATCTGCATAATGAAATAACATATATCAGTTTGATGTCCCTTTAACATATGAAATGACATTGGTTTAAAGAGAAAAATTAATTGAGTAATACTTCACATTACATGTTGTTTTTAATATATTATTGATACAATCGATAATATATTTAATAGATCTAAAATTATTCATATGAATAAATAATGAGATATGAAGAGAGAGAGAGATACATAAATATATATCTATATCTATATCTATCTATATATATATATATATATATATATATATATATATATATATATATATAACTATGTATCTATAACTATGTATCTATATATATATATATATATATATATATAACTATGTATCTATAACTATCTATCTATATATATATATATATATATGTATATATATATTTATATCGATATAGATATATTTGGATTTTTATCTAATATATATCTATATCTATCTAGATATCTAAAATATAACTTTATAAAATATATTGATATTAAATATATCAGTATAAAATATATCTATCTACATAAAATATATTGATATGCAATATATCAGTATAAAATATATCTATCTATATAAAATATATCTATATTAAATATATATATATATATATATATATATATATATATATATATATATATCAATGAGTATATTAACAAAGCTATGTGCAGGTGTTATGAATAGAGTTGCAATAAGAAGAGTAAAAAAAAGTCATCATATGATATAAATGCAAGTTGAAAAATTAGATAAGCAGGGAAATTCGCGACATCAAATACTCAGATTTATCAAAAATACGCTACTCAGCACGATGCTCATTACGCCGTACTTGACGCGCATGTTTTTGATGTTTTTTTTAATAAATTTGGAGATCGTATTGAGATCCGCGGCCGCAATGTTTGGCGAGCGTATTGACGCCCACGAATGCAACATAGTTGACGCAATGATAAATAGGGGCCATAATATGACCTGTGTGGAAAATGGCAAGAAAAACAGGTAATATTATAATGTTTATGACATATTCTTGTACTATAACTCACATCCACAATAGTTGTTTATGAAGGGTACATATAGTAATATTCACTTCTAAGATGTAAATCAATGTATCTCACATCCAATGTAAATTGATACATGGGTATATATAATACTGATGTTACTGATAGGTGTGCATTATCAAGTGTTTTAAGGCTGCAGGTGAAAGGTTGTGTTTGTGATTGGTTTGACACAATTGCAAAGAGACGGCCTTCAAGGTCCTAGAAATTATTATATGAGCCATCCTAGGTTTAGCTTTCAACTAAGAATACCAAGAGAACAAAGCTAAATTGGTGTTAGAATTAAATTGGAAAGTTGTTTGAAATACATGCCCTATTTGAAACAAGAAGGTTTTCTTTGGACTTGACTGTCCCATTATATATTTTAGCATTTATGCCAAGTTGTGTTAACAGTAGAATAAATTACACTCCCAGTGGGTTCTAAAGAGATAAAGGTAATACAATTGTGACATCCCATTGTTCTCTCCAAGTATTGGTGATTGTTTGAAGAACAAATATAAAGTAAATAAGCAAGTATATGTACACAATGTGATAAAGTAATGAGATCTGATTATACCTACAAGCTCAATGCATTTGATTAGGTTGTGGCCAAAATACAAAATCAGCTATTTCAAATACACAAATAAAGCTTAAAAAAACAAACCTCATAGTATACTGTCCCTTTAACTATTTTAGATGCTGCTTAAATGTATGTGTTTGTTAAGGCTTCCAGGGAGTTACGTTGCTTTTTTAGTCAGTGCAAGGGTTGCTGCGCCTGCAATATTTGGCGAGATGAGAATAGAGAAGATTTTCTGAATTCTGCGCGCGTAAGTCCTTACGCTGTATATTGGATACCAAATAGTACTTGCCACATTCAACTTGAAAAAAAACAGTAATTTGCAGTGTACAAAGAGAAAATCCACAATTTTTAGTACTAAATATCATGAAAGGGGGCAAAACAAATGCAAAATTGTTTTACATAATTATTTTATTTATTTTGCACTCCCGCTCATTCCGCTAGAAGTAAGCTTTTTGCACACATTGGGTAGCGTGCTTATTACAAGTTGAAAGTAAAAAGTTTTGTTCGTACGCTAACCCAATGTCCGCAAAAAGCCAAACTTTGAATATCGTGATCATGTTAACGTATTCCCCCATAGACTTCGATGGAGTGCAAAAAGTGGAAAAATAACTAAAAACCCAACAAGTCACACAGACTCGATTGTGTTTTCTCAAGTGCAATAACCCGACATGAAATATTAATATTTCACATTCCAATGTTCTTCACATAGAAAAATATGTTCTATTTATTCTTAAAGTGATGTTAAAGCCTAGCGTTTTTGAAACGCTAGGCTTTACCAGTGCTACAAATAAAGGGGACTTTCAGTCATGAAGTATAAAAAACTTCATGTTGAAAGTTCCTTTATTTTCCTGCAGTTTATGCTGAGCTGAGCGCCTTTGGCCGCCCATGGCAAAACACTATCGGTGAGATTACGAGTTTTGCGTTAGCCTTAAAAAGCAGCGTTGAGAGGTCCCAATGCTGCTTTTTATCTAACGCTCACCGCTCACTTTTCTTCCGTGACTTTTCCCTACCGCAAATCCCCTTACGTCAATTGCGTATCCTATCTTTTTAATGGGATTTGGCTAATGCTGGTGTTACAAGTCTTGGAGAAAGTGAGTGGTAGAGCCTCTACCTCCAAGACTCCTACCGCATTATAAAGTCAGTAGTTAAGAGTTTTATGGGCTAACGCCGGAACATAAAGCTCTTAACTACAGTGCTAAAAAGTACACTAACACCCATAAACTACCTATGAACCCCTAAATCGAGGCCCCCCCACATCGCAAACACTATAATAAAATTATTTAACCCCTAATCTGCCGACCGGACACCGCCGCCACCTACATTATACCTATGAACCCCTAATCTGCTGCCCCTAACATTGCCGACACCTACATTATAGTTATTTATTAACCCCTAATCTGCCCCCCCAACGTCACCACCACCTACCTTCACTTATTAACCCCTAATCTGCCGACCGGACATCGCCGCCAATATAATAAATGTATTAACCCCTAAACTGCCGCACTCCCACCTCGCAAACACTATAATAAATTGTATTAACCCCTAATCTGCCGTCCCTAACATCGCCGCCACCTACCTACAATTATTAACCCCTAATCTCCCACCCCCAACGCCACCGCTACTATAATAAAGTTATTAACCCCTAAACCTAAGTCTAACCCTAACACCCCCCTAAGTTAAATATAATTTAAATACATCTAAATAAAATAACTATATTTAAATAAATTAATCCTATTTAAAACTAAATACTTACCTATAAAATAAACCATAAGATAGCTACAATATAATTTAATAATTACATTGTGGCTATCTTATGATTTATATTTATTTTACAGGTAACTTTGTATTTATTTTAACTAGGTACAATAGCTATTAAATAGTTAAAATTGAAGTTCAATCCGATTGGCTGTTTGGATCAGCCAATAGAATACAAGGTCAATTCTATTGGCTGATCCAATCAGCCAATCGGATTGAACTTCAATCCGATTGGCTGATTAAATCAACCAATAGGAATTTTCCTACCTTAATTCCGATTGGCTGATAGAATCCTATCAGCCAATCGGAATTTGAGGGACGCCATCTTGGATGACGTCATTTAAAGGAACCCTGATTTTTTGTTAGGACATCGGAAGAAGAGTATGGCTCCACGTCGGCTGGATAGAAGATGGACCCGCTCCGCTCCGATTGATTGAAGATAGAAGATGCCGCTTGGATGAAGACTTCTGCTGGATGGAGGACCTCTTCTGCCCCGATCGGATGAAGACTTCTGCCGGTCCAGATGTCCTCTTCTGGCCCATTGGTGCCCGGCTGGGTGAACACGGCTCAAGGTAGGGTGACCTTCAATGGGGTAGTGTTAGTTTTTTTTAAGGGGGATCAGGTGGGTTTTAGAGTAGGGGTGTGTGGGTGGTGGGGTGTAATGTTGGGGGGGTATTGTATTTGTTTTTTTTACAGGTAAAAGAGCTGATTACTTTGGGGCAATGCCCCGCAAAAAAGCCCTTTTAAGGGCTGGTAAAAGAGCTGATTATTTTGTAATTTAGTTTAGGATAGGGAATTTTATTATTTTGGGGGGCTTTTTTATTTTATTAGGGGGCTTAGATTAGGTGTACTAAGATTAAAATTCTTGTAATATTTTTTTATTTTTTGTAATTTAGTGGGTTTTTTTGTAATATAGTTTAGTTTATTTAATTGTATTTTATTTTAGATAATTGTATTTCATTTATTTAATTAATTTATTGATAGTGTAGTGTTAGGTGTATTTGTAACTTAGGTTAGGATTTATTTTACAGGTAATTTTGTAATTATTTTAACTAGGTAGCTATTAAATAGCTATTAACTATTTAATAGCTATTGTACCTAGTTAAAATAAATACAAAGTTGCCTGTAAAATAAATATAAATCCTAAAATAGCTACATTGTAACTATTAGTTATATTGTAGCTATATTAGGGTTTATTTTACAGGTAAGTATTTAGTTTTAAATAGGATTAATTTATTTAATTATAGTAATTTTATTTAGATTTATTTAAATTACATTTAACTTAGGGAGGTGTTAGGGTTAGACTTAGGTTTAGGGGTTAATGACTTTATTATAGTAGTGGCTATGTTGGGTGCGGGAGATTAGGGGTTAATAATTGTAGGTAAGTGGCGGCGACGTTGGGGGGGGCAGATTAGGGGGTTAATAAAATTTACTATAGTGTTTACGAGGCGGGAGTGCGGAGGTTTAGGGGTTAATACATTTATTATAGTGGCGGCAATGTCCGGTCGGCAGATTAGGGGTTAATAAGTAGTTAGGTACTGCAACGAAAAGAAGACAGCGCACCTCCGACTCAAGGTATTACTTTATTAAATGCCAAGTGACACACACTAGTAACGTAACTTACTAGAAATAAGATAAAAGCAGGCTTCAATAAAAAATCACAAAGAGTTGTAATCCACAGCTACTGGCTGATGCAGCGTTCGTGGCTATCCGAATCGGCTTCCAGCGTTCACCCAAAACAAACAGTTCCCAGCCAGTGTCAGGGTGGTGTGGCTGTCACCGGCGAAACGCGCCAAGGTCTTTTGGTCTTTGTGTGGATCCGTAGCAGCAGTTGCAAGAGCGTCTTGCAAAGTAGCCTGTGATGTAGCGTACCAGCCACACACCCCTGACACCGGCCGGGAACTGTTTGTTTTGGGTGAACGCTGGAAGCCGATTCGGATAGCCACGAACGCCGCATCAGCCAGTAGCTGTGGATTACAACTCTTTGTGATTTTTTATTGAATGGTATAGTATCTCATAAGGGGATACAAAGGCGCGCTGTTATAGACATACAAGACATGCAATAAAAAAAAGGAAATATATAATCCCAAACATATAGTGTTCTCGAAAAAAGTTACTCAGTCTTTATCGAGTATATCTTACTCGGCTGGTGGCTGTGGAAAAAATAATTGCAGTCCGTTTGTATGTGGTAATCTTGATCGTCGATGTTACTGTGAAGGCAGCTCCTCTTGTTCCCAGAGAGCGGAGATGTAACTGTTTAGAGAAAGAGATGGAGAGGGCGCCACATAGCGTAATATTGTTTCAAAAGGAATGATACAAAAGCAGAGAGGTAATGCGCTTACCAATAACTGTGGTACTGTGCTGTGACCAGTACAATCTCGCCTGCTAGCACTTCAGTGGCTAGTACACTGTCAGACAGGATCCTTCCTGGGACTTTTTCTTTGGATTGAAAAGTTTGCTGTGAGCGTATCTTAGTTTGGCAACTTCGATGTTTTGCTCAATTTAGTTGTGTTAAAAAAGAAATGTACAACTTCCAAGATTAAAAGAATTATAAAAGGCTTTATTATAACGCGTTTCTCAACCTCCAAGGGTCGTTTCTTCAGATACCAAAGCGATCTTATTTCTAGTAAGTTACGTTACTAGTGTGTGTCACTTGGCATTTAATAAAGTAATACCTTGAGTCGGAGGTGCGCTGTCTTCTTTTCATTGCAGTACTGTTGGCTTTCCTGTGGATAAGAAACCCATCGTTTGCTGATCAGCTGCACTCCGTGGAAACTCTTTTCTTGTTGGATGCTTCAGTGTGTTAATCTGTTTCTACAATACTTCAGGACACACGTTGTTTGGTAACGTAGCGCAGTTCTCTGTTATTATTATTTTTATAAGTGTAGTTAGGTGGCGGCGACGTTGGGGGCGGCAGAATAGGGGTTAATAAATATAACGTAGGGTTCGGCGATGTTGGGGGCAGTAGATTAAGGGTTCATAGGGATAATGTAGGTGGCGGCGGTGTCTGGAATGGCAGATTAGGGGTTAATAATATAATATAGGTGTCATCGATAGCAGGGGCGGCAGATTAGGGGTTAATAAGTGTATGATTAGGGGTGTTTAGACTCGGGGATCATGTTAGGGTGTTAGGTGCAGACATAACTTTTATTTCCCCATATGAAACAATGGGGCTGCGTTAGAAGCTGGAGGCTGCTTTTTTGCAGGTGTTAGGGGTTTTTTTTAGCCAGCTCAGCCCCATTGTTTCCTATAGGGAAATCGTGCACAAGCACGTTTTAGCCAGCTTACAGCTGACTTAAGCAACGCTAGTATTACAGTGAGAAGTGGAGCTAAATTTGCTCAATGCTCACTTTTCTGAGGCTAACGTAGCCATTAAAAAAACTTGTAATACCAGCGTTGGCTTAAGTGAGCGCTGGAAAAAAAAGGCTTGTTAGCCCCGCAGGTCTTTACCAACAAAACTTGTAATCTAGGCATATATTTGCAATGAGGTGACGTTTCCACCTCTTAGCCAATTGTCAGTATATTTATAAGAATCTCAGTAATGCTTTCCCAATAATATATCAGTCTATCTCAGGGTTATAATATAATGTATTTCATAATAATGATCCTTTAAAAACATCAACCCTCAATCAATATGCATCTACTAAAAATCATTAAATTAATACAAATATCTGAATTCTTTTTATTTAGTTAATATCTATGAACATATTGGATTATATTTGTAGGAACCAGAATATGAGACAATACCATACATGTCTACCTTATTAACAATAGACGTTTCACCCAGTTAACACAATGAGACTAAAATATCACAGTGAGACTTAAAATAACAGCTACTAATATTCAGCAATACAATTAACAGTGCTAATAAACAATAGAACAATATACTGTATATATATTCAGCTGTTTAGATGCACTTTAATCTAACACAATTCTAATTTAAAACTAAAAATACATATATTCTTACTGTGAACAATTGCTTTAAATGAATTTCTTAGCATACAAAAGATAAACTTTTATCAATACACAGGCTTATGAAATACTAACTTGAAATACAAACTGCTTCTTTAAATCTATTAGTTGTAATTTAACTGTAGTGACTATGCATATAACTTATTTTACAACATCACATGTAATTTCAATACTTTACCCAAATAAACAAATCGATGTTCAATATTCTTCAACTGGAATGATTTCACCTCAGAATACCAAAATTGGGCAGCCAAGAGTTTAGTGAGAGTTAGCCAGCAGCAGCCTTTCAGTAGGTTCGCCTCTCTCTCTCTCCAAGCATGGGGTTCAATCATCTGATATCACCCCGCCCTTTTTTGTTTAGTAACCATCATTGGTGAAATTGGAAACGCCCAAATGGAAACCTTGTCTCGGATTGGCCCTTTGAAATTGAACAGGGATTGGTTCATCTGGGAATTATCTTTTAACAGTCAGTCGTCTCCTGGCTGCAATACCTGCATCTGTCCATCGGGGGGCCACATGACACACAAAACAATTACACCTAACCATTTCTAAACATTTGAAAGAGATTATTTTTTTAAAATATGTAATAACTGCCATAATTCCCTTATATTAATAAGTTCACAATATCAATCGCAGATGGGGCAGTATTAAATCATAGAAAAATGTGTAAATGCGCATAAACAGCAACGGGGTGATTACAAGTATATTAACATACTATGTATGGATTTGGGTTGAAATCTCTCTATATACCTTTAAAAAGATGTCTCTAAGATAATATATTGGTATCTATACAAAAAATGCAAAAGTATAATTGCGGTGAGAAAAAAGATTTTTATCAGACTTTGCAAGGTCCTGCGTTTCTATGACTGGAGTCAGGCTAGATAACAAAACTATATATTATTACCTGGGTGTGATATGCAAACAAGGTATATCTGTACCAATCGATATACGTTTATGATCAGCCAATAGAATGCAAGCTCAATCTGATTGGCTGATTGGATCAGCCAATCGGATTGAATTTGAATCTGATTGGCTGATTCAATCAGCCAATCAGATTTTTCTAACTTAATTCCGATTGGCTGATAGAATCCTATCAGCCAATCGGAATTCGGCGGACGCCATCTTGGATGACGTCATTTAAAGGTACCTCATTCGTCGTTCAGTCGTCGGCCGGGATGGATGCTCCGCGGCGGCGGCGGAGCGAAGAAAGAAGATTGAAGATGCCGCCGGAAGAATGAAGACTTTACTGCCGCTTGGAGGAAGACGTCGCCGGAGGAAGAATTCTTCTTTGCCGCTTGGAGCAAGACATCGCCCGGATCGGATCAGGAGTTCGGCCCGGTGTGGTGAAGACAAGGTAGGGAGATCTTCAGTTGTGTTAGGCTTTTTTAAGGGGGGTTTGGGTGGTTTTAGAATAGGGGTATGTGGGTGGTGGGTTGTAATGGGGGGGGTATTGTATTTGTATGCAAAAGAGCTGAATTCTTTGGGGCATGCCCCACAAAAGGCCCTTTTAAGGGCTGGTAAGGTAAAGAGCTTTGAACTTTTTTTAATTTAGAATAGGGCAGGGAATTTTTTTTATTTTGGGGGTTTATTATTTTATTAGGGGGCTTAGAATAGGTGTAATTAGCTTAAAAATCTTGTAATCTTTTTTTATTTTTTGTAATTTAGTGTTTGTTTGTTTTTGTAATTTAGTTTAGTTAATTTAATTGTATTTTTAGATAGATGTTTGTAGTTTATTTAATTTATTGATAGTGTAGGTGTATTTGTAACTTAGGTTAGGATTTATTTTACAGGTAATTGGGTAATTATTTTAACTAGGTAGATATTAAATAGTTAATAACTATTTAATAGCTATTATACCTAGTTAAAATAATTAACAATTTACCTGTGAAATAAATATTAACCCTAACATAGCTACAATGTAATTATTAATTATATTGTAGCTATCTTAGGGTTTATTTTATAGGTAAGTATTTAGATTTAAATAGGAATATTTTAGTTTATAAATGAATTAGATTAATTTAATATAAATTTAGTTAGGGGTGTTAGGGTTAGATAGAGTTAATATAGTTAATATAAATACTATAGTAACTATATTAACTATATTAACCCTAATATAATTAGGGTTAATATAGTTAATATATATAATGTAATACCTATATTAACTATAATATACTTAGGGTTAATATAGATAATATAGCTGGCGGCGGGGTAGGTAGATTAAATTAGGGGTTAATCATTTTAATAGAGATGGCGGCGGTGTTAGGGGCTTACATTAGGGGTTAATAATTTTAATATAGATGGCGGCGGTGTTAGGGGCTCACTTTAGGGGGTTATCGATATAATATAGCTGGCGGCGGGGTACGGGAGCGACGGTTTAGGGGTTAATAACTTTATTAGGCTGTGGCGGGGTACAGGAGCGGCGGTTTAGGGGTTAATAGCTTTTTTTATTGTTAGGATAGTGAGGGGGGATAGCAGATAGAGGGTTAGACGTGTCGGGCTATGTTAGGGAGGCGTGTTAGATGTGTCGGGCTATGTTTAGGAGGCGTGTTAGACAGTGCGGGTGATTTAGTCTTTAGTCAGGTTTTATAGGCGCCGGCAGTTTCTAACGTGGCGCAAGTCACTGGCGACTCCAAAAATCTGTACTTACGCAGATTTCTGGACATCGCTGGTTTGTGAGACTTGCGCCACTTTAGCAAGTGACGGCGCCGCATATTGGATGGCTCGAGTTGCGAGCTGAAACTGCGGGCGACGTGGGTTCCCTCGCTTGCGCCGCAAACTGCGATCTATATCGGATCGCGCCCCTAGAGCATTTGCTGCACCATGGTCACTGTGCAGACTTGTTACTTAACTGGCTCTGATATCCGCCGCATCATATAGCAGCTACACTTCACACTGCATTAGTTTTGCTTCAGCAGTATTAAGATATAATGTATTAGAATCTTATAGCGGTTCAGAATTCTACGGTCGATTTTCAGATTGCCAAGCTTATTTATTTGACAGCTTATTATACCCTCTTTAGTTACTCTTATATTCAAGTGACCAACCACCCAAAAGTTCAGATACACAGTGTCTGTCATACTTAATAGGCAATACCAGCCAAATTACATATCGAGGGGGTATTTATATTTAAACTGTTGTTTTGTTGATAAACTACCCAATAGGAGTCTCACAGTATCTGGCTTCATAATATCATAGCTGCTCTTTAGTTAACACTTTATATGTGTAACGTATTGTTATTTGGTCTTTCACCTTGTTCACTGACTCTGCAATTTTCACTAGAGGTACCTACGAGTGATTTTAATATTCACTTTTCCTATTTTAATCGTGTGTGTTTTTTTACTTAAAGGGACACTGAACCCAAATTTTTTCTTTTGCGATTCATATTGAGCATGCAATTTTAAGCAACTTTCTAATTTACTCCTATTATCAATTTTTTTTCATTCTCTTGGTATCTTTATTTGAAAAGCAAGAATGTAAGTTTAGATACCGGCCCATTTTTGGTGAACAACCTCGGTTGTTCTTGCTGATTGGTAGATAAATTCACCCACCAATAAACAAGTGCTGTCCAGTGTACTGAACCAAAAATTGCCTGGCAGCTTAGCTTAGGTGGCTTCTTTTTCAAATAAAGATACCAAGAGAACGAAGAAAAATTGATAATAGGAGTAATTAGAAATTTGCATGCTCTATCTGAATCACGAAAGAAAACATTTTGGTTCAGTGTCCTTTTAATAAAGGTTATATTTTAATTTAGTTTAAGCCTTATACATACGTGTTGTTACCACTTCCCCCTATTCCACTCAGCTATATAGCTGAAAGTTATCAACAGTCTGGTTACTCAGTCTATGAACTGTTACACCTCATTAACCCCTTGAGTGCTATATATATAGTCTGTCTTAAAGAGAGGGTCTCTCCACCTCTCTTTAAATTTTTGCAAAATGTAACCACTACATAGCACCTACATCTCTATCACAGACCTTTTATTGTAAACTATAACGAAAGGGATCATAAAGGGTTATTTACAATAAAAAGTAGTGCCATTGGTTTCTCTCTATTTGTTAACATTGATCATTAGTAACACATTAAATAGTAGAACATTTTAATCAACTTAATAGTTTACTTCCATTATCAAATTTGCCCAATTCTCTTGGCATCCTTTGTTGAAGAGCCAGCTAAACACATCTGGTAAACCAATAACAATAGGCATTTATGTGCAGCCGCCAATCACCAGCTAGCTAACAGCAGTGCATTGCTGCTCCAAAGCCTACATAGGTATGCGTTTCAACAAATGATACAAAGAAAACAAAGTGTATTTAATAATAGAAACACATTGGAAACATTTTTAAAACGGCATGCTCTGTCTGAATCATGAAAAATAGTTTTGCCTTTACTACCTCTTTAATCGCATAAACAACCCCTACAAAAAGTATTTGTGTCACTTAGTGTTATCCCAGAGTAGTTGTCACTAACTAAGCTCAATCCAATGACATCAAAGTCAGCTCCCTAAATAAGGGAAAAAGGACCCCTCAGTGGCCCCCGAAATTCACTGATCCATGCATTCTCATAATCATAAATAGGAAATACATTCATCACATCAACATCTGTCCCATAAAATCTAAGCTTTGTGTTACTTAGTGACACTTCTAACCAAGGATACCTCTGACTGAGCACAATCTCACTACATCAAAGTTAGTTATACTGGATATAGGGGCTCCCAGAAAGTACTGTCCCTATGCACTCCTATAGGTAATAATGGTAAATAAATTCATCACATGATCACTAACCTTATAAAAATTACTACTGTAGGATACACCTTGTGAAGCAGTCCAATGACATCTAAGTTAGGATCCTATTGTTTTTGACAGCACCTAACTTCACACTTTGAGAATTTTGTAAATATATTTCATTGCTAATACTTATAAAACATCTCAAACCTAAAAAAAGAGGGAAAAATATTTAAAGTGATGGTAAACTTTGGCGATTGCATCAACACTATATGTAATAAATCATTAAAAGACGGGTATTTTCATTCATTAAAAAATGTAGACACTCCATTATTAAAATAATTAACATTTAGTGTACTTAAACATCGCGGAGTTCCTCTGCCCGCAATTCATACTATTTTTGTCTTCGATGACGAATCCGGCTTCCTTCAATCGTTGCATGCCCCCTTTGGCATCCAGCTTCTTAGCAATAACGCCCCCGTTTTTTATGCGAATGCGGCTTTCCTTCCTGCAATTCTCTGGCTATATGAGCGGTCCTGTACAGTAGATAGGCATGATCAATCTTATTTAGAAAGAATCCCTGGAACACGTCACAAGATTCCACAACAGCGATCACCGAAAGTAAGTGCTAAGACAACCTCTTGTATTGAAATGTATTATATGATTAGGGTTGCCAGCTGTGCTCCATAAAAATACCGGATGATCTATAGGTGACTAGACATGGGATGTAGCTGGGTTCACACAATGTCCCCACAAAAGCTCAACCTCAGGCCCCACCCTTGATCCCAACACATATATTTTTCACACCTTGGTTGCCAGTAAAACATTTACGTAGTAGTGATGTGACCCTCTTGGCTGCCATAAGTAAACACCCAGCAATGATTGAACACCGCCATGGTTGCCTGTAACACATATAATAGAAAATGCATATTGTAACTTTTTTTTAGTCATATTTCTAATGCATAAAGGTCTAGAAGGCCCTTTACATTTAGCCGACAGGGGGTCTTTAAGTGTCTAGTATTTTTGTACAGATTGTACTGGAAAACCTGCTAAAATACTGGACACCCTATTTGTAATTGTATGGTTCAAATATAATTAATATAGAATTAATACAGACATAAAGGCTTCTAAATGTGGGGAATCTACTATTAAATAATGACAGACCTAGCACCTGTAGTTTCCTAGCTACACTGCACAATTACATATGCTAATTAGTATGGCTGGTAACCCCAGAGGTAATCACATGACATGATCCTGAGGCTCAGCCATAGCTTTGTAAATATTACCAGACCAAAGCAGTTCAGGTCATTTTAATAATCTATTCCCAACATATAAGCACTGGAAACTCAGGATTTATAAGGGAAGTTTTGTTACAACTTAGTGACAGTAAACACCTTGTAATTACTAGACATTTCTGTTACCGTCCTACAGAAAAACATATCAGCCAAGTGTAATCATTTGTTTAACAAAATAAAATCCTGTTTACTGCAATTTCTTTTCAACAGAAAAACTGCACCCAACACTCACCTTATTTGGAAGAGCTAAATAAGTTTGAGTCGGCAGACAAGGCTAATCATTGCCATTAAAGGGACAGTTCACCCAAAGAAAATCTCCCATTTAAATTGTTCCCAGTGATCCATTTTACCTGCTGGAGTGTATCAAATTGTTTACAAGTAGCTCCTTTACCCCTATTTTGTCCTTTGAAATAGCTGATTTAGCTTGTGGTTTCCCAACCTATACTGAAAGTTTTGATACTGGAGTCTCAGCTATTGAATAGCCAAAGTAAACACAGCCAGCAGAATAAATTACACTCCCAGTGGGTACAGGATAGTTAAAGGGACATGAAACCCAGATTTGTTTTTTCTTGATTTAGAAAGAACATGCAATTTTAAACAACTTTCTAATTGACTTCTATTATCAAATTTGTGTCATTCTCTTGATATCCTATGCTGAAAAGCATATCTAGATAGGCTCAGAAGCTGTAGATTGGTGGCTGCACATAGATGCCTAGTGTGATTGGGTCACATAGGTGCATTGATATTTTTTCAACAAAGGATATCTAAATAATATAGCAAATTAGAAGTATATTGGAATGTTGTTTAAAATTGTATTCTCTACCCGAATCATTAAAAAATAAAAATTGGGTTTAGTGTCCCTTTAAGTAATAAAATGATAATTTTTCATTGTTCTCTCTATATATTGAGCTTTAGTTTTGCAGACAAATATAAGATAAGGAAGCAAGCGTGTGTACACAAAGTGATAACATAATGATATATGATATTACATGAAGCTCAACCCATTGTGGCTGTGGTTTAAAAGCACAAACCAGTTATTTCATATACACAAATAAACCAGAAAATGCAATTTCTCATACATTTTATACTCTGCAGCTGGTATAACAAGTCATATAAAATACATTAATATAAAAACTATTTTACAGTGCTGTCCCTTTAAGTTAGTATAAAGTGAATTGTTTTGCAGTTGTTATCTATTAAAGCCAATTATGAAATGTTTTGATGCAGAGTTAGCTCTGAAAAGTCAACAGGATGCAGTTCCAACTCAATGTACAATTTTCAGAGGTAAATTACACGAAAAGGGGCAATATAGAGTATATTACAAAGATGTTTTATTATGCATAATCAAACATTTTATGTTAAAGCTACACTAATAACATAACTAGAGGCTTAACTGATAGTCATGGTATAATGTGATGCCTGGTTGTCATGGTGACAGCTTTAGGGGAGTGGCTTATGTGATGTAGCAGTTATGTCACAAAACCAACTGACAACACAAAGCCACCACCCTCATAACTGCTTCTCACTTTACTAGAGTTGCCAGATTGACCCTGCTGAGCTTCAGTAATCACTGACATGTAAATATTAGTTACCTAATATCTTTATTTCACAGTTAGCACATTACAGCACAGCTAGTGCTTTACAACCACAGCTCTGTATATGTGCTGGTATGAAGAACAGTGACTACCTTCAACACAATGCAAATGGAATCCGGTGGGAGCTGCAGGTATGAACACCAATTACTGCAGGTAGTGTTACCATGATCACCCCAACTCAGTAACTGAATAATACTAAATCACATTTATATACATTGTAAAATAATACAGATAAATGACAGAAGTAATAGCTTAAACTTTGTAGCTTCCTATGGGCACCAGTACTCAACATAGCATACAAACCTTACATAATAATGATCAATATTATCTTCACACCTTAATTTAAAAATACATATAATTTAATACATATTTTAATTTTTGAAATCATTATTTTAAACACATTATAACATTAAAAGCATTATAGCCATAACTGTAGGACACACTAACGCCTTTCTGTGCTTCCTCTTCATATCTTTATAAGACCTGCAGCTGGCAGTAAAGGCTTTAAAACAGCTTTAAGGATGGTGAGATTTAATGCATCATTAGTATGCAAATGCTCTAAAGCAAGGACTTCTAGTAAAGGTCTAGAATATGAACCCCACAGCATGGGTCTGCAACTTATACGCTGCAAACTCACTGGTGCTGGGACACTCATTAAACACTCTACTGTAAGGTGCCACATCTGATGCAGCTGTTTTTTTGCTTGACCCGGATAAAGAAAAGGCAACTGACAATCTAAAAAAATTCAGATCAGACTGATGCACATCTAGCCAGAAGTATATGCACTGATGGCAGATGTCCTCACGCTGCAAACTCACTGGTACTAGGACCCTCATTAAACACTGTACTGTAAGGTTCGGCATCTGATGCAGCTGTTTGTTCTGCTTGACCCGGATGAAGAAAAGGCAACTGGGGATCTGAAATAAATTCAGATCAGATTGATGCTTATCTGACCAGCAGTATATGAGCTGATGGCAGATGTCCTCACGATACAAACTCACTGGTGCTGGGACCCTCATTAAACACTGTACTGTAAGGTGCAGCATTTAATGCAGCTGTTTTTTCTGCTTGAACCGGATGAAGAAAAGGCAACTGGCGATCTGAAATAGATTCAGATCAAACTGATGCGCATCTGGCCAACAGTATACACGCTGATGGCAGATGTCCTTCAAGGATTTTCATATTACTAAACTGTAAGTATCTAAGGTAAGATATTCTGAGATTAACAAGCTTGTAAACTCTTTGAGCAAGACATCTCATTATCACACTAGATTGTAAATACAGATCCTGCTCCAAGAGCCCACAGACAGGTGCAGTGAGGTCAGATCATTTCTCACATATTTGTTACGCTTTTACTTTACTTTCCCATTTCATAAAAATCTTTAGCTTTACTTTGGTTCTGCATGTTTAAAGCTTTCTGTACTTTTCAAGGCTTATTGATATAAGATATACAAATAATCTCTGTGACACTAGAACTTAAATCATAACACCGACAATAAAGCATAATTACATTTACACTGCTATAACTTTAATAAAATGATATTAAATCAAATTGAATAGCTTAAATCCACTCTCACTTAACATATCTGTATAATGTAATAATGTTAATGATCTTGGCAAAGAAAATACAATTATATGATTAATATATTTGCACTTATATCCTCAATGCAATGCCTTTACATAGGGACAACAATAATACTACTAGGTTATAAGCACCTTGCAGCTGGTTTACTATTTTATCTGAGAACTGCAGCACCCTGGAACAAGGATTACCAGGTCTGTGACACTATACGTGAATGTCTACAGTCACCGTGGGACAAGTACTACTGTTGGATTTTTGAAGCAGAGAGTCCTAGTGAAGCACAAGATTTGATACGTCATGGGATCGTCCTGTATTTTATACCTCAGATTAGAAACTGAAAAAATACTGCATTATAAGGTACAATGTGTTATACACCTATCTTTTTGCATTGGATGAAAAGTCCTTACACAATGTGCATAGACTGATTCATATCGTGCAAGTAGTATAACGAAGACTGGAATACTCTATGGCAGTGGCAGGAAGATTGAAGATTTCAGAGGGACTAGTGTTAGGTCACATGCTGAGTGCAGTCTTTATTTTATTTATCTACACTGTAAGTAGCCAGAAAAGAGTACTCCTTATATACAAGATTGTAAGCTCTTTGAGCAAATCACTAAAACACTAGATTGTAAGCTCCTTGGAACAGGGTCTGCACTTACACCTATAGAAATCCGTTAGTGCAGGGACTCCCATTGTACCAAATAAATGTATTTTTGTTAATAGAGTGAGATAAACCCTCCATTTAATTAGTTCAGCAAGGAATAAATACACAATGGATAGAATATACAAATTAACCCAAATAGTGTACTACTAATTCAAAATGCATTTTTAATATTGCACCCCTAATGCTTCTGTCAGTTTAAACCAGTGGTGTAGCAAACTGTGAAATACATGAGGCTTAAATAACACAGCATCAACCATAGGCAGCCTGTTTTGCTACTATTGGACTCTTTCTCACTCAAGTCATTATGGTTGATGCTGATGTCCTCGAGCATTCCACCCTTTGTTATAGGGCTGCACATTATATTGAAATGGATTTTGAATTATAAGTGTTGCAATTTTGCACAGATAAGTATATTTGTTTTTTGCTAAGATTAATACAATGGAGGGATGAGCCCCAAGCGGGCCAAACAGGCCGTCTATGGTTGGTGCTGCTGTTCTGCTCAAGCATTCATTTCACGCTTTGTAAGTGTGGTTATGAAAATGAATATAACCATCAGCAAAACTGGCATATAGCCGTAAACCTAAAATAAACGCTTGAGTCCTATAACATAGCACCTACATCATACTGAAGAGCCCCAACAAGGGGTAAACAACCTGCCTATAGTGAAAAAACACTTTAGATTTGTAGTATTGCAATATATTATTCCCCTGCAAGACACCACTCTTCTTGTACTGGCTTTGTATGTAAGCAGAACTACTATAGAATAATAAGGCTTCCATATATCATAAGATTTGAGATGTTGCCTGATTTCCAAGTGCCCTTGACATATTAAAAGGGTTCCTACCTAAAACTATTAAATGGTCAGATGTTCTGCACATATCTGCAATAAATATGTTTGTATATTTATATATGAGGACACAAAGAATATCTGTTAATGATAGCAGCAACTGGATCACCCAAAAACCCCTAGCAGTTATGTCCAGGGTTATTTCAGTGCAGGCCTCCATTTCCCAAGTTACCTACTTGCCTCATTTGTCAGTGCCATAATGGTTTAGCTATCTATAATAGGACCACTACTCGGATAAACAGACAAGCCTCCCTAAGAAAATGTAACCCACACTGCATGAATGTAAATTTCAAAATCCTCACATTTTCATATATGACGCAAAAAAACAAGCTTATCATACTGTAACACACCTAGTAAAGAAGGTTTAATTACAGTATACAGTATACTGAGCCCTATTAGTACTTAGAAATCAGCTATTTAGATATTCTAAATTGCACTTTTGAAATCAATTATCTGGTGTCAGATCAAAGTAATTGCCAAAGAAAGAGGATAACTACATTATTTGTTTACAAACTGAATAATAAAGTATGAATTGTTGTATTTTTGCATTTTTGTATTCTCTACCCGAATCATTAAATAATTTTTTGGGTTTAGTGTGCCTTGAAGTAATAAAATTATAATTTTCCATTCTTCTCTCTTTGTACTGAACTTTAGTTTTCCAGACAAATATAAGATAAGAAAGCAAGCGTGTGTACACAAAGTGATAACATAATGATATATGGTATTACCTGAATCTCAACCCATTGTGGCTATGGTTTAAAAGCACAAAGCCAGCTAATTCATAGCCTGAAAATGCAATGGCCTCTAGTTATCAAGCTCCGTAAGGAGCTTAATGGCCCTTGTTTCTGGCGAGTCTTCAGACTCGCCAGAAACAGCAGTTATGAAGCAGCGGTCACAAAGACCGCTGCTCCATAACCTGTCCGCCTGCTCTGAGCAGGTGGACACACATCGCCGGAAATCAACCCGATCGAGTACGATCGGGTTGATTGACACCCTCCTGCTGGCGGCCTATTGGCCGCAAGTCTGCAGGGGGCGGCGTTGCACCAGCCGCTCCAGTGAGCGGCTGGTGCAATGCTGAATATGGTGAACGTATTGCTCGCCATATTCTGCGAGGTCAGGCGGACCTGATCCGCAGTGTCGGATCAGGTCCGCCAGACCTTAATAACTAGAGGCCACTGTCTCATATATTTTATTCTCTGCAGCTGGTATAACAAGTAAATAAAAATACCTTAAAGGGACACTGAACCCAAATTTTTTATTGGTGATTCAGAAAGAGTATGCAATTTTAAGCAACTATCCAATTTACTCCTATTATCAAATTTTCTTCATTCTCTTGGTATCTTTATTTGAAAAGCAAGAATGTAAGTTTAGATGCCAGCTCATTTGTGGTAAAGAACCTGGGTTGTTCTGGCTCATTGGTGGACACAACCAATAAACAAGTGCTGTCCAGGGTTCTGAGACAAAAAAACATTGCTTTCTTTTTTAAATAAAGATAGCAAGAGAATAAAGAAAAATTGATAATAGGAGTAAATTAGAAACTTGCTTAAAATTGCATGCTCTCTCTGAATCAGAAAAGAAAAAATTTGGGTTTAGTGTCCCTTCAATATAAAAACAATTTTACAGTGTACTGTCCATTTAAGTTAGTATAAAGTGAATTGTTTTGCAGTTGTTATCTATTAAATCCAATTATGGAAGTTTTTGATGCAGAGTTAGCTCTAAAAAGACAGCAGGATGCAGTTCCAACTCAATGTACAATTTTCAGAGCTAAATTACATGAAAAGGGGCAAAATAGAGTATATTACAAAGATGTTTTATTATGCAAAATCAAACATTTTATTTTAAAGCTACACTAATAACATAACTAGAGGCTTAACTGACAGTCATGGTATAATGTGATGCTTGGTTGTCATGGTGACAGCCTTAGGGGAGTGGCTTATGTGATGTAGCAGTTATGTCACAAACCCAACTGACAACACAAAGCCACCACCCTCATAACTGCTGCTCACTTTACTAGAGTTGCCAAACTGACCCTGCTGAGCTTCAGTAAACACTGACATGTAAATATTAGTTACCTAATATCTTTATTTCACAGTTAGCACATTACAGCACAGCTAGTGCTTTACAACCACAGCTCTGTATATGTGCTGGTATGAAGAACAGTGACTACCTTCAACACAATGCAAATGGAATCCGGTGGGAGCTGCAGGTATGAACACCAATTACTGCAGGTAGTGTTACCATGATCACCCCAACTCAGTAACTGAATAATACTAAATCACATTTATATACATTGTAAAATAATACAGATAAATGACAGAAGTAATAGCTTAAACTTTGTAGCTTCCTATGGGCACCAGTACTCAACATAGCATACAAACCTTACATAATAATGATCAATATTATCTTCACACCTTTATTTAAAAATACATATAATTTAATACATATTTTAATTTTTTAAATAATTATTTTAAACACATTATAGCATTAAAAGCATTATAGCCATAACTGTAGGACACACCAACGCCTTTCTGTGCTTCCTCTTCATATCTTTATAAGACCTGCAGCTGGCAGTAAAGGCTTTAAAACAGCTTTAAGGATGGTGAGATTTAATGCATCATTAGTATGCAAATGCTCTAAAGCAAGGACTTCTAGTAAAGGTCTAGAATATGAACCCCACAGCATGGGTCTGCAACTTATACGCTGCAAACTCACTGGTGCTGGGACCCTCATTAAACACTCTACTGTAAGGTGCCACATCTGATGCAGCTGTTTTTTCTGCTTCACCCAGATAAAGAAAAGGCAACTGGCGATCTGAAAAAAATTCAGATCAGACTGATGCGCATCTGGCCAGAAGTATATGCACTGATGGCAGATGTCCTCACACTGTAAACTCACTGGTACTTGGACCCTCATTAAACACTGTACTGTAAGGTGCAGCATCTGATGCAGCTGTTTGTTCTGCTTGACCCGGATGAAAAATAGACAACTGGTGATCTGAAATAAATTCAGATCAGACTGATGTGCATCTGGCCAGCAGTATATGAGCTGATGGCAGATGTCCTCACGATACAAACTCACTGGTGCTGGAACCCTCATTAAACACTGTACTGTAAAGTGCAGCATTTAATGCAGCTGTTTTTTCTGCTTCACCCGGATGAAGAAAAGGCAACTGGTGATCTGAAATAGATTCAGATCAGACTGATGCGCATCTGGCCAGCAGTATACACGCTGATGGCAGATGTCCTTCAAAGATTTTCATATTACTAAACTGTAAGTATCTAAGGTAAGATTTTCTGAGATTAACAAGTTTGTAAACTCTTTGAGCAAGACATCTCATTACCACATTAGATTGTAAATACAGATCCTGCTCCAAGAGCCCACAGACATGTGCAGTGAGGTCAGATCATTTCTCAAATATGTGTCACGCTTTTCCTTTACTTTCCCATTTCATAAAAATCTTGTTTAAAGCTTTCTGTACTTTTCAAGGCTTATTGATATAAGATATACAAATAATCTCTGTGACACTAGAACTTGAATCATAACACCGACAATAAAGCATAATTACACTTACACTGCTATAACTTTAATAAAATGATATTAAATCAAATTGAATGGCTTAAATCCACTCGCACTGCACATATCTGTATAATGTAATAATGATAACTATCTTGGCGAAGAGAATACAATTATATGATTAATATATTTGCACTTATATCCTCAATGCAATGCCTTGACATAGGGACAACAATAATACTAGGTTACTACTACTAGGTTATAAGCACCTTGCAGCTGGTTTACAATTTTATCTGAGAACTGTAGCACCCTGGAACAAGGAGTACCAGGTCTGTGACGCTATACTTGAATGTCTACAGTCATCGTGGGACAAGTACTACTGTTGGATTTTTGAAGCAGAGAGTCCTAGTGAAGCACAAGATTTGATACGTCATGGGATCGTCCTGTATTTTATACCTCAGATTAGAAACTGAAAAAATACTGCATTATAAGGAACAATGTGTCATACACCTATCTTTTTGCATTGGATGAAAAATCCTTACACTATGTGCATAGACTGATTCATATCTGGCAAGCAGTATAACGAAGACTGGAATACTCTATGGCAGTGGCAGGAAGATTGAAGATTTCAGAGGGACTAGTGTTACGTCACATGCTGAGTGCAGTCTTTATTTTATTTAACTACACTGTAAGTAGCCAGAGAAGAGTACTCCTTATATACAAGACTGTAAGCTCTTTGAGCAAAGCACTAAAACACTAGATTGTAAGCTCCTTGGAACATGGTCTGCACTTACACCTATAGAAATCCTTTAGAGCAGGGACTCCCGTTGTACCAAATAAATGTATTTTTGTTAATAGAGTGAGATAAACCCTCCATTTAATTAGTTCAGCAAAGAATAAATACACAATGGATAGAATATACAAATCAACCCAAATAGTGTATTACTAATTCAAAATGCATTTTAAATATTGCACCCCTAATGCAAACTGTGAAATACATGAGGCTTAAATAACACAGCATCAACCATAGGCAGCCTGTTTTGCTATTTAGGTACTCTTTCTCACTCAAGTCATTATGGTTGATGCTGATGTCCTCGAGCATTCCACCCTTTGTTATAGGGCTGCCCATTATATTGAAATGGATTTTGAATTATAAGTGTTGCAATTTTGCACAGATAAGTATATTTGTTTTTTGCTAAGATTAATACAATGGAGGGATGAGCCCCAATTGGGCCAAACAGGCTGTCTATGGTTGGTGCTGCTGTTCTGCTCAAGCATTAATTTCATGCTTTGTAAGTGTGGTTACGAAAATTAATATAATCATCAGCAAAACTGGCATATAGCCGTAAACCTAAAATAAACGCTTGAGTCCTATAACATAGCACCTACATCATACATACTGAAGAGCCCCAACGAGGGGGAAACAACCTGCCTATAGTGAACAAACACTTTAGATTTGTAGTATTACAATATATTATTCCCCTGCAAGACACCACTCTTCTTGTACTGGCTTTGTATGTAAGCAGAACTACTATAGAATAATAAGGCTTCCATATATCATAAGATTTGAGATGTTGCCTGATTCCCAAGTGCCCTTGACATATTAAAAGGGTTCCTACCTAAAACTATTAAATGGTCAGATGTTCTGCACATATCTGCAATAAATATGTTTGTATATTTATATATGAGGACACAAAGAATATCTGTTAATGATAGCAGCAACTGGATCACCCAAAAACCCCTAGCAGTTATGTCCAGGGTTATTTCAGTGCAGGCCTCCATTTCCCAAGTTACCTACTTGCCTCATTTGTCAGTGCCATAATGGTTTAGCTATCTATAATAGGGTTTATTTGTGGATTCCCTATGGCCTCTAGGGAGAGAGGGGGGGAAAATGGGATTGACCCTAAATAACCTATTGATACAAACCTAGGTGTTAACAATAGGTAGTGCCTTATGCCAAATAGTGCAAAATGTTATTAGGAAGAAGGACAGAGAAAGTGAAGCATATTGGGCACACTTTGTTAGGGGTCAAAACCAATGCTGTGAGTAGTGTGGTGTGTCGTGTATTGGTTTAAAACTTAACTTTTACTTCAAATTTATTTTGTAAAAAAAAGGGTGGAGTTATCCACCAGTGAGAATAAAATGACAAACAAAATAAAAGATGTGTCCGAGTGATACTCGGTACACAGGAGCTCCTCTCAGGTGTGATACAGTGATCAGTCTGTATCACAGGGTCCGGTGTATAGCTTGAACAATAATTATCAATGTCCTCACCTGTATGATTAAACTTGTATTTAGAGTACCATTATCATCAGTGGTATTAATAAATATATTACTTCATTCTTTGTTAGTTGATTTTCTATACGATTAATAGAGTGTTATATCTGTTGGTTCATTTGTATGTGGATATATGCCACACAATACAATATAGATATATGTTCAGGATGTTGGAGGTAAAGAAGGATATATTTATCTTTATACTGTTCCACTTAGAGTTTCCCAATAGCCCAAATTTACCATTAATTATGTTGTAGGGTGTTCCCTCAAATTAAAGAAATAGGTGTAGGACTGAGGGAATATGTGACTCTAGTAATGTTAGGTCTGCATTAGGTCTGAATTTATGAAGGAATATAAGCAACGGTAATCCTGCCTGTTGTATTCCACTATCATAAGACTATCCGTAGTCTAAATCATTCAAGCAATATTATGCCAACATTCGCTTTTTCAGACATACACTGATAATATTGTAATGGAATAGTTTCCAGATTAAGTGGTACCACGAGAGTTTTAACTATAATAATAGCCTAAGTCTGAGCATATCGCTCCAACAAAGTAGGGCTGAAAACAGCCTAAGTAAGCAATTTTCTAGGCTAAAATTATTAAGTCTTAACAATAGTTTAAGTTTCTAAGTTTTTTAATTTTTTTAAGGTGTAGGATAAGGTGCCTAAAAGAGGCCAACAATTAAAGCTATAAAGCAATTAAAGCTATAAACAACCGGACTTGTGAGAGAGGAGCAGTACAAACGCCTGACGCGCGTTTCGCAACTGCTTTTTCAGAGGCGTCCGGTCCGACCGCCACACACGGCTTATAAAGGATCATCAGCCAATCATATGGCCGATTCCATTTTTCCAAGTTCTGTCAACCTATCAGCAGTCATCTTACACTTTTCAGTGTAAGGATGACTAGAGGGCGTCATAATCAGCTGTGGCCTATTGGGTACGGAGGTGTGTCTGCTCAGTAGCCAATAGATTTCCTGTGTAGTGTTTACATTTTCGTATCGTTCCTTTCTATCTTGTATTTTTGACGATCATATTCAGTTATTTTTGATCTTATATATTGTGCAAAGCTGTATCTAAATTGAATCACAAAGGATTCCATATATGATTCTGTGTTAATATTTGTGCTATGTTTCGCACTATAGCCAAATAAATGATCATTGTGTGCTTGTTTCCGCAGATGGTATTATGCGGTTGTGCTTATTCTAGTTGCGGTTTACATTTTAGTTCTGATAAGAATTTTCAGCTGGTTATTTAATATTTGCGAACAGGATGTATCTGCTCACTTAGGCCAATGGATTCATTGTGTGCTGTTTCAACTACTATGTCGATCATTTATATCTTGTATATTCAGTATTTGACATGGTTATGTTTATCACACATATACTGCATAAGGCTTCTGTATTACGTAACCAGTAATTCCTCTGTATGAATGTTTGTACTTTGTTTCCCATTATCTGAGGTTTATTATGTTATCACAATCATTGTTTAGCACTTTTGAAAGGAATTTTCATGGGTTTAGGTTTAGTATTATTAAACCACTTGGTTTATTATTTGAAAATTATATAAACAGATAATTGGAAAAACATAGGGTGATTACTCATAGTGCTAATGCCATTGATATCCCTTAGATACTTCTGACTGAAGTGTGAATTATTTCGGATTAAGATTTTTATTACACATATATAGTGGTGGACTTCAATTAAGTTTTCTAAATACCTATATTTGTTACATAGGACTGGAATACATGATTTTTTACGTTCTTGTCTAATGAGAACACCTCTAGTTCATAGTATTTTTAATTCTTGGTGGGACACCCAATGAATACTGGGTATCGGTAAATTATTCCATTGGTCAGTTATTATCTTATGTGTTGGGAGAGTGAAAAAAATGTAATCAATAGGATTTATCTCTTGTCAGTTCAGAAAGGCACTATATTGTATCATTTCGTTTAGTCCGTTAGGTGCTATACTCTGTAACCAGAAAATCCATTTTGATTCTGCCTTTAAGAGGGTATTTTCACTTCCGGTTGTAGGAGGTGCCTAGGTGGACGCATGCAACTGGCGTCCTGAGTACTCCATCGATACACAGGCACCCCCAGGCTTTTCCACGGCCGTTGTGGTGGATCTCGCCCTGGCCTAAGACTGTGCCCGGACTCGAGGGGATTCATACCTCAAGTTGCGCTGCACTCTCTGGATAGCTGGAAGTCTAAATTGCTGTAAGACTCATTGGCTAGAGTCACAGGTGGTAGAAGCAGCCGCACCACTCCACAGCCTGTTGTGAGCCCGCCTCGCTGTACTCCCAGGACCCCGGTGTCTAGAGAGGGTTGGGGTGGTTTTCGCCGCTCTTGACTCTTTCCGGACCTGGGATAGGAGGGAAAAAAGAAAGAGAAAAGAGGTCATCGAAAGGCAAGGCAAGTCAAGATTCGGTATCCCGGTAACCGGTGGGTGAGACTCCGGTAAAGACGAGATCTACACGGCTGAAAACACCACTATCCTCCACTGAGTTTCGTGCTTAAGCGAAGACGGCAAGATAGCAGTTTCCAACGTCTCCTGTGGAATATAAACCTCCCAGAACCCCGGGTTTCAGTGCTGATTGTAAGGTGATACGGTGCACAGGTGCCGTGTACTTCTATCTTTATATGGTTTGCGATATGATCTATCTACCCCGGGATAGGAGGTGAGAGGAAGGTCACTATACCTCTGGGGTCATCATTATTACGGAGGCCAGAAGTTGTATTGCTGCTATTGAGAAGCTGAAGGAGAAGGACACCGGTAAAGAAAAAGATAAGTCGTTGTTTTTTGTCATAGACATATACGCACTGTAAATATCTGTACAAGCCTTCTTTGCATCAGGCAGCAAAAAATTTATCGTTTGGTCTGTATTTACAGGCATGAAAATTTGAGATAAATTAGGTTGGGGAGAGATTTACGGTGCCGTGGAGCTGAGGTGATTGCTTAACCTTAAAAGCTGCTGAATACGGTGCTTCCCTTCACTGCCTGAAAAGTTCTGACTGTAGAAGTATATCTATTGGGCTGTCCAAATGGGACTATTCAAAAGCTGACATTATATCTTAAAGGGACGTACTATTGTTATCCCCTATCCTGAGCTCTCTGTCTTATTGGGCTTAAATGAACAGTACGGTTATAGCAAAGGCAGAGACTCTAAGGGCTATTGACTTCAAAATTCTAACCATAAAGTGAACTGCCTCTGCCTCTCTTGCAATTTCACTATATAATATTGTAATCTCATGAGATGCTTTCTGTCCCTTTTTTTTTTTTTTTATCCTATCTATATACATGATATACTGAATCAGTAGGGGTAAAATTTACCTGGTTATCTGATATATCTTACTGATAGCGGGGGTAAAACTCTCCTCTGCTGAATATTATATGAATAGTCATTTGCCACAGGTAGTAATATGCAAGGTTAAGCTTAAACTGTCTGTAACTGCATTAGGTTGTGTCTATAAACTATACTATCTACCTAGACAAGACTTTATTTGTAAAGACAGCTGAGACTCATGCAGTATGAGAGAAGTTTAGTGCTGGAACTGGTTTACCCTATGGTCTTGATAGGAGTTAACTATCCATTTACCCTTTTGAGTCTACATGCATACATGTTTATTTGTCCTCCTTTTTTTTAGGAATCTGCTGAGCTCTGTGGCCTTTCCTCTCCACATTTAAACTAAACGGTTAACGCCTCAATAGAACTACTAATCCCACATAGCAGGAATATTTTAGATACAGGAACGGTGGATCTTACACACACAGGGCACGTATAGCCACATATTATTTTATTGAATCACTTCTGCACCTAACCGTTTTTTTTTCTCCCCTTTCTTCTTTTTCTCTCTTTTCTTTTTTCCCTCTTTTTAAAAAAAAAAAAAATACTGTTAGGCTCCTCTGTATATCACTTTAAGAGATAAACACAGTTTTACACACTTTATTAAAATTTCACCTCAAGGATAAATATAGGTATTTACACTCTAACAAAAACACACGCAGGCACGCGGACTGTATTGCTTTTGTTTCCCCCCACCTATTTCGATTTATGGATACATTTTTAGGGATTAGTAGACCGGGGATAAACACAATGCCACCAAAAATAAAAGACAGAAAGCCCAGGTCAAGTATAGGCAATGTAGAAATAGGGGCAACAGAGTCCATACTGAGCTCTAACACTATGATAGATACTAATAATTTGGTAAAACAAATGTCGGATCTATTTTTACCACACTTTGAAGAAGTTAAAACAGATTTAGCGACTCTGACAAACGAACTTAAACAGGTCTCAAGCAGGTTAGGAGAAATGGAGAATAGGATCTCTGATATTGAGGATCTCCAGCACACTCATCAGACATGTCTAAATACACATACTAAGACCATTGATACTCTGCAAGCACGTATCGACGACCTAGAAGATAGGTCGCGGAGAAACAATATGAAAATAGTGGGTCTCCCGGAGACTTCAGAATTCTCTGATTTAATAACCTTTATCAATACTACATTACCAAAACTGTTAGACATGCCCTTAAATGGTACAGAGATAGCTGTGGAGAGGGCTCACAGATTGGGGCCAAAGAAAGATAATGGCTCAAAATTTAAAAGACCAGTTCTAGTGAAACTTCTGAATTTTCAGGACAAGCAGAGATTCCTCTCCTATTACAGGAAAAAAGGTGTTATAGAGGTAGACAAAGAACGTATCTATCTATTCCAAGATTTTTCTGTGGAAACCTTTAATAGGAGGAGATTGATGGCTCCTTGGTGCACAAAACTAATTAATGCAGGATATAGAGCCACAATGATTTACCCAGCTAAAATCAAAAATTTTCTCGACACTGATACAGTTATACTAAATACAGTAGAGGAAGTTAAGCAATTTTTAGAAAAATAAGAAATTCTGAATTAAGCTGTATCTTGATTTTGGACCAAGCAAATGGCTATCTGGTGGGTTGCTCTCTACCACCTATTTATTTTGTTTCCTTTCGTCTTTGTCTGTTTTCTGTTGTTTCCTGTTGTTGTCTTCCTTCTTTTTTTTTTTTTCTTCTCCTCTCTCCCTCTCCCCTCTCGGTCTCCCTTTGTCGTCACTCCCCATTATTGGGTGCTGTTAGTAGTTCTAAAAAGGTACTGCAATAGAGATGAAAAACTCACTTAAGTTAGTGTCATGGAATGTGGGGGGGTTTTCCTCCCCCATTAAAAGGAAAAAAATAATTCACCATCTAAAGAGTCATAAACCTGATATTGCTTTCCTACAGGAAACACACCTGAGTCTGAAGGAAATAGAGAAACTAAGAATGGGATGGATTGGGGAAGTGTATGCAGCTTCAGCAGTCAAAAAAAAGAGAGGAGTAGCTTGTATTTTTAATAAGGAATTAGAATTTCAGCTAATATCACAGTATAGCGATGTAGAGGGCAGGTATATTATCTTAGAAGTAGAAATTAACAAATGCCATTATACACTATGCAACCTCTATGCACCAAATGAGTGTCGGCCAGACTTTTGGGATGAGCTATACACGAAACTAATCGAATCAGCAGATTCACAACTGATTATTGGTGGTGATTTTAACAGCGTCTGTGTTCCCCAGCTGGATAGATTAAGAGCAAGCAGTTCTTATAGGTTCAGAAAGGAGGCTAAAATTCTGAAATCTTTTATGAAGGGTCTCGGGCTAAGGGATATCTGGAGAACACAACACCCGGATGAGAAAATGTTCACGTGTGAGTCAAAGACCTTTCATACATTTTCCAGAATAGACATGTTCCTGGTAACGGAAAGACTTCTACGCTTGGAAATTAAGTCAGATATTAAGAACATAGTTCTATCGGACCATGCTATTAGCTCTATGTCTGTCCAGCTGGGGAATAACAGAGAGAATTTGTGTGGCAAGTTTTTTTTCCTCTCCTTTCTCCAGGCCAATATCCACTTTCGGAATTGGCTTACTCAAAAATGGAGGGATTATGCTTCATTAAATAAGGAATATTTCCACAAGATAGAAATATTGTAAGATTAGAACTGGGATCTAGACCTCAGCTGCAGAATTGTTTTACAAAAGTGGTTGTTGTTTCACCTTCTTTAGGAGCGTAGCTATTGTTCAGGTACGCTCAAGTAATAAAGTGATTTTAATTAGTTGGTGGTAAATACTCAGGTCTGATATTTGTCAGATGGTATAGAGATCTGAGGTTGTGATGGAAGTGTTGGTGACTTCACCTTTGGTCTGAGCAGATTGGATGTCAGATAAGTACAGAGAAGTAATAGGTAGAAGTGTAAATGCCAAGTTAGTACCAGTCCAGTCCAGCACAATAAGGGTTACTGGAGAGAGTGATGATACACGGCGCAGCTCCTACCTCTGAATACCCAGTGTGTATCTGCCTGTCAGCACTAGGTAGCGTGATGGCTGTGTGCGCAGCTCCTACCTCTGAATAGACTGTGTGAATCTGCCTGTCAGCACAGGATATGCTGATGGCTGTGTGCGCAGCTCCTACCTCTGAATAGACTGTGTGAATCTGCCTGTCAGCACAGGATATGCTGATGGCTGTGTGCGCAGCTCCTACCTCTGAATAGACTGTGTGAATCTGCCTGTCAGCACAGGATATGCTGACAGCAGAATTGTAGCAGAGTTCAGTTTATGCAAGGGAGAGGTGGAACAGCTGAATCCTTAGTTGGAAGCTGTTCAGAGGGTAATTATGAAAGTTCTCTTTGCAAAGGGAATTATAGAAGAGGATTCCTTAGAATCTGAGGCTCAGAGTAATTTGAGAAATAGGACGTCCTATATTTATAATCCAAGTTAGGAGAAAAGACAAACAAAGTTAATCCATATGCACAGCGTGCAGTTCAGGAACAAAACAAATTACCAAGCACTTGTCTGCAGGTGTGCTGGTACTGATATAGGTAAAAAGGGTGGAGTTACTAGGTGAGCAGAAGTTTAACCCTTACAGGATCCCCCTCTCAGGCAAGCCGTCCCACGGCTTGCGGACGGGGGCGATCAGGATGCCTCCGATGGAACAAGGCAACCAATCTCGGTGCATGAATGTTAACCGAGGGTTCCCAGGAGTCGTCCTGACTAGTGTAGCCCTTCCAGCGAACCAGGTACTGTATGCCACCGTTATGATGTCTGGAATCTACGAGTTCTTCAACTTCGAATTCATCGGGTAAATCCTGAATTGGGTCAGAGGGAAGTACAACACTGGTGTCCCTCATAAGTCTAGCAGGTTTTATCAGTGAGACATGGAATGTGGAATGGATGTGCAAACTAGGAGGTAGACCCAGAGTGACTGCATTTTCGTTAACCAATTTAGTTATGGGAAACGGACCTATGAACTTCCTGGCAAGTTTCTTAGCAGGAATGTTCAAACGTAGATTTTTGGTTGAAAGCCAAACGAAATCACCAATAGAGTATACTGGAGATGGCCTTCTCCTCTGGTCATAATATTTCTTTTGAGAATCTTGAGCCTGTTTGATGTTATCTTGAAGAGTCCTAAAGACCTCCAGCATGGAGTTAGTCAACTGGTCTACCTGTGGAGAGTCTGAGACAACACCTGGGGCTAAAGAAAATGTAGGGTGAAACCCATGGTTGGCGAAGAAAGGTGACATCTTAGTACTGGCATTGCTTGCATCATTATAGGCATATTCGGCGAGAGGTAAATATTCCTCCCAATCATGTTGATGTTGTGAACAGTAACACCGGAGGTACTGCTCAAGCCATTGGTTTGTTCTTTCCACCTGTCCGTTCGTCTGTGGATGATAGGAAGACGAGAAACGATGGTCGATCTGCAGGATTCTGCAAAGATGTCTCCAGAAGTTAGATGTGAACTGTGTCCCTCTGTCCGAATACAGTGTTGAAGGGATTCCATGTAATTTGATTATATGCTTGACAAATAGTGTTGCTGTCTCTGCTGCTGTAGGGAGTTTATGGAATGGCACAAAGTGTGCCATCTTGGTGAGATGATCAATGACTACAAGGATTGTTGTTTGTAAATTCGAGACTGGTAATTCTACAATAAAATCTAAACCAACATGTTGCCATGGTTTCTCTGGAATGGGTAGTGGTAACAGAAAACCAAATGGGCTTTTATTTTCGTTTTTGCAGGTTGTACAGATAAGGCAACTACTTATGTGTTCCTTTATTGAGTCCTTTAACCCAGGCCACCAGAATTCTCGTGTTATCCGTTCTGAAGTGCGTCTCACTCCCTGATGTCCGGATAGAGGGGTATCATGGAACAAGTGAATCAATTGTTGTCTAAGACTGACTGGGATATACAATTTTTCATTGTGGTAGTAGAGGCCATTGGAATGTAGAGTGACCTGATCCTTTGGTAAAGCGGAATCAGATTTTAGGTGCCTCCACGATTTGTTTTGAGTAGGAAGATATAACACCTAAGAAGCGTTCTGGAAGGTATCATAGATTTTTGTGTTGAGGTTTCTGGGGGTTTGTCCTCTTTTCGTGACAAGGCATCTGCCTTGCCATTCTTGTTTGCTGGTCGATAGATTATATTGAAGTTGAACCTGGCAAAATACAGGCTCCATCTCACCTGTCTTGCGGAAAGGGTCTTGTTGGTTTGTAAATACTCCAGGTTTTTATGATCAGTGTAGATCACCAATGGATGGAGAGTGCCCTCGAGAAGATGCCTCCAATGTTCTAGTGATCTCTTTATTGCAAGGAGTTCTTTGTCACCAATGGGATAGTTTCTCTCAGCTGGTGACATGACTTTAGACAGGTAAGCTACTGGATGGAGTGGGGTGGCCGGTGTCTCTCGTTGTGACAGTACAGCTCCGATGGCATAATCAGAGGAATCCACCTCGAGAGTGTAAGGTAGCTCAGGATTGGGAAATTTCAAGATTGGAGCTGTAGTAAAGCGGGACTTCAATTCTAGGAAAGCATTATTTGCTTGAGGAGTCCAGCGGAATTGCGTAGATCCAGATAGTGTTGAGAGAGGTTTTGCGATTTTTGAGAAATTCTTAATAAATTTGCGATAATAATTCGCAAAACCTAGGAAGCGTTGGAGCTCCTTTTTTGTTGTGGGCGTTTTCCATTCAATGACTGTCTGTACTTTATTTTGTTCCATCTCAATTCCTGCTGGAGAGATATGGTACCCTAAGAATGAAATTTGGTTAGTGTGGAACACACATTTCTCTGGCTTGGCGTACAGATGATGAGTACGTAAGCGGGAGAGGACCCAACGGACATGTTTAATATGTTCGGATATATTTTTTGAGTAGATTAAGATGTCGTCTAAATATATCACGATACATACGTCTAAGAGATCCCTAAAAATATCATTGATAAAAAATTGGAACGTTGCTGGGGCGTTGCAAAGCCCAAATGGCATCACGAGATATTCGTAGAGGCCGTATCTGGTACGGAACGCAGTGAGCCATTCATCACCGTCTCTAATGCGGACTAAATTATAGGCTCCACGTAGGTCAAGCTTTGTAAAAACAGTAGCTTGATGCAATCTTTCTATAAGTTCGGGAATTAACGGCAGGGGGTACCTATTTTTAATAGTCCTCTTATTAAGTTCCCGATAGTCTATTATGGGACGTAGAGATGAATCTTTGTTTTTGACAAAAAAATCCCCGCACCAGCTGGGGAGGTGGATGGTCGTATGAACCCCTTACGTATGTTTTCATCCAAATATGTTTTCAGATAATCCAATTCTGGCTTACTTAGAGGGTACAGATGTCCGTAAGGAACTACTGCTCCAGGCTGGAGATCTATCGGGCAGTCATAGACTCGATGCGGCGGTAATGCCTCAGCCTCTTTTTTACTGAATACATCAACGAAATCGGTGTATTCTTTGGGTAGTGTGAGTTCATTTTCCTGTAGATGTAAGAGTAAACCCTGATGCGGATAGCAGGTTGTCTTGCAAAATGTGGATGTGAAATCGACGGTCAAGTCCTTCCAATTAATTTGGGGCTGATGTAATTGCAGCCAACTTAGGCCTAAAATAATAGGGAACAATGGTGAGGGTAGGATATCGAATGTAAGATATTCGGTGTGCCCTGAAGGTGTTAGTACCTGTAAAGGTATCGTCTGCTGTGTAATGGGACCTGTGGAGATATTGGTACCATCAATAAGGCGAATAGACACAGGTTGTTGCTTGCAAACAAAAGGAATTTTATTGACAGCTACAACATCTTTATCTATATAGTTGCCGTAGGCTCCGCTGTCTACTAAGGCATTAGTCGTCAGTCTGTTTTGGTCCCACTGTAAATGGAGAGAGAGATAACAATAAGTGGAATTGCTCTGACAGGTATGTGCAGTGTGAATGTGATGGAACTTACTTTTCCTTGATTTTTGAAGTACTGGACACTCTTTTACGGTGTGGCTGGGATTTGCGCAGTACATACAGAGGTACTGTGTTCTCCTTCGGTTCCGTTCTTCTGAGGCAAGGGGACCTCTAATCACACCTATGTCCATAGGTTCGATGGTATTCTTGCAGGAAGTTGCTGGTCTTACATAATTTGAGGATTTAGATGTGCTTTCTGGCGTACCCCTCTCACTTCTCCTCTCTCGCAGCCTACGATCTATTTGTATCGTCAGCTTCATTAATCCTTCCAAGGTATCGGGAAGCTCTACACGGGCTAGCTCATCCTTAATAGGATCTGACAGGCCTATCCTGTATTGATTTTTTAGCGCAATGGCATTCCACTGCGAGTCGGTTGAATACAGTTTGAATTCCGTAATATAATCTTCAACCTGTCTTCGGCCTTGTTTGAGGCCTCTCATATTGGATTCTGCAGTTAACTGTAAGTTAGAATCAACATAAAGTTCATCCATTGTAGCAAGAAATTGTGGGAATGACGTTAAGACTGGATCATTGGCCTCATACAGTGTATCCGCCCACACCCTTGGTTCGCCACGTAAGAAAGATATCATAGTTAGTACTTTGATTTTATCTGTACTATAGGTTTTTGGCTTCAATTGAAATAACAGAGTGCAAGCATTTTTGAAATGTCTATAATTCTTGCGATTACCTGAGAAGGTATCAGGCAGCGAGACTTGAGGTTCTATGGTAGGCTCTGAAGAGTATGCTTTTGGAGTGAGGGAGTCCCTTATTATACCTCTTAAGGTCTGGTTCTCAACTTGAAGCTCCCTGAGTCCCTGTGAGAGCTGGTCCACTCTCTGAGAAAGATTATACACCACTTGTGGCAATTCTGCTGGGTCCATTTTTGGGCTTGGTAATATGTAAGATTAGAACTGGGATCTAGACCTCAGCTGCAGAATTGTTTTACAAAAGTGGTTGTTGTTTCACCTTCTTTAGGAGCGTAGCTATTGTTCAGGTACGCTCAAGTAATAAAGTGATTTTAATTAGTTGGTGGTAAATACTCAGGTCTGATATTTGTCAGATGGTATAGAGATCTGAGGTTGTGATGGAAGTGTTGGTGACTTCACCTTTGGTCTGAGCAGATTGGATGTCAGATAAGTACAGAGAAGTAATAGGTAGAAGTGTAAATGCCAAGTTAGTACCAGTCCAGTCCAGCACAATAAGGGTTACTGGAGAGAGTGATGATACACGGCGCAGCTCCTACCTCTGAATACCCAGTGTGTATCTGCCTGTCAGCACTAGGTAGCGTGATGGCTGTGTGCGCAGCTCCTACCTCTGAATAGACTGTGTGAATCTGCCTGTCAGCACAGGATATGCTGATGGCTGTGTGCGCAGCTCCTACCTCTGAATAGACTGTGTGAATCTGCCTGTCAGCACAGGATATGCTGATGGCTGTGTGCGCAGCTCCTACCTCTGAATAGACTGTGTGAATCTGCCTGTCAGCACAGGATATGCTGACAGCAGAATTGTAGCAGAGTTCAGTTTATGCAAGGGAGAGGTGGAACAGCTGAATCCTTAGTTGGAAGCTGTTCAGAGGGTAATTATGAAAGTTCTCTTTGCAAAGGGAATTATAGAAGAGGATTCCTTAGAATCTGAGGCTCAGAGTAATTTGAGAAATAGGACGTCCTATATTTATAATCCAAGTTAGGAGAAAAGACAAACAAAGTTAATCCATATGCACAGCGTGCAGTTCAGGAACAAAACAAATTACCAAGCACTTGTCTGCAGGTGTGCTGGTACTGATATAGGTAAAAAGGGTGGAGTTACTAGGTGAGCAGAAGTTTAACCCTTACAAATATATTGGGAAGCCGCCAAGGCATTTCTTAGGGGGGAGATCAAGGCCTACATGATCAAAAGGAAAAGAAAGACAAAAGCAAGGGAACTGCAATTAACTAATGCATTGAAGAATAAATTCACTAGATATATCGATAATCCGAGTAGAGAGAATTGGGACATCTATCAGAGGGCTAAAAAAGAGAGGGAAATATTCTTGACACAAAACCAGTTACAAGCTGAACTCAAAAATAAAGCGTTGTTTGGTACTGCCTCCTCAAGGATGGCAAAAATGTTGGTTAATATTTCGAAAAGCAAAAGGAAAAATAATTACATAGGATCAATAGTATCTGAAGGCCAAAAATTTAATACCCCAAAGGATATCAACAGGCAATTCTTTTTATTTTTTCAGAAGTTATATGCTCCGGCTGAAGTCAATCAGGAAACGAAAGACAGGTTTTGGAATAGTATTAAGATCCCAAAAATCTCTGATGCTCAGTTAAATATAATAAATAAGGAGATTACAGTCGAGGAGATTATAAAAGTTGTTAAAGATTCAACTTTAGGCAAGGCGCCAGGCCCGGACCAATTGCCTATCGAATTCTACAAAATACTCAAGGAAGAGATTGCTCCTACGCTGACTAAGTTATTTAACAACTATTTTTTGTCACACTGCAAACCCTCCCAAAACTTTACGGCTTCCAATATCACACTGATCCTAAAAAAGGATAAGGACCCCAATTCACACGATGCATATAGACCCATTTCACTCCTCAATAACGATTATAAAATGTTAGCAACTATATTAGCTTCGCGCCTTAAAAAAGTTATTGGAGACGTGGTTCACCCGGATCAAACCGGTTTTATACCGGGCAGAACAGCGCAGAAAAATATAAGAAAGGCAATGCTATTGATTGAATATATACGAGCTTCCCATAGGGCAGGGTCAGACCTGAAGCACGATTTTGCTCTACTGACAGTAGATGCCGAAAAGGCCTTTGACTCTGTCCTATGGGATCACTTATTTACGACACTAAACAATTTTGGTTTTTCAGGACACTTCCTTACATATATCTCCCTATTATATCAAAATCCTATTTCATATCTGAGTATAAATAATATTCTCTCTCCACCAATAACTCTCTGCAAAGGAACAAGACAGGGGTGTCCTCTCTCACCCCTGCTGTTCGATCTGGCAATAGAACCTTTAGCTATAAAAAGCAGATAAATACTTGAAGGTATCAAGTTAAAACACCAAAAGGTAACTCTATCTCTCTACGCGGATGATATCTTATTCTATATAAAGAATTCTCAGAAAAACATCCCAATTATAGTAGATCTATTGGCGGAATTTAGCGATTTCACCGGCTATAGAGTAAATTTATCTAAATCGGAAATCCTCTGGATAATTAAAAAAAAAATAGCCTCTTGGAAAACCCATTTAAATTAACTGACAACTTTATTAAATATCTAGGAATTAATATCTCTAGAAACCCAGAAAAATGGTACGATTTAAATTTTTCTCCTATATGGAGGAAATGTCTCTCAGAGATGCAGAAGTGGGAAAGATTACCACTGTCACTCTCGGCAAGGATTGCACTAATTAAAATGCGAACCCTCCCAAGAATTCTATTTTTCATTCAAAACATCCCTGTATTTTTACGAAAGGTTGACATCAAAAAATTTAATGCAGGGTGTTCCCGCTTTCTCTGGGCCTCCAAAAAACCCCGTATCGCATTAGCTAGATTAATGCATCCAAAAGAAATGGGTGGTTTTGCCCTACCAAATTTGGTAAACTATAATTTAGCCTGTTTTGCTAGAATTGCTCTCGACTGGCTAACCAATGCTAATTATGTCACCAGTCTCGAGATTGAGGAGCATATTGCATCCCCCTACGTGCTCAAAGCATTATTACATCTTTCACACCATTCAAAGGCGCGAAAGTGCACTTTAAAATTTACAATACATAATGTAATTATAGCCTGGCATAAAATCTGTAAAAATTTCTACCCATTAGAGGAAATCCAGACTTTGAAAGTGGCTGTACCTTCTCTGCCTTTGCGAAATGGTCAGCAAATAATTTGATATTCCTACGCCAGATGGTAGACCCACTGTCTAACCAGGTAAAAGCCTTTGAATCCCTAATGAAAGAGTTCAGCTTAGATAGAAGATCATTTTTTGCCTATCTCCAAATCAGGCATTTCCTGTATAGTCTGGAGACACTGGAGGGGGAAGGCTGGTCACTGGGCCCATTAGAGCCGGTTATAAATTTATTCTCCATTGGGAAGCACTCTATTTCATATATATATATCAATTACTTATCTCTAAGGATGCAGAGGCAAGAATAAATAGTCGTTTTTGTATGTGGCAACAAGATTTCCCTGAATTAGACCGAGGATTCTTTCAAAGGAACTTTAATAGGGTAAAGAAATTTTCCAGTAATATGGCAATAAGAGAATCGCATTTGAAGCTATTAAACAGAGCATATCTTACTCCCAGTAGATTAGCTAAATGGAAAGGAAACACAGCCTGTCTCAGATGTAGATTCCCTTATGCTGATCTCTTCCATGTCTTTTATGCCTGTCCTAAAATCATTAAGCTATGGAAACAGGTAGAATTCTGGCTAAACAGATTTCTACCGGTCAGAATAACACTTAAGCCGGTACATATTTTTTTCTTGATACAGGACCAGGTTCAAAATAAATCTCTGATAAACACAACAATATTATTAGTAAGACAGATGATCTTAAGAAGGTGGAAGGATAGAAATGCTCCAAGTATAGCCTCTGTTACCCGTAATATCCAATATCAAATGTTACTAGAACAGCAGGACCCACAAATATTTGAAGAAAACAAGATTAAAAAGTTTTTAGTAAAATGGGATAAAGTTATCTTAAGTCAATCTAAGGAAGTTCAGCTACAAGTATTAAGATACTTTAGTAAATCAGCAGAATTTTTACAATTAATGTTATCAGATAGTTACCCAGAACTCTGGAGACAATCGATTCCATAGATGAGAAGGGGAGAGGGGGTAGAGGACTGGGAGAAGACTTTTTTCTTTCTTTTTTTTTTTCTTTCTCTCTTTCTTTCTTCTTTTTTTTTCCCCTCTATAACTGATAGGTGATCACTTGTGTTCGTTTGTAATAATGTAAAATCTCAACATCAGGGTGCATACCCATATAGCCTAGAAATTAATGTAATTTTTTTATTTCTTTTTTGTGTGTTCTTGTTTATTTGAGTGTTTAAGTGTTTTCCCTGTGTACTTAAAATAGAAAAATCCCAGCCAAGTGTACAAATATTTCATATAAGGGGTTCATTAATTTGCTAAGAGAAAGTGAATCAGTTGTTCTAAACTGTTCCGTTTTTTTTTTACAATATGTCTTACCTAGCCCTGCGTGGCACAAAGAGGTTGAATTTATTTGATCGTACACTTTGTTGGATATAAATAAATATTTAAAAAAAAAAAAAAAGAGGGTATTTTCCATATTACCTCCTCTAATACCCAGGTTGAGTTTTTGTAGGACCCAACATTTCAAATCTGGTTTACTATTATGGCAGTCTAGAAAGTGTTTTGCAACTGATGTCAGTTTTTTTCCTTTCTCCAGATCTTTTTTGGCGTTTTTTATATTTCCCAGGTGTTCACCTAGTCTTCTCCTGAGTTCCCTAGTGGACATTCCCACATATTTTTTGTTGCAACTGCATTCCAAGCAGTATATTATGTTGCACGTCTTGCAGTTGAATAGACCATTAATTCTTTTCACCCCTTCTGGGAAAATAGATATTTCTTTGATATTCTTCATATAGATACAGAATTTGCAGGTACCACATGGATATGTGCCATTTAGACCATCTTTTCTGACACTAGGTCTTCTTGAAAAGTGACTCTTCATGACTTTATCTCTGATTGTTGGAGCCCTTTTCCAGCTAATTGCAACTTTGTTTCCCACATTTTTGGCTAGGTCTCTATCAGTATGTAGTATATGAACATGTTTGTTCAGAATGCTAGTTATTTCTTTGTGTGCTATGTTGTATGTGCCCACAAAACGGATTCTAGTATCCTTAGTCTGTTTTTGTTTTGGGAAGAGCAGATCATTTCTGTTCATATGAAGTGCTTTGTGGTATGCCTTTTTGAGAATGCTGTTGGGATATCCTCTACTTTTTAGTCTGATTTTTAATTCCTTTGATTCTTTTTTAAAATTATCAATCTCTGAGCAATTTCTGCGTATTCTTAAAAATTCGCCATATGGAATGGTTTTTTTAGTGGAGGGGTGATGTGCACTGTCGAAAGATAGTATAGAATTCGTAGCTGTTTTCTTTCTATGTATGCTGGATTGTACTTGTCCAAACATGTCCTTTGATATTGTTAGGTCAAGGAAGGTTACTGTTGAGTTACTGATTTCATAGGTTAGTTTCAGATTGAGATCATTGCAGTTGAGTTCCTGTATGAACTGTTTGAATCTCAATTCGTCCCCTTTCCATAGAATGAAGATATCATCTATGTACCTGAGCCATAACAGTATGTTGTCCATATATTGTTCCATTCTCTCCCCAAATACGTGTTCACGTTCCCACCATCCAAGATAGATATTTGCATATGTAGGGGCACATGCTGTGCCCATGGCGGTGCCACGTACCTGGAGAAAGAATTTGTCGTTGAACACAAAATAATTATGGCTCAGGACGAATTTTAGAAGCTTCAGTATAAATTCGTTTTTAAGTGTATTTGCACTTGGTTCCATACCTAGGAAATAACCCACGGCATGACATCCCCACTTGTGTTCTATTGATGTGTATAGGGACTCGACATCGCATGTTGCCAGCCAGGTGTTTGAGTCTAGGGTCATACCCTCAATTTTGTTTAAGACGTCCATAGTGTCCCTGATGTATGAGGGGAGGGAAAGAACTATATCTCTTAGTCTTAGATCAATATATCGTGATGCCTGTTCGCATAGACTTCCAATGCCTGACACAATTGGTCTGCCAGGTGGTATTTTTTGGTTTTTGTGCACTTTTGGTAACAGATAAAGTGTAGCTACTTTAGGATTGTTGACACTTAGAAATTTTGTATCTATCAGTTCATCCTTTTTTGCTGTTTCAATAAGAGTATTGTAATTGGTTAGGAATTCTTGAGTAGGGTTTCCCCAGAGTGGTTTGTAACAGTTTTTGTCTCCTAGTTGTTTTTTTGCTTCTATTAGGTATAGTTCAGTAGGCCAGATCACAATATTTCCTCCCTTGTCAGAGGATTTAATTACCACATCCTCCCACTTCTGGATTTCTTTTAAAGCTCGTGATTCCCTCTCACTTATATTACTTGATTTGCCCTCTCGTAGTTTCAGGATATCTCTGATCATTACTTTTTGATAGGTGTCTATTTCAGAGAACTGACAGATTTGAGGCATATAAGTCGATTTTTTTTACCAGTTCCTTTCTCCAATCATTGCTATTAGTGTCTTCATTTTCATTATCTTCCAACAGGGATATCAAATCCATAATTGCTTGTGTGTCACAATCAGTGTCTTCATGTTTGGCAAATGTTTTGTTTAATGCCATTTTTCTAGTGAAAAAGATGTATATCTTTTATGATTTAAAAGTAGTCTATATTGTTTGTTGGGGAAAAGGAAAGGCCTTTTTTCAGGACATCGATATGTTCTTGGGATAGTACTTTATTAGATAGATTTATAATTTGTAGGTCTGTGGTCTTCACCACCTCGGTCTCTTCGACCAATCCTCCTTGTTCCGATCGTTCCCATACCCCCATCTCGACCTGTTCCTGAGGTTGCGCTCTGGTTTTCCCTCCCCTCCTTTTTCTTTTGTTTTTGGTTTGGTACTTGTCTCGTTTTTTTGACTCTGTTTGTGATAATATAGCCAGTCTTTCATTGGCACTAGAGACTAATAATCTTCTGTTGGAGGTTAGTTCTTCTGCATCTTCTGCTGCTGATGATTCATATTCAGAAGTGGAGACATCATCTTTATCTCCTTTGGGTGGAAGAAAATTCCTTCTTCGTCTTGGGTTCTGTTCGTCCCATGTAAATACTCTCCCTTTTTCGAAGTCTTTTATGTCTCTGCTTAGTTTATCACATTTTGTTTTTATTATTTCTTTTTCCTTTGAGTCTAGATCTTCCCTTAAACTTTTGTATGCCTTTTTGAAATTATCTAATGATTCAAATTTTGCCAATTTGGTTGTTATTTCAGATATTTCTGTACCTAATTCTTCTACGATTTCAGTCTCATAATCTGATAATATTGCAACAAGTACTTCTGAACATGATATTAGGGCTTGTTCCCATCTTCCCCTATAACTTTCTATGTGGAAGCTGAAAGATGGAAATAGTCTTACTCTCAGACCTCTTGGAATTATGTGCTTAGCTAAGTACTTATCGTATGCACTTTTATTCCACACTGAACGTGTGTGTTTCCTAAGCAGTTCACCCAGTTCTTTCAGACCAGATTCCCAGTCATCAATTTCTGTTTGTTTATAGCCTTCAGCTGATAGGTTGGCAAATGTTTTATCTATATTTGCCTTACGATCCTTTTCTCTCTTTAGAAAATCTTCCATTAAGTTAATGGAAGCCATAATTCCCCCAGGAAATGACTACTGAATAGTCTAAAATAGAGTTTATTTGTGGATTCCCTACTCTTATTGAAACAGCAAAAAAGGATGAACTGATAGATACAAGAGAATACAAATTTCTAAGTGTCAACAATCCTAAAGTAGCTACACTTTATCTGTTACCAAAAGTGCACAAAAACCAAAAAATACCACCTGGCAGACCAATTGTGTCAGGCATTGGAAGTCTATGCGAACAGGCATCACGATATATTGATCTAAGACTAAGAGATATAGTTCTTTCCCTCCCCTCATACATCAGGGACACTATGGACGTCTTAAACAAAATTGAGGGTATGACCCTAGACTCAAACACCTGGCTGGCAACATGCGATGTCGAGTCCCTATACACATCAATAGAACACAAGTGGGGATGTCATGCCGTGGGTTATTTCCTAGGTATGGAACCAAGTGCAAATACACTTAAAAACGAATTTATACTGAAGCTTCTAAAATTCGTCCTGAGCCATAATTATTTTGTGTTCAACGACAAATTCTTTCTCCAGGTACGTGGCACCGCCATGGGCACAGCATGTGCCCCTACATATGCAAATATCTATCTTGGATGGTGGGAACGTGAACACGTATTTGGGGAGAGAATGGAACAATATATGGACAACATACTGTTATGGCTCAGGTACATAGATGATATCTTCATTCTATGGAAAGGGGACGAATTGAGATTCAAACAGTTCATACAGGAACTCAACTGCAATGATCTCAATCTGAAACTAACCTATGAAATCAGTAACTCAACAGTAACCTTCCTTGACCTAACAATATCAAAGGACATGTTTGGACAAGTACAATCCAGCATACATAGAAAGAAAACAGCTACGAATTCTATACTATCTTTCGACAGTGCACATCACCCCTCCACTAAAAAAGCCATTCCATATGGCGATTTTTTAAGAATACGCAGAAATTGCTCAGAGATTGATAATTTTAAAAAAGAATCAAAGGAATTAAAAATCAGACTAAAAAGTAGAGGATATCCCAACAGCATTCTCAAAAAGGCATACCACAAAGCACTTCATATGAACAGAAATGATCTGCTCTTCCCAAAACAAAAACAGACTAAGGATACTAGAATCCGTTTTGTGGGCACATACAACATAGCACACAAAGAAATAACTAGCATTCTGAACAAACATGTTCATATACTACATACTGATAGAGACCTAGCCAAAAATGTGGGAAACAAAGTTGCAATTAGCTGGAAAAGGGCTCCAACAATCAGAGATAAAGTCATGAAGAGTCACTTTTCAAGAAGACCTAGTGTCAGAAAAGATGGTCTAAATGGCACATATCCATGTGGTACCTGCAAATTCTGTATCTTTATGAAGAATATCAAAGAAATATCTATTTTCCCAGAAGGGGTGAAAAGAATTAATGGTCTATTCAACTGCAAGACGTGCAACATAATATACTGCTTGGAATGCAGTTGCAACAAAAAATATGTGGGAATGTCCACTAGGGAACTCAGGAGAAGACTAGGTGAACACCTGGGAAATATAAAAAAACGCCAAAAAAGATCTGGAGAAAGGAAAAAAACTGACATCAGTTGCAAAACACTTTCTAGACTGCCATAATAGTAAACCAGATTTGAAATGTTGGGTCCTACAAAAACTCAACCTGGGTATTAGAGGAGGTAATATGGAAAATACCCTCTTAAAGGCAGAATCAAAATGGATTTTCTGGTTACAGAGTATAGCACCTAACGGACTAAACGAAATGATACAATATAGTGCCTTTCTGAACTGACAAGAGATAAATCCTATTGATTACATTTTTTTCACTCTCCCAACACATATGATAATAACTGACCAATGGAATAATTTACCGATACCCAGTATTCATTGGGTGTCCCACCAAGAATTAAAAATACTATGAACTAGAGGTGTTCTCATTAGACAAGAACGTAAAAAATCATGTATTCCAGTCCTATGTAACAAATATAGGTATTTAGAAAACTTAATTGAAGTCCACCACTATATATGTGTAATAAAAAACTTAATCCGAAATAATTCACACTTCAGTCAGAAGTATCTATGGGATATCAATGGCATTAGCACTATGAGTAATCACCCTATGTTTTTCCAATTATCTGTTTATATAATTTTCAAATAATAAACCAAGTGGTTTAATAATACTAAACCTAAACCCATGAAAATTCCTTTCAAAAGTGCTAAACAATGATTGTGATAACATAATAAACCTCAGATAATGGGAAACAAAGTACAAACATTCATACAGAGGAATTACTGGTTACGTAATACAGAAGCCTTATGCAGTATATGTGTGATAAACATAACCATGTCAAATACTGAATATACAAGATATAAATGATCGACATAGTAGTTGAAACAGCACACAATGAATCCATTGGCCTAAGTGAGCAGATACATCCTGTTCGCAAATATTAAATAACCAGCTGAAAATTCTTATCAGAACTAAAATGTAAACCGCAACTAGAATAAGCACAACCGCATAATACCATCTGCGGAAACAAGCACACAATGATCATTTATTTGGCTATAGTGCGAAACATAGCACAAATATTAACACAGAATCATATATGGAATCCTTTGTGATTCAATTTAGATACAGCTTTGCACAATATATAAGATCAAAAATAACCGAATATGATCGTCAAAAATACAAGATAGAAAGGAACGATACGAAAATGTAAACACTACACAGGAAATCTATCGGCTACTGAGCAGACACACCTCCGTACCCAATAGGCCACAGCTGATTATGACGCCCTCTAGTCATCCTTACACTGAAAAGTGTAAGATGACTGCTGATAGGTTGACAGAACTTGGAAAAATGGAATCGGCCATATGATTGGCTGATGATCCTTTATAAGCCGTGTGTGGCGGTCGGACCGGACGCCTCTGAAAAAGCAGTTGCGAAACGCGCGTCAGGCGTTTGTACTGCTCCTCTCTCACAAGTCCGGTTGTTTATAGCTTTAATTGCTTTATAGCTTTAATTGTTGGCCTCTTTTAGGCACCTTATCCTACACCTTAAAAAACTAAAAAAACTTAGAAACTTAAACTATTGTTAAGACTTAATAATTTTAGCCTAGAAAATTGCTTACTTAGGCTGTTTTCAGCCCTACTTTGTTGGAGCGATATGCTCAGACTTAGGCTATTATTATAGTTAAAACTCTCGTGGTACCACTTAATCTGGAAACTATTCCATTACAATATTATCAGTGTATGTCTGAAAAAGCGAATGTTGGCATAATATTGCTTGAATGATTTAGACTACGGATAGTCTTATGATAGTGGAATACAACAGGCAGGATTACCGTTGCTTATATTCCTTCATAAATTCAGACCTAATGCAGACCTAACATTACTAGAGTCACATATTCCCTCAGTCCTACACCTATTTCTTTAATTTGAGGGAACACCCTACAACATAATTAATGGTAAATTTGGGCTATTGGGAAACTCTAAGTGGAACAGTATAAAGATAAATATATCCTTCTTTACCTCCAACATCCTGAACATATATCTATATTGTATTGTGTGGCATATATCCACATACAAATGAACCAACAGATATAACACTCTATTAATCGTATAGAAAATCAACTAACAAAGAATGAAGTAATATATTTATTAATACCACTGATGATAATGGTACTCTAAATACAAGTTTAATCATACAGGTGAGGACATTGATAATTATTGTTCAAGCTATACACCGGACCCTGTGATACAGACTGATCACTGTATCACACCTGAGAGGAGCTCCTGTGTACCGAGTATCACTCGGACACATCTTTTATTTTGTTTGTCATTTTATTCTCACTGGTGGATAACTCCACCCTTTTTTTTACAAAATAAATTTGAAGTAAAAGTTAAGTTTTAAACCAATACACGACACACCACACTACTCACAGCATTGGTTTTGACCCCTAACAAAGTATGCCCAATATGCTTCACTTTCTCTGTCCTTCTTCCTAATAACACTATCTATAATAGGGCCACTACTCGGATAAACAGACAAGCCTCCCTAAGAAAATGTAACCCACACTGCATGAATGTAAATTTCAAAATCCTCACATTTTCATATATGACGCAAAAAAACAAGCTTATCATACTGTAACACACCTAGTAAAGAAGGTTTAATTACAGAATACAGTATACTGAGCCTTATTAGTACTTAGAAATCAGCTATTTAGATATTCTAAATTGCACTTTTGATATCAAATATCTGGTGTCAGATCAAAGTAATTGCCAAAGAAAGAGGATAACTACATTATTTGTTTACAAACGGAATAATAAAGTATGAATTTTTGTATTTTTGCATTTTTGTATTCTCTATCTGAATCATTAAATAATTTTTTGGGTTTAGTGTGCCTTGAAGTAATAAAATTATAATTTTACATTCTTCTCTCTATGTATTGAGCTTTAGTTTTCCAGTCAAATATAAGATAAGAAAGCAAGCGTATGTACACAAAGTGATAACATAATGATATATGTTATTACCTGAATCTCAACCCATTGTGGCTGTGGTTTAAAAGCACAAAGCCAGCTAATTCATATACACAAATAAACCTGAAAATGCAATGTCTCATACATTTTATACTCTGCAGCTGGTATAACTAATTAAAAATACGTTAAAGGGACACTGAACCCAAATTTTTTCATTGGTGATTCAGAAAGAGCATGCAATTTTAAGCAACTTTCCAATTTACTCCTATTATCAAATTTTCTTCATTCTCTTGGTATCTTTAGTTGAAAAGCAACAATGTAAATTTAGATGCCGGCCCATTTGTGGTGAACAGCCTGGGTTGTTCTTGCTCATTGGTGGATACATTCAACAACCAATAAACAAGTGCTGTCCAGGGTTCTGAGACAAAAAAAATTGCTTATATGCCTTCTTTTTAAATAAAGATAGCAAGAGAATGAAGAAAAATTGATAATAGGAGTAAATTAGAAAGTTGCTTAAAGTTGCATGCTCTCTCTGAATCATGAAAGAAAAAATTTGGGTTTAGTGTCCCTTTAATATAAAAACAATTTTACAGTGTACTGTCCATTTAGGTTAGTATAAAGTGAATTGTTTTGCAGTTGTTATCTATTAAACCCAATTAGGGAAGTTTTTGATGCAGAGTTAGCTCTGAAAAGTAAGCAGGATGCAGTTCCAACTCAATGTACAATTTTCAGAGCTAAATTACACGAAAAGGGGCAAAATAGAGTATATTACAAAGATGTTTTATTATGCATAATCAAACATTTTATGTTAAAGCTACACTAATAACATAACTAGAGGCTTAACTGACAGCACTATGTTGACAGCCTTAGGGGAGTGGCTTATGTGATGTAGCAGTTATGTCACAAAACCAACTGACAACACAAAGCCACCACCCTCATAACTGCTGCTCACTTTACTAGAGTTTCCAAACTGACCCTGCTGAGCTTCAGTAAACACTGACATGTAAATATTAGTTACCTAATATCTTTATTTCACAGTTAGCACATTACAGCACAGCTAGTGCTTTACAACCACAGCTCTGTATATGTGCTGGTATGAAGAACAGTGACTACCTTCAACACAATGCAAATGGAATCCGGTGGGAGCTGCAGGTATGAACACCAATTACTGCAGGTAGTGTTACCATGATCACCCCAACTCAGTAACTGAATAATACTAAATCACATTTATATACATTGTAAAATAATACAGATAAATGACAGAAGTAATAGCTTAAACTTTGTAGCTTCCTATGAGCACCAGTACTCTGAGACAAAACATAACATACAAACCGTAAATAATAATGATCAATATTATCTTCACACCTTAATTTAAAAATACATATAATTTAATACATATTTTAATTTTTAAAATAATTATTTTAAACACATTATAGCATTTAAAGCATTATAGCCATAACTGTAGGACACACCAAAGCCTTTCTGTGCTTCTTCTTCATATATTTGTAAGACCTGCAGCTGGAATTAAAGGCTTTAAACCAGCTTTAAGGATGGTGAGATTTAATGCATCATTAGTATGCAAATGCTCTAAAGCAAGGACTTCTAGTAAAGGTCTAGAATATGAACCCAACGGCATGGGTCTGTAATTTATACGCTGCAAACTCACTGGTGATGGGACCCTCATTAAACACTCTACTGTAAGGTGCCACATCTGATGCAGCTGTTTGTTCTGCTTCACGCAGATGAAGAAAAGACAACTGGTGATCTGAAATAAATTCAGATCAGACTGATGCGCATCTGGCCAGCAGTATATGAGCTGATGGCAGATGTCCTCACAATACAAACTCACTGGTGCTGGGACCCTCATTAAACACTGTACTGTAAGGTGCAGCATTTAATGCAGCTGTTTTTTCTGCTTGACCTGGATGAAGAAAAGGCAACTGGTGATCTGAAATAGATTCAGATCAGACTGATGCGCATCTGGCCAACAGTATACACGTTGATGGCAGATGTCCTTCAAAGATTTTCATATTACTAAACTGTAAGTATCTAAGGTAAGATTTTCTGAGATTAACAAGTTTGTAAACTCTTTGAGCAAGACATCTCATTACCACACTAGATTGTAAATACAGATCCTGCTCCAAGAACCCACGGACAGGTGCAGTGAGGTCAGATCATTTCTCACATATTTGTTGCGCTTTTCCTTTACTTTCCCATTTCATTGAAATCTTTAGCTTTAATTTGGTTCTGCATGTTTAAAGCTTTCTGTACTTTTCAAGGCTTATTGATATAAGATATACAAATAATCTCTGTGACACTAGAACTTGAGTCATAACACCGACAATAAAGCATAGTTACACTTACACTGCTATAACTTTAATAAAATTATATTAAATCAAATTGAATAGCTTAAATCCACTGTCACTTAACATATGTGTATAATGTAATAATGTTAAGGATCTTGGCGAAGAGAATACAATTATATGATTAATATATTTGCACTTATATCCTCAATGCAATGCCTTGACATAGGGACAACAATAATACTACTAGGTTATAAGCACCTTGCAGCTGGTTTACAATTTTATCCTTGAACTGCAGCACCCTGGAACAAGGACTACCAGGTCTGTGACACTAAACTTGAATGTCTACAGTCACCATGGGACAAGTACTACTGTTGGATTTTTGAAGCAGAGAGTCCTAGTGAAGCACAAGATTTGATACGTCATGGGATCGTCCTGTATTTTATACCTCAGATTAGAAACAGAAAAAATAATGCATTATAAGGTATACACCTATCTTTTTGCATTGGATGAAAAATCCTTACACGATGTGCATAGACTGATTCATATCTGGCAAGCAGTATAACAAAGACTAGAATACTCTATGGCAGTGGCAGGAAGATTGAAGATTACAGAGGACTAGTGTTATGTCTCATGCTGAGTGCAGTCTTACATCAGGGATTTATTTTATTTCTCTACACTGTAAGTAGCCAGAGGAGAGAACTCCTTATATACAAGATTGTAAGCTCTTTGAGCAAAGCACTAAAACACTAGATTGTAAGCCCCTTGGAACAGGGTCTGCACTTACACCCCGTGAAATCCTTTAGAGCAGGGACTCCCATTGTACCAAATAAATGTATTTTTGTTAATAGAGTGAGATAAACCCTCCATTTAATTAGTTTAGCAAGGAATAAATACACAATGAATAGAATATACAAATTATCCCAGAGAGTGTATTACTAATTCAAAATGCATTTTTAATATGGCAACCCTAATGCTCCTATCAGTTTAAACCAGTAGTGTAGCAAACTGTGAAATACATGAGGCTTAAATAACACAGCATCAACCATAGGCAGCCTGTTTCGCTACTTTGGGACTCTTTCTCACTCAAGTCATTATGGTTGATGCTGATGTCCTCGAGCATTGCACCCTTTGCAATAGGGCTGCCCATTATATTGAAATGGATTTTGAATTATAAGTGTTGCAATTTTGCACAGATAAGTATATTTGTTTTTTGCTAACATTAATACAATGGAGGGATGAGCCCCAAGCGGGCCAAACAGGCTGTCTATGGTTGGTGCTGCTGTTCTGCTCAAGCATTCATTTCACGCTTTGTAAGTGTGGTTACAAAAATTAATATAATTATCAGCAAAACTGGCATATAGCCGTAAACCTAAAATAAACGCTTGAGTCCTATAACATAGCACCTACATCATACTGAAGAGCCCCAACGAGGGCGAAACAACCTGCCTATAGTGAAAAAACACTTTAGATTTGTAGAATTAAAATATATTATTCCCCTGCAAGATACCACTTTTCTTGTACTGGGTTTGTATGTAAGCAGAACTACTATAGAATAATAAGGCTTCCATATATCATAAGATTTTTAGATTTCCAAGTACCCTTGACATATTAAAAGGGTTCCTACCTAAAACTATTAAATGGTCAGATGTTCTGCACATATCTGCAATAAATATGTTTTTATATTTATATATGAGGACACAAAGAATATCTGTTAATGATAGCAGCAACTGGATCACCTGAAAACCCCTAGCAGTTATGTCCGTGCTTATTTCAGTGCAGGCCTCCATTTCCCAAGATACCTACTTGCCTCATTTGTCAGTGCCATAATGGTTTAGCTATCTATAATAGGACCACTACTGGATAAACAGACAAGCCTCCCTAAGAAAATGTAACCCACACTGCATAAATGTAAACTTCCTCACATTTTCATATATGACATAAAAAAACAAGCTTATCTTACTGTAACACACCTAGTAAAGAAGGTTTAATTACATGTATACAGTATACTGAGCCCTATTAGTATTTAGAAATCAGCTATTTAGATATTCTAAATTGCACATTAGATATAAAATATCTGGTGTCAGATCAAAGTAAGAGGATAACTACATTATTTGTTTACAAACTGAATAATAAAGTATTAATTTATGTATTCTCTACCTGAATCATTAAAAAAAAATTGGGGTTTAGCGTGCCTTGAAGAAATAAAATGATAATTTTCCATTCTTCTCTCTATGTATTGAGCTTTAGTTTTCCAGACAAATATAAGATAAGAAAGCAAGCGTGTGTACACAAAGCGATAACATAATGATATATGATATTACCTGAAGCTCAACCCATTGTGGCTGTGGTTTAAAAGAACAAAACCAGCTACTTCATATACACAAATAAACCTGAAAATGCAATCTCTCATACATTTTATAATCTGCAGCTGTTATAACAAGTAATTAAAAATACGTTAATATAAAAACAATTTTACAGTGTACTGTCCCTTTAAGTTAGTATAAAGTGAATTGTTTTGCAGTTGTTATCTATTAAAGCCAATTAGGAAAATTTTTGATGCAGCGTTAGCTCTGAAAAGTCAGCAGGATGCAGTTCCAACTCAATGTACAATTTTCAGAGCTAAATTACACGAAAAGGGGCAAAATAGAGTATATTACAAAGATATTTTATTATGCATAATTAAACATATTATGTTAAAGCTACACTAATAACATAACTAGAGGCTTAACTGACAGGCATGGTATAATGTAATGCCTGGTTGTCATGGTGACAGCCTTAGGGGAGTGGCTTATGTGATGCAGCAGTTATGTCACACTGACCCTGCTGAGCTTCAGTAAACACTGACATGTAAATACTAGTTATCTAATGTTTATTTCACAGTTAGCACATTATAGCTCAGTTAGTGCTTTACAACCACAGCTCTGTATATGTGCTGGTATGAATAACAGTAACTACCTCCAACACAATGCAAATGGAATCCGATGGGAGCTGCAGGTATGAACACCAATTACTGCAGGTAGTGTTACCATGATCACCCCAACTCAGTAACTGAATAATTCTAAATCACATTTATATACATTGGAAAATAATACAGATAAATGACAGAAGTAATAGCAAAAAAAAAGTATGTAAAAATACATATCATTTAATACATATTTTAATTTTGAAATAATTATTTTAAACACATTATAGCATTAAAAGCATTATAGCCATAACTGTAAGACACACCAACGCCTTTCTGTGCTTTCTCTTCATATCTTTATAAGACTTGCAGCTGGCAGTAAAGGCTTTAAATCAGCTTTAATGATGGTAAGAATTAATACATCATTAGTCTGCAAAAGCCCTACAGCAAGGACTTCTAGTAAAGGTCTAGAATATGAACCCCTCGGCATGGGTCTGCAATTTATATGCTGCAAACTCACTGGTACTGGGACCCTCATTAAACACTCTACTGTAAGGTGTTGCATCTGATGCAGCTGTTTTTTCTTGACTAATATTATACTCCCAGCGCTTGGCATATAAATAAACCCTGTAGCTCCTTGATAAAGGATACCTAGCTAACCCTAAGAGAGGACAAATTGTAGAGAAAAACACAAGGAGCGCCTAAATACTAAGGCAAGGGCAATTGAATAGCTGTAAGACTGTTATATTTAAAAACTTATAAATTTACATTTATTCAAAAAACATACATTTTGTCACGGATCCATGTTACAAAAACATTAAAAATTGTTAAAAGATATATATGTGTGTTACTGACACAATAAGATCATATAGAATCCTGGTAAAGGATTCCACTTTATATAGTGTTAAGTCCAAAACCACTTGGTTGGCACGAAAAGTTCCATTAGTAGGATAGTTACTAGTCTCCTTGTGGTGCTCCTGTGGGTGAAATATATAGTGGTATAGTCCATATGTGAGATATCCAAAGGTAAAAAAACGATGCCAGAAAAAATAATAATAAAAATATTTAAGGTAAAATCATTATTTGAGTATCCTCAAAGATGGTGAAGAAAGCACATAAAATGAGTGAAAGTGAATCTAAAAATGGTGAAAAAAGTCAATAAATAGTGAAAAATGTAAAATGATTTTAGATCAAAAATTAAAAAATGTGTTATATATATATATATATATATATATATATATATATATATATATATATATATATATATATATATATATATAAAATATCCAAAACAAAAACAATAATGTGTGTTATTATGCTTAGGAGTAAAAAAATGTGAGTCAAAACAAAGAAAGAAATCCGTCCTTAGTGAGAGTGGATGTTGAAGAACAATGGGGAAGATCCAGGGTTAATCACAACTTCCTTTAATGAATTTTTCTTTTGTACCTGTAAACAAAAAATATATACAATAGTGGAATATTGCTATAGATAGTGAATAATATCAGAATTAGGCTAAACATATATGTCAACGCGTTTCGGCCTTAGGATAGGCCTTTATCAAGATTAAAATATGGTGTACTATGGTAGTTTTATTAATACTGATAAGTGTCCAATCGTTTGTTCGTTTGGCGCCAAAAGTGACCTATTGTATGTGGTGATACCTAAGTAAGTACAGCATACGTTTGTGCTGTTGGCTGGAAGTGATGTCACCTGTGTAAACACTTCCGGTTCCTTGCATCCCAATACATCAAAATATCCTCATATCATGGTAGTTACAACTAAACCCTTATGTCTCATATATTGAAAGTATCCTACCTTAGTAAAAGATCTATCTTGATATCTAATATCTCTTGTTATAAAAGGACTCAGAGTCTAACAAGGATATATGGCAAACGGAAGTGGTGTGCGCACCCAGACGTCACTTCCGGTTTTGGGTTGTACACCAACATCTGTAATGCTCATTATATTCTACGTATGAGGGTCACCCATGTCGGTTCTCAGTTAGCCAATGCTCCTTCAAGAGCAATCCAGCACAATGGGTACATTTCACTAGTTTCTGATATAGCGCGGCACTATTAGATAACCGAAAGTGACGTGAGGTAAATAAATGTCACTTCCGGTATATACTCGTAGGTTCTATTTATAGATCAATGTCTATGTGCCCAATTTAGTAGATGAATGAAAACATCATAAATAGTAAGGAATCTAGAGTCTACCTATGCAGCATATCTACGAATTTAAACCAAATGGCCATGCAACTAAAATCTATTAAAATACAGAATATATATATATATATATATATATATATATATATATATATATATATATATAATATATTGTAACATATATGTGAATGAAGATAGAAATAGTTTCAAAACATGATTTTAAAAAATGTGTGTGAATAAGTACTAACAGGAATCGATTGCCAGTTAGACATCAAAAAGTCTATAGTACATATATCACATATAACATATAATAAAAACAATCAATGGATATAGTGGACACATATTCCATTGAATAAAAACAGTGTATGCATATATGGAGTCCAGAAAAAATAAGTGTCAGAATATTAAAATCTAATCATACTGAAAATCCTCCATATAAAGACATAAAACATATAAATCAGAATAAAAATAAAAAGAAATTGGAAAATTAGAAACTAGATAGTGCCCTATATGTAAACACATCTCTCTCTATGAATTGAAAATTGTTTAAAACATCAAATAATAGAAATCTATATATTTTAATTATAACATCAAATAGTTAGAATCGTTAAAATCTATATAAAAAAGTTTGATGAAGTAAAAATGTAGACAAAATGTCACATTCAAATAAGCAAGGATGATAGTACGTTGGATGGTCGGGGGGAAAATATATATAAGATGAGAAAACTTCCCATTGGTGGCTAGTAGTATGTCATTCACGTAGACAAAAAACATCATCTAAATTGTCCATATTCTAATATATTGACTAAGTCAAATAGGGATCTAATATGTTAGTGTGTAGAGTATAACATGGCGATAAAAAATCATGAAGACTAATCTGTCTAAGACAGAAGCTTTACATATTAACGTTTCGCCACATGAGTTTCAATGGTCTCCTAGCTCCATTAAGCTGTTGGGTATCCACCACTGTCCAAGCACAACCTTGATAATTGCTAAGAACTATGCGGAAAGACTCCCAGAATGGAGAAAACTTCTAGACTCTTGGGACTATCGCGAAATATCATGGACAGGTAGGATCGCTGCCATTAAAATGTCCTTTATTCCCAAGATAACCTATCTGTTTCGATCGCTTCCGATTAATGTTCCTAGGCCCATCCTCAACAAGTTACAGAGTCTAATCACTAGTTATGTTTGGAAGGGTAGAAAGCACAGAACCTCCAGACAAACCCTACAGAGGACCTGTGATAAAGGGGGGCTCAGTCTACCAAATATTATCCTTTATTACCAAGCAGCCCGGTTGACCCACCTGATGAGTTGGGGTCATTATGAGAGCCCGGCTTCTTGGAGGGAGGTGGAACGTTCTCTCCTACCACCAGGCCTACGTTAAATTGATTTGCCCTGGGTTCCGTCGCACTGTTGGAAAAACCTTCACATTACCCACCCATTGATCTTAGATACCCTGAGTTTTTGGGATCAAACAAGATATCTAAATATGATTGCCCCTCACCCTTCTCCGAGACAAACTATAGCTAGTGCCCTCTTTTGTTTACCTGATTCCCACATCTCAAGCTGGAGAAATCTAGATGCTATCTATATTGCGGATTTATACGACCAGGTTAATGAATTATCCCATAATGCAGTTTGTGACAAACTACGCATGCCAGCGTTTCTGAGATTTGAGACCTTCCGGCTTTGTTCAATAGTTAGATCTTGGGGATTCCCTAGAAAGAACCTTAGACCGGTTATGGTGTGGGAGCAGAGATGGTCACAACCCCATAAACTTAAAGGCACTCTCTCTTTCCATTACGAGATCTTACTTAACCCCTCCTCTCAACATAAAATCTCTCAACATATAGCATGGGAGAAGGAATTAAACTTCACGGCTGATGCTGACTCCTGGTATAGAGAACTAATCTTCACTAAGAAGTTACTACATTGCACGACCTTATGGGAGCTGCACTATAAGCTAACGGTCCGCTGGCACTTAGTTCCGGCCACATTGCATAAGATATATAGTTCCCATCCTCCCACTTGCTGGAGGGGTTGTGGGCAATTAGGAACCCAAGCGCATATTTGGTGGTTTTGTCCTAAGATAACTTCAGTTTGGGCTCAGATCTCTGACATTTTACATTCATTAGGTATCACCTCTACACTAGGCCCACAAACTTGTCTGCTTCATTTAGACTTTCCGAATCTATCCCCCGCGCAAAAAACACTGGCCATTTACATACTTATGTCCACTAAGCTAGAAACCTGGAAACTTCCTGCTCCCCCCTCCATCGCACAGATTGTAGCTACTGTTAACTTCCTTCTAAAAATGGAAGCATATTCAATGCAGAACAAATTAGACTTCTATTATGAGATCTGGTCTCCCTGGTGGGAAAAATTCCCCCACTGAAATATGCTGAAATATGTGGATATCCACTATAATCTCTCCTTCCCCCAGAGCCATTACCTTATCCCTCCCTACTACCTCTAATGCCTCCTTTACTTCTTACTTTACTTATCTCTGAATAAACTCTGAGAGATTCTGTATACTATGATATAATATGGAAAATGAGAAAAGCTAAATTTGAACAGCAACATTCCATCTTAGTTTGTATAGAGATATTTGGGATTATTATCTATTTATTTCATCCCACCTTTCATATGTTAGGATGCTGGTAGTCTTTGCTTAGACTATATTGAAAAATTATTTTGAAACTGTATCCTGTAACATGTTTATTATTGTTGTTGTTTTTTTGTGTGTGTGACTTACTTCACTTACGGAGTTGTTGCATATTTTTGTTATCTCTGAATTTTCTCAATAAAAAATTCTTATATATAAATAAAAAAAAATCATGAAGGCTTATGATACAAAGCTAAGGGTGCTATAATGTGTCCAATATGGTACTTTAAAATTAATAGTGCATAGTGTTGTATATAATGTGCTTGTCCAATTGGAATTAGAGAGATATGGGAGTATGTCAATTTACCCAAATACTGTTATCACACATAACTGCATAAGGCTAGTATGAAGATACATGCAAGTAGCAGGAATGTGTGTGTAATATCTTAGTTGTGTCCCAATAAGCCTCATCTTATTTTTATATTCAGAAGGTGAGATAAGTCCTCTTTGTTGTTAAGACATCTTGGATAGAGGCAATCTAGATCGAAAATCCATTTGGATTCTGCAGTTAGAAAGTTTCTTCTCATAGTCCCCACCTCTCCAATTAGGTGTTACTAACTGAATACCTATATAGCTAAAATCTTTCTAAATGCCATGGTGGTGATTAGTAAGTAAAGTGTCTATATAGTGGAGTCTCTATGTTCTTATGCTTGATCTGCAACAAATGTTCTCTGATCATATCTTTGAGGGGTCTTGACGCCTGGTCTACGTATTGTAGGCCACAACTACACTGTATCAGGTAGATTTCTCGTTTGCTGCTACATCTTATCAGATCCCTAATTTCATATTTAATTTTAGAATTATATGAAATAAAATTATTTGTCTTTCTCCCCCTTTCACAAGCTTTGCAATTGGGACAAGGGAAGAACCCTCTAATATTTCTGCCATATATGTCTTTAATCCCAGGTTTGGTTTTCCTGGGTATACTGGGGGAGAGTATGTTTTTTAAATAATCTGTCTTCCGATATATAAATCTGGGTTGTGATGTTAGTTTCTCGCCTATGATTTCATCATTTTTAAGTAATGGCCAGTGTTTTTTTAAAATCTTTTCAATAAGATGTCTATTCTCACTGTACTCTGTTATAAATGGAACAGTGAGCATATTCTCCTCCGAAATGATGTTAGTCTTGCACTTATATTTGAGGTGTTCCCTTCGATTCCTATTCCTTACTTCCTCTATGTTACTGTCCAATGGGTTCTCTTCATATCATCTTTCTAGAAACCTATTTTTTAGAACTAGGGCCTATTCTTCCTACTTATTGGGGTTTGAAAAATACTTTTTAAGCCTGAGAAGTTGTCCTTTAGGTATATTTGACTTCCAATTGATGTGATGGCAACTATCCTGGTGAATTTAATTGTTGTAATCTACTTCTTTAAAGTATGTAGATGTCTCTAAAGTGCCGTCTATAATTTAAATTTTGAGATCTAAAAAAGTGATCTCTGTGGTGCTGTATTCATAAATGAATTTTAGGTTATGTGTGTTGTTATACATTACTCGTATTGTATGTTCTAAATCTTCTATAGAGCCTTTCCATATTATAAGGATGTCGTCAATATATCTGTGATAAAGGACCAGGTCCGCGCTCGCTGGACAGGATTCCCAAAATATGAGTTCCCATCTCCCCATATATAAATTTGCGTAGCTCGGCGGAAACCTGGTCCCCTTAGCCGTTCCACATAGCTGTCTGTAAAATATTCCATTGTTATTGAAATAATTGTGGGTTAGTATGTAGCGTATGCCATCCAAAATAAAATCTTTCTGTAGTTTAGGCACATTTAGATCTTTATTCAAATAGAAATCTATGGCTTCTAACCCTCCATCATGCGGTATGCTGGTGTAAAGAGATTTTACGTCGCATGTAGCAAGTATGTAGTCATCTGCCCATTCTATGTTTTCTAGAATGTTCAAAACCCAGGTAGAATCCCTTAGGTAGGATGGCAGCTGGTTATCAGCTGGTTTAATTACAATATTGTTTTTTTTTTTCTAGTGACTTAATGGTGTGTAATTGTTTCTTAGTTGGGTTATGTTTGTAATTCCTCAATCTACTCTGTTTGATGTTCTTAATGTTGTTACATACCACTGTTTTGAAAGTTTCAATAGGGTTGTCTTTACTGGCAATAGGAAAAAAGGACGATTTAGGTCTTAAATCTGTGTGTTGGTAAACATCATGTGTGGTGTCGCAACTAGTAGTGTATGTCTTCCCATAGTTTGATGTGTTGTTTTCAAGTGGAGATCTCATAAAATGCATTTTAACTTTTAAATGTGGTAGGAGTTTTGACAGGAGAGGCTGTACCGCTCACTTTTTCCAAGACTCGTAATACCGGCGTTAGGAAAATCCCATTAAAAAAAAGATAGGATACGCAATTGACGTAAGGGGATTTGCGGTATGCTCGAATCGCGGAAAAAAAGTGAGCGGTACACCTGTACCTGCCAGACTCGTAATAGCAGCGGGCGTTAAAAAGCAATGTTGGGACCTCTCAACACTGCTTTTTAAGGCTAACGCAAGACTTGTAATCTAGGCGATAGTTATGATTCCACCATTAGGCATTATCCGCCAAGAACAACAACCAATACTATTAAAAATAACGAAGAAGCCATGGACATTGGATTCATTAAAGGGCCACTATCCCCAGAAGAGAAACACAGACGGAAAAAAATGCACTATGTATGTATTGTGCCTCTATGGAACATCTAGTCAGTGAATGTCCTTCCCTAAAAAGGCAAAAACCTGGTAAGTCATCTCCTTATCATCATTGTCTTACTTTAACCACTCATAACCCATCATATTTACTTACTGCCGTTTCATTACAGTGGGAACCATCAGTTAATCTCCCTGCCCCTCGACTTGTGTCTATGTTTCACAGAAGACACCCTGAAAGACCCCATCCCTGAACCACGGAGTGGTTCCTTTTAAGGGGGAGCTCTGTCACATTCTGTGTATAAGCCTTTAAGAACCAATTACATTTTCCTTCTTACTCCCTATTTAAGGGCATTCTAGTGTTCAATACCTTGCTTGGTATTGAAGTTTTACATGATTCTCCTCCTGAGCCTTTGACCGCTGTGAATTGTTTGTTTCCTCTCAGCCTGTCAGTTCAGCTGACTCCTGTGACATCACCCGACTTCCGTTCTTCACTCCAGAACGCTGTGTCTCCATCAGCCGTGCTCCATGCTGCAGCTCTGAGCATTTAATCACCAAAAGTCTACAAACTTTACAACCTTTTCCATAATGGATTTTTCCTCCTTTTATACTCCGCTCCTTTCCCTACAGATCTGTGGAGGTGAGTCGTATCCGTGACATTTCCTGTTACTTTTTTATCATAAGTAATTTCACTAACTTACTACCGGTTGCTAACTTCCACATATATATATATATACTTACTGCAGTATAATGATATGATATTTCCTAATGAGCTCTATTATTAGATCTATACAATGTATTGTAAGAGTTATATTGTTTATTATCATATCTAAAATTAAACATCACTCACTCAGGTTATATGTAAGTTTCTTAAGTAAAAAGCTTACTATAACATATTGTGAGACATAATAATATTCATAAGTAAAAAGGATATGTAGATAAATTACAATTCTAATACACAATTCTACAGTGTGTTTTACAGTGTAGTTACAAAAATTAATATAATCATCAGCAAAACTTGCATATAACCGTAAACCTAAAATAAACGCTTAAATCCTATAACATAGCACCTACATCATACTGAAGAGCCCCAACGAGGGAGAAACAACCTGCCTATAGTGAAAAAACACTTTAGATGTGTAGTATTACAATATATTATTCGCCTGCAAGACACCACTCTTCTTGTACTGGGTTTGTATGTAAGCAGAACTACTATAGAATAATAAGGCTTCCATATATCATAAGATTTGAGTTTTCGCCTGATTCCCAAGTGCCCTTGACATATTAAAAGGGTTCCTACCTAAAACTATTAAATGGTCAGATGTTCTGCACATATCTGCAATAAATATGCTTGTATATTTATATATGAGAACACAAAGAATATCTGTTAATGATAGCAGCAACTGGATCACCCAAAAAACCCTAACAGTTATGTCCATGCTTATTTCAGTGCAGGCCTGCATTTCCCAAGTTAACTACTTGCCTCATTTGTCAGTGCCATAATGGTTTAGCTAACTATAATAGGACCACTACTCGGATAAACAGACAAGCCTCCCTAAGAAAATGTAACCCACACTGCATAAATGTAAACTTCAAAATCCTCACATTTTTATATATGACGTAAAAAACAAGCTTATCATACTGTAACACACCTAGTAAAGAGGGTTTAATTACAGAATACAGTATACTGAGCCTTATTAGTACTTAGAAATCAGCTATTTAGATATTCTAAATTGCAAGTTTGATATCAAATATCTGGTGTCAGATCAAAGTAATTGCAAAAGAAAGAGGATAAGTACATTATTTGTTTACAAACTGAATAATAAAGTATGAATTTTTGTATTTTTGTATTCTCTACCCGAATCATTAAAAAAATGTGGGTTTAGTGTGCCTTGAAGTAATAAAATGATAATTTTCCATTGTTCTTTCTATGTATTGAGCTTTAGTTTTCCAGACAAATATAAGATAAGAAAGCAAGCGTGTGTACACAAAGTGATAACATAATGATATATGATATTAACTGAAGCTCAACTTATTGTGGCTGTGGTTTAAAAGCACAAAACCAGCTACTTCATATACACAAATAAACCTGAAAATGCAATGTCTCATACATTTTATATTATGCAGTCTGCTGGTATAACAAGTAATTAAAAATAAGTTAATATAAAAACAGTTTTACAGTGTACTGTCCCTTTAAGTATAAAGTGAATTGTTTTGCAGTTGTTATCTATTAAAGCCAATAAGGAATTTTTTTGATGCAGAGAGTTAGCTCTGAAAAGTCAGCCGGATGCAGTTCCAACTAAATGTACAATTTTCAGAGCTAAATTACACGAAAAGGGGCAAAATAGAGTATATTACAAAGATGTTTTATTATGCATGATTAAACATCTTATGTTAAAGCTACATTAATAACATAACTAGAGGCTTAACTGACAGTCATGGTATAATGTGATGCCTGGTTGTCATGGTGACAGCCTTAGGGGAGTGGCTTATGTGATGCAGCAGTTATGCCAACTGACAACACAAAGCCACCACCCTCATAACTGCTGCTCACTTTACTGGAGTTGCCAGACTGACCCTGCTGAGCTTCAGTAAACACTGACATGTAAATATTAGTTATCTAATATCTTTATTTCACAGTTAGCACATTACAGCACAGCTAGTGCTTTACAACCACAGCTCTGTATTTGTGCTGGTATGAAGAACAGTGACTACCTCAAACACAATGCAAATGGAATCCGGTGGGAGCTGCAGGTATGAACACCAATTACTGCAGGTAGTGTTACCATGATCACCCCAACTCAGTTACTGAATAATACTAAATTACATTTATATACATTGGAAAATAATACAGATAATTGACAGAAGTAATAGCTTAAACTTTGTAGCTTCCTATGGGCACCAATACTCTGAGACAAAACATAACATACAAACCGTAAAAAATAATGGTCAATGTTATCTTCACACCTTTATTTAAAAATACATATAATTTAATACATATTTTAATTTTTGAAATAATTATTTGAAACACATTATAGCATTATAAGAATTATAGCCATAACTGTAGGACACACCGCCTTTCTGTGCTTCCTCTTCATATCTTTATAAGACTTGCAGCAGGCAGTAAAGGCTTTAAACCAGCTTTAAGGATGGTAAGATTTAATGCATCATTAGTATGCAAATGCTCTAAAGCAAGGACTTCTAGTAAAGGTCTAGAATATAAACCCCACATCATGGGTCTGCAATTTATACGCTGCAAACTCACTGGTGCTGGAACCCTCATTAAACACTCTACTGTAAGGTGCCACATCGGATGCAGCTGTTTTTTCTGCTTGACCCGGATAAAGAAAAGGCAACTGGCGATCTGAAAAAAATAAGATCAGGCTGATGCACATCTGGCCAGAGGTATATGCACTGATGGCAGATGTCCTCACACTGCAAACTCACTGGTACTGGGACCCTCATTAAACAATGTACTGTAAGGTGCAGCATCTGATGCAGTTGTTTGTTCTGCTTGACCCGGATGAAGAAAATACAACTGGCGATCTGAAATAAATTGAGATCAGACTGATGTGCATCTGACCAGCAGTATATGTGCTGATGGCAGATGTCCTCATGATGCAAACTCACTGGTGCTGGGACCCTCATTAAACACTGTACTGTAAGGTGCAGCATTTAATGCAGCTGTGTTTTCTGCTTGACCCGGATGAAGAGAAGGCAACTGGCGGTCTGAAATAGATTCTGATCAGACTGATGCGCCTCTAGCCAACAGTATACATGGTGATGGCAGATGTCCTTCAAGGATTTTCATATTACTAAACTGTAAGTATCTAAGGTAAGAGTTTCTGAGATTAACAAGTTTGTAAACTCTTTGAGCAAGACATCTCATTACCACACTAGATTGTAAATACAGATCCTGCTCCAACAGCCCACAGACATGTGCAGTGAGGTCAGATCATTTCTCACATATTTGTTGCGCTTTTCCTTTACTTTCCCATTTCATAAAAATCTTTAGCTTTAATTTGGTTCTGCATGTTTAAAGTTTTCTGTATTTTTCAAGTCTTATTGATATGATATACAAATAATCTATGTGACACTAGAACTTGAATCATAACACAGACAATAAAGCATAATTACACTTACACTGCTATAAATAGATTCAGATCAGACTGATGCGCATCTGGCCAACAGTATACACGCTGTTGGCAGATGTCCTTCAAGTTTGTAAACTCTTTGAGCAAGACATCTCATTACCACACTAGATTGTAAATACAGAACCTGCTCCAAGAGCCCACAGACATGTGCAGTGAGGTCAGATTATTTCTCACATATTTGTTGCGCTTTTCCTTTACTTTCTCATTTCAGAAACATCTTTAGCTTTAATTTGGTTCTGCATGTTTAAAGCTTTCTGTACTTTTCGAGGCTTATTGATATAAGAAATACAAATAATCTCTGTGACACTAGAATTTGAATCATAACACTGACAATAAAGCATAATTACACTTACACTGCTATAACTTTAATAAACTGATATTAAATCAAATTGAATGGCTTAGTGTAGCAAACTGTGAAATACATGAGGCTTAAATAACACAGCATCAACAATAGGCAGCCTGTTTCGCTACTTAGGTAATCTTTCTCACTCAAATCATTATGGTTGATGCTGATGTCCTCGAGCATTCCACCCTTTGCTATAGGGCTGCCCATTATATTGAAATGGATTTTTAATTATAAGTGTTGCAATTTTGCACAGATAAGTATATTTGTTTTTTCCTAAGATTAATACAATGGAGGGATGAGCCCCAATTGGGCCAAACAGGCTATCCATGGTTGGTGCTGCTGTTCTGCTCAAGCATTCATTTCACGCTTTGTAAGTGTGGTCACAAAAATTAATATAATCATCAGCAAAACTGGCATTTAGCCATAAACCTAAAATAATCTTAACATTCCCTCTTTCTTGGTCATTTTTTGCCCCAAAGATTTCAGCGTAGACTTTTTCTACTCCAGCGAAGAAGTTACTTGTTACAGCTTTGCATCGTAAAAGGATTTGCTGAAGGGGGTGGAGCCAAGCCGTGCTGGAACATGGCTGTGTTTTAGCAGAGCTCCGTAGCTGTCGTAGCTCATATAACCATTAATGGGAAGGTAGAGGACTATATTAAACTGAATTAGCTTGCCAATAACTAGCCCAACACTCTGCTTGGGGTTTAGGACATTCCGCTAACCAGGAGGCAACACACTTATACTCCGGTCTGCAGCCCTCACAACCACCGAAGATTGAGGCGCCATTTTAGCTGGTCTCTAACAGGGAGATATCACCGGAGACAAGGGAATCCTCTTTGTGACCGGCTCCACCGCTTTTACATTGCCGGGAGGTGGATACTAACGACCTCATAGACGCCTCCTTACTCCACATCTACACTTACCCGACACGACGCAAGATCTGGCAGCAGGAGATCAGCTGTAAGAATCACCTGTAAGAATAGAGGAGAGGGGAAGGGCTGGATGGTCCGAGTATTTACAGAATACCACAATCTGCTGATGTTGTTCTATTCCCCATACTGATTTGTTTTTTCCCTGTCACTTGCTACATCCACAAATATCAGAATAAAGTGGTTTCCTTTGAGTGAGATCCTAGCTACTAAGATATCTGGTTACATACGCAGCAGAGAAATACAAATATCTGGAGGTCCCACTGTATGCTTTAGAAGATCACGGACATGTCTCAATGTAAGGGACCTAAATCAGAGAAACCCACCAAACCAGCTGGGACTACGCCCTCAGTTTCTACATTCTTTCAAACCTCAGACCCAACAATGTCTGAGTCGGCCCAGCTTAGGGATGGTTCCAGCCTGGGGTATCAGATGGAACCTTTGTCTGCAAATGATAATACACTACAGGCTCTACAATCACAGATTGCAGGCCTTCCCTCCAAGTCTGACCTCGAGTCTTTAAAGTCCTTTATAAAGGACGAAATGAGAGATCTTAAAAAGGACTTGAATGATATTGGGCTCCAGAATTGAGTACCTTGAGGAGGGCAACCTAGTTAGTTCTAACATGACCCAGATTTCAATACAAGACTCTATTGTTCAGTCTCTTCAAGAGAAACTCGAGGACCTGGATAACTGAGGGAGGAGAAATAACCTCCGGATCAGAGGAATACCAGAGGAGGTCCAGCAAGAACAATTAAAAGCCTATGTGAGGGAGTTGTTTACATTCTTGTTACCCAGATCGCCTGCACTACTAAATGATGACATAGAGCGCATACATAGGGCTCTCAGGCCACCTTCGAAACCCCCTGCCCTCCCAAGGGATGTAATTATGAGGTTCTTACGGTTCACTACTAAAGAAGATCTGTGGCAAGCGGCAAGATCAAGACGCAATATCACCTTCAAGGATCATACGCTACAAATATACCAAGACATCTGCCCGCAAACCATACAGAGGAGGAAAGAGTTGAAATTCATCACCAAGGCCTTGCAGGATAATAACATTAAGTACAGATGGGGGTTCCCATTCAGCCTGATAGTCAATCACAATGGCTCTCAGGCCATCTATAGAAATTTTCAAGATCTGGACAATTTCTCTAAGAAGCTGAACATTAACATTGTCCCCCCTGCAGATTGCGTGTTGTACATTCCACCAGTTCCTAAGGATACTAACCAAATCCCCCCCAAAGACCAACGCCCACAGTGGATTAAGTCACAGTCAAAGAGAAGGAAGACCGAATCTCTCCTACCAGAGAGTCCCTGAACACACCACTATCGAGATATGCTTGCTTACTTGACAAAAGAACGACGGCTGAATTCTCAAGTCTAGATCAGCCTGGGGTTGAGGCTATTGGCCTTGATATGGTCTCATTAGACCATACACTCTCTGGACTTGAAAGTTAGGTTCAACCCAAGAACTTATTACTTAGTTGATATTCATGTTCTGCTTAACATTTTTTTTTATTTCTTTCACATTCCAACATGCTTTCTTTTTGTTATATATTTCACTGAGCACATAGCCATCAGGACATGTTCTCGAGTCTGACCGAAAAAGATGGCCGATATCCCAGGCTTGGTTCATTCTGTGGTTGGTAAGATTAACTCTGACATGACTCCTTGACTTTGTGTTGCCTGGATATGAAAGCTGGGTAACACTAAAGAGTTTATTGCTAACCTTTTATTCCTGTTTAGTTTAACACCTACCTATATAGCAGCATGCCCTCTGCTTGATATGTATCCCATAATAGTTTTCAATGACAACAGGATCTTAATATTTAGATACTCCTTAGATATCTTGAATATTCAAATTTAGAACAGTGAACTGTCTTGGCTACCACCTCATGGGCCCATTACCACCCATTCTATAATTTTAACAAATTGATTAGAGCAGAATACAACACCATTCACCCCCAATTAAAGTGTACAGTGCAACAGTTACACTATCTGTTAAAAATGTTTATGGTTCTTATTTGGTTAATAGTGTGTTACTTGTTATATTTAGGTTGTTTGCCTACTCATTAGTGATAACCATGTCTGCCGGGAGCTATGAACATAAATCTGTCAAGTTAATAGAAATGAGCCTTAAACTTAGTTTTTACAATGTTGCCGACCATGAATAACCTCAAAATTCTTTCACACAATGTCAAGGGTTTCAATATACCACAGAAACGATCTGTAGCATTTAGGGACTACGACATGATGTGGTGTTACTTCAGGAGACCCATTTTAAGAAGGGATATGAACCCCCGAGCATCTTTTAAGAAATTCGGCTCAGTATATTTTGCATCCAACACTACTTAACACAATGGAGTCTGTGTAATGATTAGGAAAAACGTTCCATTCAAGGTCAACTCCGTTGTGAGAGATAGAGAGGGGAGGTACTTGATTCTAACAGGGACACTACATCACAAACATATTACTATAGTCAACATATATGCCCCTAGCTCGGACCAGATTTTTCCATCATGTCTGTAAAAAAATACTGGAAACCTCCAGAAACAGCTTGATTGTTGGCGGAGATTTCAATGTAGCTTTAGACCCCTCTATTGACTGCTCTACAGGTAGATCATCGGTGCCAAACAAAACACTACGTTTAATAAGATCTCACCTATCTACACTAGCAATTCATGATATATGGCGTTTAGGGCACCCTCACACCAGCAGTACTCTAGAATAGATTACCTAATGATAGATGTTACCTGCTTATCTTGAGTGATCCAATCTGAAATTCTCCCCATTACATGGTCAGACCACGCCATGATCAGTTGTACCCTAGACATATCTACCCAGACCAACCCACATAGAACTTGGAGATTAGATTAATCCCTTTTACAAGACCCTTTAATCATCCTTCAACTGACGAAATCTATAGAGGAATATTTTAGATTAAACGGCTCTCCTGATATCAACCCACAGCACCTTTGGAACGCTCACAAATGTGTCCTTAGGGGCGATTTGATAGCTCTGAAAACAGCTAAGCTGAAACAACAACAGGTGTATTTGTCCTCCTTACTAACTGATCTGCACAAACTCCAGGAGATCCATAAAAATTTCCCCAAAGACCGCTCTCTCTTAGACAGCTTAGAACATAAAAGACAGCAGCTCAACTGTTACCTGGGAGTAGAGGCCAAGAGGAATGCATTATACCTTAAAAAGAAATTTTACGAAGGCGCTAATAAACAGGGGAGGTTGTTAGCTAGACAACTTAGGAAGAGGACACTTAATAGATACATCATGCACATTAAGGATGACAGGGGCAAAGACTGGTACACATCTGCAGACATTGTGGAACAGTTTAGACAATACTACGAATCCCCGTATAATTTAAATCAGACATATCCCCCTCCAGCAGATTCAGCTGTGCTGAATTATTTGGCACAGCTGAACCTCCCTAAAATTACAACAGAACAAAGAGAGGATCTAGAGTCACTGATCTCGGGAGAGGAAATTCAGGTGGCAATTGCATCACTTAAAAAGGGTAAATCCCCAGGCCCAGATGGCTTTAGCAATGACTACTACACAACTTTTAAAGACCCGTTGACACCCCACCTCTTAAACTATTTCCAAACTATTGATGAAAATAATGTATTCCCACCCATAGCTCTACAAGCCAAATTAACTCTGATACCAAAACCAGACAAACCCAGTTCTCACATCCCAAATTATAGGCCCATTTCGCTATTGAATACAGACATAAAAATTTATGCAAAAATTTTAGCAAATAGATTGAATAGAATTATACCCCAAATCATACATCAGGATCAGGTTGGGTTTGTCCCCTATCGCGAAGCAAAGGACAACACAGTCCGCAACATACACCTGATGTGGCATGCTAGATCCCAAAAAATCCCCTCACTTTGGCTTTCAACGGACGCGGAAAAGGCATTCGACCGTGTCGGATGGCTTTTCCTGAGGGCGACTTTGGATGCCTTTGGATTGGGAGACAAGACAATTCATAGAATTTTTGCTCTATATAATGAACCCAGTGCCCGGCTTGCCCTCAACGGAACCCTGTCTGGTCCGTTTCGGATATCAAACGGGACTAGACAGGGATGTCCCTTGTCCCCCTTGCTATTCACATGGGTTATTGAAGCCCTGGCGACTAAAATTAGAATGAATACAAATATTCAGGGTTTGAGTATGGGAGGAGAAGAGTACAAGTTGTCACTTTTTGCGGATGACATTCTTTTCTCTCTGACAGACCCTGCTGGTTCGATCCCTCCCCTTCTACACGAATTGGAAATATTTAACAAATTGTCAAATTTTAAAATTAATCAAAATAAATCTGAGATGCTGGGGGTAGCCATTGATTGCCAACTGGAGGACTTGATTACCAGCAGATGCCCCTTCAGATGGTGTAAAGGATCTTTAAGATACCTGGGAATACATCTTGCAGATAGCCAGGAATTATTATATGCTCTAAATTATAAACATATTAAGACGACTCTTTCCTCCTGGACTAGGAATAATCTGTCCTGGCTGGGCAGAATTAACTCTATTAAAATGAACGCATTTCACCGCCTGTTATACATTATGCAAACACTCCCCATACCTCTGCCTAGCAATTATACCTTACAGACTCAGTGGTTATTTGGTTCTTTTATCTGGAAAAGACGCCCCCACCAGTAATTAATAAACATACTATGTCCCGTTCCACCCTACAAGGAGGCCTGAGTGTCCCTGATATTGACTCCTATCAAAAATCCATATTCATCCAGAGAATTCTCGATTGGAGAATTCACAAGGAACACAAGAGATGGATTCTTTTGGAGGAAAATCTAAATTCTGACATTCATCTCCCCTCTATTTGTTGGAAGCCAAAGTTTTGCACTGTGTACAATCAGATTGGCAATCCCTTTACAAGGGAAACAATCAGAATATGGGACCAAACCTCTAGGATGAATCCCTATTTATCCTCGTGCCCTAGCCCTCTGACATCCATTATTCATAACGATGAGTTCTCTTTGCTCCCAATAGTTAGACACCAAGCAGCAGATAACCTGGTGAAGGAGGTCTCCATTATACACCTCACTTTTAATGAACAAATGGGTACTCAGGGTCAGTTGGTCGCGGGGGGACATGATTGGGCCGCCAATTGGTTCTCGTATAGAAGGGACCATCACTATATCACAACACACAGACACTACGGGAATATCTCCCGGCCATTGACTAACATTGAAAAACTGTTCTCTTCTTCCCCACCAATAAGACATAGCCTTTCCTTAATATATAATATTATTACTCAACCGCCCCCGGGCAATATGCCACGATCCATTGAATCCAGGGAGGTAGAACTGGGGATAACCATTACACCCCATGTAGCGGTCAACATTTTCCTAAACACGAAATCCAGCTCCTCATCGACCTCCATACAGGAATTGAACTACAAAATACTACATTGTTGGTATTTGACACCTAGGAGGCTACATAAATTATTCCCTAGAACCAGCAATCGCTGCTGGAGATGCGGTCATGTAGGGAGCAGGATGGGACACATGTGGTGGTGGTGCAATCAGTTACACACCTTGTGGAGGACTATAATTGCAGAAATAGAAAGTATTTTTCAGACTACCCTCCCTCTAGATCCCCTGGTGTGGTTGCTCAACAAAACGGTTAAATTACCACAAACACATTTCAGACTACTGTTAAGAATTATGATTAATAGCGTTAAAATATTAGTGGCACTAAATTGGAAATCTTCAGAGCTTCCATCAGTTCAGTTATGGCGCAGGAAAGTCACAGATCTGATTGAGATGGAGGAGTTTGGTTCCTACACCACAGGTAAAAGAGAGAATTATATTGAGCTCCAGAATACATGGGAGCAATATATTAAGAATATATTGAGATAGACCCTATAACTCTTGACTAATGTTTCATCTCTGGCTACGTGCAAGCTTGTTCTGGCTCCTGGCAGATATTATAATAATTGTTATAATAATTTCTAAAAACTTTTCTCAAAATTTTAAGATACGGCACCAATCATAGTATGCTTAGGCATTGAGACCTATTTGTTTCGTCTTATTTGTTTTCTTCTGATATTTATATGGAACTAATAATCAGAATCCACTGTAGTTATATTTATACTTGCTCAACAGACTCATCTGCTAAGAAGATGAAAGTGATTGTAATCAATACCGTTTAAAATTTTGTTTGATCCTTCTTTATATTGTTCTGTATTGTTTCAATATTGTGGATTCTCAATAAAAAGAATTTAAAAAAAAAGGATTTGCTGAAATCTTTTGTGGCAAAAAACGACCAAGAAAGAAGGAAGGTGAAGATTGGTGCTTTAAAATAGGCACTTAATCCCTGAATTCCAAGGTCACCCCGACGTTTCTAATATCTGTAGCGCTACAGGATTCTTTTCTTTTTCAGCAAACTAACAGACTTTTGCAGCACATAATCCCGACATCACGGCAATAGGTCATTGTGACGTAACGGGAGTCACGTGACTGGACCGACAGGAGTCGCAACCTACCTCTCCTCCTAGACGCGGAAAAGACTGCTGAGAGGAGCCACAGTGTAAACATCGACAGGAGTCACAACTTATCTCTCCTTCTAGTGGCGGACAGGCCCACCGAGAGGAGCTACATTGCTACATCTTTTATCACACCTCGGTCTGAGGTGCAAGGTACTTTGTATCAACGGTTGAAAATAACCGAAGATTGGCCTACATATCACACATGATGTTTTGAATCCCTGCTCTATGTTTGGTACTTGGTGGATATTTGTACATATATGCACATTAAATGAGGTTTATCAGTTGTTTTAATATACTGATGTGAGAGTGATTACATTTAAACAATATATAGTCTAATTTTATGTAAGAGGGGCAAGCATATATTGTAATATCAGCCACAGTAATTTTATTTGTTACAGGGAGACGTCCTGTATTAATTGTTATATAAATTGTCTTTTTTAATAACTGCTACAAAATAAATATTTTGTTATTTATCCTAATACCTCTACATTTTAATTTTCCTTTTTTGCCACAATAGTATACATAACACCCACCAGTCCGTGCTTTAAGTGCTACCTCTAGGACCTTGTGTATTTATATTTTTATAATTGGAAGGATTATATTGAGGTTAGCAGGATCCTTATATCTCCCTAGCGCTTTGTTTATTATTGTCTAGTACATTTTTCAAAAAACTTTAAAGAAAGAAAATGATAGTGGGATCCACTTATCATAAAAAAGACAGGGAATCAAGCACTCTTAACTTTTTATTGATTTAGGTTATGGATTTTTGCAATGCCTAAATTGCAAATAATCCAATATAGAGACACTCTCTTACAAAAGAAACTGTACAACACTATTCATTACTAAATCAATGTAATATTGTAATCAACCATATTTTAAAGTTTACAATACTATACATATATACAATAAATGCAGACTTCTCATTTGAAAGCAGTACTGTGACGTCACTAAGTGTTCATAGGAGAAAGGAATAATCAAAAAACTTTGCAACACCTTACCAGAGGACAGCCCCAACTTTAAAGGAAGGGAAATGCTGTCATGGAGAGAAAAGGGATCTATGCAGTTTTTTAAAATTGCCCCTTTGCATGCAGCATAAGTAAATAGGCATCAGTGTATGCCTGAACAACATGTAAACAATATGCTTAGTAATTAAACATTATTTGCTAAGGGTACAAGACAATGTACTTGAATATTATAATCAGAGAGGGGGTTTGCACTTAATTTTGTCCATGAATCAATCCACTGGAAAGATAAAGTTTATCCAATGATAACTAAAAATGATAGATGGTATGTCCAAAAACAAAAGTTCCTTTTGAAGTAACAAAGCAAGCTTAACGGATGGTAGAACGCACACTTGTATTTAATGCAGCAAAAGCTTCCATAGCTGTCATATGCACAAACGATGTTAAAGCTGTAGCAGGTGTATAGTCCAGTATACCAGTGTGCATATGTGAAATGCTGTGTACAGATAAAAGCAATAAGCTTACTTCCAAAGTGCTGTGTGTATTGTAAGCAACAGTTTAGCAGCAATGTAACTTTTTCAAAAAGGAAACCAATTCTCCAGTGAACAGGGTTATTCCCCAAAACAGCTGCACACAACGGTAAAGATTTCTCCACTCACATACCTAGGTGCTTGGGATAACTCAAAGACTTCTGTATCCACATGAAATTTCCAAGAAACAGTGCAGACTTGTGCAAAACTCCTCAAGCTCATTCAGCCTTTCTCCAACAGACCAAACACTGTGTGTGTGACATCATGTGATTAAGCCTTAGGCCTCTATTTAACAAGCTGTCTACTTTCCTGCATTCGCCGGCCCCAATACGCTCGCCTAAGCTCGCCTAACATCGCCGCTGCGGACCTGAATACGTTTGCCAAATTTATCAAGAAAGCTGTCAAAAAGCTGCGCACCAAATACGGTGCGATAAGCAGCGGACTGTTGTTAACTAACAGTCATCGATCTCGCTGCTCATCGGCTTATTCGCAGCTTTTTTGCTGGCCTGTCACTAAGCACCCACACTATACTATACTGTTTTACCCCCTAAACTGCCGCTCCCGGACCCCGCCGCAACTCTAATAAATATATTAACCCCTAAACCGCCGCTCCCGGACCCCGCTGCAACTCTAATAAATATATTATCCAGCCGGGCAGAAGTCTTCATCCAATCCGGCCCGAAGTCTTCATCGAATCCGGGCAGAAGAGGTCCTCCAAGCGGCATCTTCTATCTTCATCCATCCGGAGCGGGTCCATCTTCAATCCAGCAGACGCGGAGCCATCCTGTTCAAACGACGTCCTAACACTGAATGAAGGTTCCTTTAAATTACGTCATCTAAGATGGCGTCCCTTGAATAGGATTGACCTCGCATTCTATTGGCTGTTCCGATCAGCCAATAGAATGCAAGGTCAATCCTATTGGCTGATTGGATCAGCCAATCGGATTGAACTTCAATCCGATTGGCTGATTGCATCAGCCAATCAGATTTTTCCTACCTTAATTTCGATTGGCTGATAGAATCCTATCAGCCAATCGGAATTCAAGGGACGCCATCTTGGATAACGTCATTTAAAGGAACCTTCATTTAGTGTTAGGACGTCTTTTGAAGAGGATGGCTCCGCGTCAGCTGGATTGAAGATGGACCCGCTCCGCTCCGGATGGATGAAGATAGAAAATGCCGCTTGGATGAAGACTTCTGCCCGGCTGGGTGAAGACGGCTCAAGGTAGGGTGATCTTCAAGGGGGTAGTATTAGGGTTTTTTAAGGGGGGTTTAGTTAATAGCTATTGTACCTAGTTAAAATAAATACAAAGTTGCCTGTAAAATAAAAATAAACCCTAAAATAGCTATAATGTAATTATTAGTTATATTGTAGCTATTTTAGGATTTATTTTATAGGTAAGTATTTAGTTTTAAATAGGATTAATTTATTTAATTATAGGAATATTTATTTAGATTAATTTAAATAATATTTAAGTTGGGGGTGTTAGGGTTAGACTTAGGTTTACGGGTTAATAGATATAATGTAGGTGTCGGTGGTGTAGGGGGGCAGATTAGGGGTTAATAAATGTAATGTAGGTGGCGATGGGCTCCGGGAGCGGCGGTTTAGAGGTTAAACAATTAATTTATTTGCGGCGGGGTCCGGGATCGGCAGGATAGGGGTTAATAACTTTATGTAGGTGGCGGCGGTATAGGGGGCAGCAGATTAGGGGTTAATAGGTATAATGTAGGTGGCAGCGGGGTCCGGGAGCGGCGGTTTAGGGGTTAATACATTTATTATAGTTGCGGCGGGGTCCGGGAGCGGCGGTTTAGGGGTTAAACATTTTATTTAGTTGCGGATTGAACTTCAATCCGATTGGCTGATTGCATCAGCCAATCAGATTTTTCCTACCTTAATTCCGATTGGCTGATAGAATCCTATCAGCCAATAGGAATTCAAGGGACGCCATCTTGGATGACTGCATTTAAAGGAACCTTCATTCAGTGTTAGGACGTCTTTTGAAGAGGATGGCTCCGCGTCTGCTGGATTGAAGATGGCTCAAGGTAGGGTGATCTTCAAGGGGGTAGTATTAGGTTTTTTTAAGGGGGGTTTAGTTAATAGCTATTGTACCTAGTTAAAATAAATACAAAGTTGCCTGTAAAATAAAAATAAACCCTAAAATAGCTACAATGTAATTATTAGTTATATTGTAGTTATCTTAGGGTTTATTTTATAGGTAAGTATTTAGTTTTAAATAGGATTAATTTATTTAATTATAGGAATATTTATTTAGATTAATTTAAATAATATTTAAGTTGGGGGGTGTTAGGGTTAGACTAAGGTTTAGGGGTTTATAGATATAATGTAGGTGGCGGCGGTATAGGGGGGGCAGATTAGGGGTTAATAAATGTAATGTAGGTGGCGGTGGGCTCCGGGAGCGGCGGTTTAGAGGTTAAACAATTAATTTATTTGCGGCGGGGTCCGGGATCGGCAGGATAGAGGTTAATAACTTTATGTAGGTGGCGGCGGTATAGGGGGCGGCAGATTAGGGGTTAATAGGTATAATCTAGGTGGCGGCGGGGTCCGGGAGCGGCGGTTTAGGGCTTAATACGTATAATGTAGGTGTCGGCGGTGTCGGGGGGGGGGCAGATTAGGGATGTTTAGACTCGGGGTACAGGTGCACACACTTCCCATAGGAATCAAAGGGATATCGGGCAGCAGCGAACATGAGCTCTCGCTGCTGTCAGACTCCCATTGATTCCTATGGGATCCGCCGCCTCCAGGGCGGCGGATTGAAAACCAGGTACGCTGGGCCGGAATAGAGGCGAGCGTACCTGGTTGTTCTTTGATAACTTCCAAAAGTAGTCAGATTGTGCCGAACTTGCGTTCGGAACATCTGGAGTGATGTAACCATCGATCTGTGTCGGACTGAGTCCGGCGGATCGTATGTTATGTCACTAGATTCTACTTTTGCCGGTCTGTAGGGCTTGATAACTATGGTGAATCAGCCTCGCCACAAATACGCTGCGGAATTCCAGCGTATTTGCGGTTGACGGCTTGATAAATAGAGGTCTTAGGCTTATTTTTTGCAATTTAGGGATTTATGGACCTTGGGTAATACGTGAAGTACCGGTGTTATTGGATTTTTAACCATCAGAAAATCAAATGTATTTTGGTCAAAATGGCCCAGGTGCAATCCATCATCCAACAAAGAGGCTAACTCGGTCTGAAACCTATGTATGGAATTTACAGGTAGTGGTCTATAGTCATCTATGTTGTTAACCTGTCTAAAGACTTAATTTTTGTATGACTGAACATCCCAAACCACAACACTGCCCCCCTTATCGGCTGCTTTTATGATAAGATCTTGATTCTTTCTCAATTAATCTAAAGCTACCCTTTCCTCCATGGTCAAATTAGGATATCCCTTAGTTTGTTGTTTGGCCAACTCGACAAGATCTGCCTCAACCCTTCTTTGAAAATTGGTGAGAATATCACCTCTGGACTGAACTGGGTAAAAAAACGACTTGGGTCTGAAGCCAGCATGCAAATGAATGGTGTATTGGGCTTACTCACTACCCTGTTCTAAAAGTTCCAAAGTGTGTACATCTCTTATCTCAGAGAAATCAAAAGTCTGATCATGTGTGCACAAAATAGAAGAACGGCTAATGTCAGGAGCAACTTCCAAATCACCATTAGTAGAATAATGCTTTTTAGAGTAAACTGTCTAATCAGTTTGTTCACATCCACATGTTATCAGAGGGATACCATCATGAGACCCAAAACTGAGATTCACACTATAGATAAGAACACACTGTTAAGAGATGCAGAAAAAAAGGAGAATTTTGCACCATCTACAAGACAACCTATTGCGTTTGTTACACAATATTCTACTGACTACGACAAAATATGCAAAGTTATACGTAAACACCTTCCTATGCTTTCAGAAGATGACCAGTTATGTGGAATAACTGAACAGGGCTGCCGCTTCTCATACAGGAGAGGACCCACAATTGGTAACATTTTGTCACCTATTGAGCTATGACCAGTAAACACAGGTAGTGCCTGGTTGCAGAATAAGGGCATGTACAAGTGCGTATATGGTCCGTGCATCCCGTGCAGTCACATCAATAGGAATGACAGTTTAAGTAGTACAGTTACTGGTAAAGAATTCACTATAGGGTCTTGTGTAATCTGCAGAAGCAGCATATGGTGTACCTTATCTGGTGTAGCTGTAATAACAAGCAGTACGTAGGAAGTATGAGAGAGGATCAGACAACATTTGTCTGACATTAACAGATCCAATCTCAGCTCAGAGCTAGCGAAACATTTTGTAAATGTTCACTGCAATGACATCTCTCTACTCAAATGGTTGGTCATTGAATTTGTCAGGACCCCTAAACGGAGTGGGAACGCTATCAAATTACGACACAAAAGAGACGCATTTTGGATCTTTACCCTGGGGACACGGGTTCCCCAGGGTTTTAATAGTGTATACAATGTATTTAAATATTGGAAATAAGATTATTTAGCAACCAGCAGTATTCCCCTAGTGATAATCAGTTTTTCTATCTGAGAATCTCAACATTCATCACATTCATGTTTCACACATTTTGCTCAAACTTTTTAAACACTCATTTAATGCATCTCAACAATGACTTAGCCAGTTAAAAAGCGTATTATCACATATAGTTGTGCAACTTGTGCACATTAAATCTGGGGTGGAGCAGCATAAGCGGATTGCTATTGTTTGTTCACTTTTTGGAACAGAATGCTGCTAATTATTTAAACTATATTTCACAGCTGAAAAAACTATGCTTATTGAATCACAATCTGGCTTATATATACATATATTTATATATTTTTATTTTATATTGTAAAATATTTAGTTTTATTTTATATTATGAAATGTTTTCTCCTTGTGTTTGTAAATAATATGTATATTTTGCTTAGAAGTGTTATTGGGTTTGAAGAGTATTTTGATTCTATATAATGTTTAAGGGTTAAATAAAAGAGGCAGTGTTGGAGCTTAATGATGTTATTGGCCACCAAGTAAAATGTTAAACCAATGAATACACAGCACTGATTTCAAATAGTAGATGTGTTTTTAAACAGGTACGTCTATGAACATGGCTGTTTTAAATGTGACAAATAAAATATTTGTTTTTACCAGCAGAAGAGGGTGCCAGCTGTTTTCTTCTTTAAACCATTGACTTTCGTTTTGCCGGGCACCTTTCGATTTTGAACATACCGGATCCACTAACTGTAACGGTACCAACCGGAAACCAAGGGTTAACACCAGGGAACAATGTCCTGCATAGGGAATCAGCAATTCACAACCCAGCCAGTTTTCAGGTTTTAAACAGAATGACTTTTATTAAGGCTCATATGCCCAGTATTTATGCAGGTCTGACCCCCCCCAGAAGGGGGGTTGAAAGAATGTTGTACATTAGATGGAGGGAACACGCCCTTTTACATGATACAATAGAATACCTTGCTCAAGCTGATAACAATTTAAACACAGACACACACTTGGCTTTCCTTATCATCTAGGGTCTGCTCTCTGAGGTTGATTAAACAATGGACTGTGTATCAATAACATTAATGACAGTGCACAATAGCTGAGGCTAAAGCTGAACACAGTTAACTCTTTCAGTGCTGACAGAAGGGTCTGTCACATCTACATAGCACAATATACAGCCTATAGACAACCTTTCTTATGTTATAGTCCAGAAGTGGCTAGGTTTGCCACAATGCTCCCCCAGAACCAAGCCGGCATACACAGTCTGATCCCAACGGATCGGCTTGGGGATGTCCGGGGCAACAACTTTCGGCTCAAGTAAGCTACGGGGTGTTCTCCGCCATCTGCTCCAACTTGGCTCAGTACTGCCCCCACCCCAAACATGGAAGCGTCTCTTCCCGGAGGGACTGGGCTTGGGTAGTCACAGGGTTAACATCAGCGGGATCCATGGGAGCATAGGCAAAAACAAGGGGGGCCAAGTCATTTCCAAGGAGAACATCAGCAGGTAAGTCCTTCTTGACCCCCACATTCACAAGTCTAGCGCCCACTCCCCAATCCAAATGTACCCTGGCAACAGGTAGGCGGAACACAGTGCCCCCTGCTACCCTCACAGCCACAGTGTCTCCAGTGTGCTGTTTCTCAGGCACCAAGTTCTCTTGAAGCAAGGTCATGGTAGCACCAGTATCCCGTAGACAACTGACCTCCTTCCCATTCACTTTAACCCGTTGCCGGTTATTCCGGTGGGCAGCTTGCACGGGGTCTGCTTCATGTAGGCTGCCCCAGCATTCTGGCGCCTCTACGTAGCGGGCCACAGGCTGAGGATTATGTGGGATTCCGCCAGCGGGTCTTCTCCAGGACTGTGCTTGATTCGCTGCGTTTAGGGGACACTCTGGTCTTTTGTGCCCTAGTTGCTTACATCCAAAGCACCGAATAGGTTGTGAGTAGCCCCGCGAATTGAACCGGGCTCTCTGAGGGTAGTTCGTGGCCGGAGGCCGTGTGGTATAGCGGTGCGCCGGGGGTTGGTAACTGGCAGCTGCTGGGGTGACTGGGGGTCTGTACTCCACTCTAGCAGTGGGCAGTCGGTATACTGCTCCCCCTGCCCCTCGTACTGCCACGGATCCGCCAGTGGGTGCTGTATCCGGCACCAAATGGGGAGCTATCAGGGTTAAAGTAGCTCCCGAATCCCGAAGTCCCTGGACCGACATCACCTCATGCAGAATTCCCAGGGGTTCCTCGGCTTGGGTGCTCAACACCTCATGAGCGGCTGGCTCCGTTTGGTAATGGTGAGCAGCCGCCCTTGGGGCCAGGTTCTGTCTGACCTGGTTCCAAGCTTGTCTGCTCCGATTTTGGGTGCACTCACGTGCCATATGTCCCCACTGCTTGCAGGTGTGGCATTGTATATTAGCCCGTCCGTTGTTAGGCTGTAGTCCATGGTGCCTCCTGGCATCAAAATGCTGGTCTGCTAATCTGGCTGCTTCGGTTAAGGTGAGGGGTTTTCGATCTCTCACCCATTCTTGGGCTTCTGGGGACAAGCCGTTAAAGAATTGCTCCAACAGCATCAGTTGTCGCAATTCTTCCATGGTGGTAGCTTGGCTGGCCTGTATCCACCCCTGAGATGCTTGATCCAGCTTGTGGGCCCACTCTGCATGGGAATCTCTTTCTGGCTTGCGCAGGCCTCTAAACTTGCGCCGGTATGCCTCTGAGGTAATGGCATATCTTTCCAAGATCGCTCTCTTCACTTTAGCGTAATCCTTGCTGTCCTCCCTGGGTACAGCGCGATACGCTTCCGCTGCCCTACCGGCTAGCTTGCCTGCTAGCACCGGCATCCATACGGACTGCTCCAAATCATGTAACTCGCACAGTCTCTCAAAATCCTGTAAATACCCATCAATCTCATCCTTCTCCTCACAAAACATTTTAAATGCATGGTATGGGATTTTGGGTCTTACTGGGTTGCTGAGTGCGTCCAAAATGGATTCTGCTCGGGAGGATGCATTCCGCGGACTGTGTGCCATCACGTACTCCTGCACATCTGCCATTACCACGGATAGCATATCCCGTGGTACAGGTTGGGGTAAAAATTCCAGCCTGGTCCTCATTTCCCTCTGGTATAGGGTCTCCTCCATGGCTGCTGGAGGCGTAGCGCTGCGAGCTCTGTCTCCCTCCATCAGCTCAGCAATTAATATAGCCTTGGGTTTGCTGCTGCCTATCTTTCCCCTGGCTTCTAGCAGTTCCTTTTACGTTTGTCTCTTTAGCTTAGAATAATCCATCTCCATTCACTTCGGTCCCTGGTACTCCTTCCATCTTAGTCAGTATTGTAGTAATCCCCCTCTTCCTGAGGTTACTGGCTTGTGTAGTTGCTCTTCTGGGCGATAAGGTTCATTCCGTCGCTTGCCACCAATTGTAACGGTACCAACCGGAAACCAAGGGTTAACACCAGGGAACAATGTCCTGCATAGGGAATCAGCAATTCACAACCCAGCCAGTTTTCAGGTTTTAAACAGAATGACTTTTATTAAGGCTCATATGCCCAGTATTTATGCAGGTCTGACCCCCCCCAGAAGGGGGGTTGAAAGAATGTTGTACATTAGATGGAGGGAACACGCCCTTTTACATGATACAATAGAATACCTTGCTCAAGCTGATAACAATTTAAACACAGACACACACTTGGCTTTCCTTATCATCTAGGGTCTGCTCTCTGAGGTTGATTAAACAATGGACTGTGTATCAATAACATTAATGACAGTGCACAATAGCTGAGGCTAAAGCTGAACACAGTTAACTCTTTCAGTGCTGACAGAAGGGTCTGTCACATCTACATAGCACAATATACAGCCTATAGACAACCTTTCTTATGTTATAGTCCAGAAGTGGCTAGGTTTGCCACACTAACGGTCATTGTTGGAGCACGGAGGCCACGTGGGGTACCCTGTCCTATTGGAGGTTGGCAACAGCAATTCAGGAAGCAGTACAAGGAGCAAGTGGTATTGAGGCGACAAGGAAAGGAGGCTTGATCAGTCATGGAGGGCGGATTTCCAGAATACAACACTCAACCAATCCAGGAGGAGGCGTGAGGTTCCGGAATTGAGGCTCAGCTACACCCAGGTGATCGGCATCAAGCCGGTCACCGGGTAGGTAAGCTATCACAGCTACTTCCATTGTGTCCCAGGAGAGCTGACCTAAACTGTAATATTTATGTGAATGTTTTACACCGATAGGTGTCTTACAGCTGATTTCACCACTAACTCTGCCACGCTTTATCAAGCTCATATATCCATCACCTCTGTGGCGTCTACTTGCCTTTTGTCTTTTGCCTCACTCGCGTTTGCCTTGCCTGACTGCACCTTAACCTGCCCCTACCCACACGACATAAGGACTTTGAATAACGTTGGTTACAAGTGCCCAGCTAATGTTATCTGTTTTAAACTATATATATATATATATATAGTATATATATAATCTATATATTTGTGCAAATATATAAAAGTGCAATAAAACATGTTGAGATCTGTGCATATCCTAAAAGGGCTAATTAAGTAAAAAACAGTTTGCATAAAAAAATGTCTAAAAATCACTGGCAAGTATTTTAAAATAATTTTCAAAAATAAGAAAAATTACTTACATAGCTATGCTGTCTGGAGTAGTCTGATCCAGCCCCCCTTATCAGTTTTTAGCATCAGAAACACAGGCATTGTGTCACAAATATCTCAGGATTCAGCTCCTAAGGAGTTAACTTTGTGCAGCTTGCACTCAAAACAGTTATTTGTTTTCAAGAAGAATTGTGTTTGTATTTTCTTTGAAGTGCAAGAACCCTCTAACTAGCCACCAAATGCTAGTGTGTATGCATTGAGTCATAAAATCACTGAAGCTCTTAGTCACAGAGATACACAGGATAAAGTTTATGGCTTAAGCTGTCAATAGAATGCATGATGCAAAACAGGCCCTTCATTACAAAAACTGACCAGGTCACTGACAGGACATTGGTATATTATGTACATATGTGGGTTAAAAGTGTTATAACCTTAACGGCAGGTAAATATGACAACCTATGGCATATTTGATATCAAACTGGTTCTCCCAATAAAACTAAGAGGTTCTAAATATGTAAATATAGAAATTTCTTACCTAGCAGGAATGATAATGGATTGTATAAATTCAGGCAAGAAATTTAGTCTATTGAAGTTTGTAAAGACAGTGGGGTTTCTTAGCCCGCCCAGGAGGGTGTGGTTAAGCAACATGATCTCTGAGAAGTAGGTTTAAGAATCTTATTTTTTAACAATAAGATTGTCATTCTTACAAGGGGAGCTGCTGTACAGAAGTAAGGAGCCATCATTTTCTTGCCATTCCCCTGGTGCAGATCTTGAAGCTAGTAAAGTATTCAATTCTGTTTTTCTCCTTTTTATTTTAAAACACTGTTTGCGTGTGTAATTTTATTTGTAACAACTTTTTATTATTAATGCATTGTGCATAATATTTTTGGCATAATAAATAATTCCTTTATTAAGTTTGGCCTTTGTCTAATAATTGAACCACTTTACTGAAAGAGACTGGAATATTAGAACTGTATAATTTTAGGTTATTTTCTGCTAAATTGTATTTCTAGAGTTAATGTGTAAAGTCTGGGGTTTTCCTTAAGATTTTCCCTTTAATAAATTTTAAGTGGTGGCAGCATTTGAGCTATAGGTGACAGAAAAGGGGGCTGAAAACCCTTTCTGTGCCAAATAAGTGACTGGTGCAGGGTTGGATAACCTTGGTTCGTCACAAATTGGTGGGCAGTGGTGTAGATCATTTTTTTTATTATTAGATTTTAGTGCTTGTGGATTTGCTAGTGTGGAAATCCCGGTACTAAAAGAGATTGTTTCTTACAATTTCCAAAGGCTAAAACTCAGTGCATTATATAGTGACACATTGCAAACAGTCCCCTTCCCTATTCTCTGTTGTTCTTTTCTATTTTATTTTTGCTATGGAGGCATACGAGCAGCGATCTAAAGAGGCACTTACACTCCTATGCCAGGAGCGGGATATTCCAACACGTTCAAAGAACAAAGATTTACTAATACAAGCTCTTGTTGAATATGATAACAGCCAAATCACACCAGTTGAGGTCTCAGGAGAGATGTCTGCAGCTGGGGGCAGCGATTCATCAGAATCTGGGGATCCCTTGGACTGTTATTTGCAAACTGTTCTTAAACATATGGGCTCAGTGGATGCAAGTTTGCGCATGGAACTGATTACAAAGTTTTATGAAAGACAGGCTGCTGAACGACAAGCTGCTGTGGCTGAGAGACAGGCGTCTCTGGCAGCTGAGAGACAGGCTGCTGAACGACAGGCAGAGAGAGAGTATCAGCTACAGCTTGCACGGTTGGAGAGAGGGATGGTCTCACCTGTTGTTAGTGAACCTAGAGACCCCCCTGCTCCCAGAGTGCGTGCAGAGAATTTTCCCACCCTGGAGAAAGATGGAGATGTGGATGTATTCCTGCGTAGCTTTGAGAAAGTGTGCAGACAGTTCCAGTTGCCAAGGGAGCAGTGGGCCAAGTACCTTACCCCTGGCCTGAAAGGTCCTGCACTGGAGGCGTTTGCTGAACTACCCCCAGAGTTTGATCAGGACTATGATTCCATTAAAGCTGCCCTGCAGAGGAGATACAATCTTACTCCTGAAGTTTACCGAAAGAAATTCCGTTCCCTGCAGAAAGGTGTGTCAGAGAGCTATATTACAGCTGTTGGAAACTTGAGGACAGCCTTTAAACAGTGGGTCAGAGGATTAAAAGTTGCCACTATGGAGGAGCTGGAAGATTTGATTGTGAAGGAGCAATTTATGCAGCTGTGCCCAGCCGGAGTTCAAGAATGGGTTTTAGATCGGAAGGCCATAACAGCATTGGAAGCTGGCGAGCTGGCTGATTTTTACACAGCTAACAGGTCTCCAGAGAATGGGAGGAAATCCTTTTCTAAGGGGGGATCCACCTGTAAAGGAGCTGCTGCACGACCCCCCTTCACAAAGCCTGCTGTGCCTTTATCCAGTGTGTCTGCTCCCTCTGGGAAAGGAGGGGCGAGTGCTGCATCTGGGCAGGGGGATACCCGCAGATGTTTTATTTGCAACAAAGTGGGCCACATCAGCTCCACTTGCCCAGAGAGGATTAACTTGGGGCAATCAGATGGAGGGAGTAATCCCTCAGAAGTACCAGCATCTGTTTTGTTTGTTACCTGTCCAGAGGAAAACAACCATGAGAACCTGCAACCTGTGACTGTTGGAGATAAGGTAACCCTAGGGCTAAGGGACACAGGTGCAGAAGTGACTATGGTGCATCCAAAGCTAGTGAACTCTGAGAACATTATCCCTGGAAAGACTCTAGCAGTTAAAGGGATTGGGGGAATGAAACTTGCAGTGCCTATGGCACGTATATATCTTGATTGGGGAGTGGGGAGAGGTTTAAGAAATGTGGGGGTATCTGAAAATATTCCTAATGATGTTTTACTGGGTACTGATTTGGGTAGATTGTTATCTCTTTATGTGCCTGACAATGCTACATGTGACCTAGTGACATTAGTTGCAGACCCTTATGTGGAAAGGGCTGTGTGTAAAAATGCTCAGAGACATTATGACCAGGAGGGAGGACAGAGTGCATGTGTGCGCAGGGCTGTGCCTGAACTGGGGGTGTCTGTGCTGAGAGGTGAAGCTGTACGAGGAGATGCTGACTGGGGAGAACGACAGACAGACGGTGTGTGTCTTCCTGTACTTAAACCAGCAGTATCGGCAGAATTACCATTAGCTGTTCAGGAAGAAACTGATAGTGGAGAAAGGCCGATAGACTGTGTGGGTCTGTCAGTGCCTGAACTGAGTTTACCTGTACAGGGAGGAGCTGTTTGTGAGAGAAGGCAGATGAGGGGTGCGTGTCTGCCTGTGATTGAATCAGTGGATTCTATAGAAGGAGGTGAGATTGACAGGGGAGAGAATGACTGGGTGACTGGGCCGCTGGATGATGTGTGCCAGTCTCGGCCAGGGACAATTCTGTACCCTGTGAAAAGACACAATGGTTGTGATAAATGGCAGAAGGAAGATGTGTGCTTGTCTGCACCAGTGTCAAAAGGATACCAGATTCTGTGTGATTATGCAAAGTGGCAGACTGACTGTGAGAGAGAGCAGGGGGGCAAACTAGCCCACTCTAGGACAGAAGCAGCAAAGCCACAGATTTCAGACTGTGTGGAGGAGGAGGGTACAGGATACTCTTTGAGGGGCCCCCAGAATGAGTGTGAAAGATTGTGGGTGACAGAGACCCCAGTAACCTCAGCTGTGACCTATAAACAGACTGCACAGGCTAGGGGACAGAGACTGACACAGACTGCAGGCACAGGGGGGAGGAGTACAGAGAAGTGTATTTACACAGCCCCACCATGCCATTCAGCAAATACACTGATAGATGTGCAGCATCAGTGTCCCCAGCAGTTAGAACCCACAGTGAGGAGAAGGGGGGCAGTTAGTCAACCCCCTACCAACCATAACAGAGTGCAGGAGTACAGGAATTCTACTCCAGTGGGAGGGCAAGAGCCTATGGTAGTTAAGCAGCAACTGACAGCACACAATATGCTTAGAGAGCACACCATAGGTAGCAAGACACTAGGTTTCACAGGCACCTCTGTAACAGGGGATGATGTGTTGTTCAGGGATAAGATGCCAACCTTATTGGGGGAGGTACCTGCAAAACCCAGAGATGCCATATTCACACAAAAACAGTTGCAGGAGTTTACTGCCAGAGAGGGAGTGTGTGAGATGGTCCATAATGTTCTTGTACTCACGCCCATGAGACAGAACAAACTAGAGGCTGCATGGGAGGGGCCCTGCAATATATTCAATCGGTTGGGTAGAGCAACTAGTGTGTCACTTTTAAAAGGAGGGCATCCTGCTGCCAAAACTGCTAGGTGCAATCTGTCTGGCAATGGTGTTCTCACCGCAAGGGGAAGCTCCTTTTGATACGCATCGGGAGTGGCTCGTAGCCACCCCCTTTTGCGTCTCTTATTGGGGGAGGTGTCACAAATATCTCAGGATTCAGCTCCTAAGGAGTTAACTTTGTGCAGCTTGCACTCAAAACAGTTATTTGTTTTCAAGAAGAATTGTGTTTGTATTTTCTTTGAAGTGCAAGAACCCTCTAACTAGCCACCAAATGCTAGTGTGTATGCATTGAGTCATAAAATCACTGAAGCTCTTAGTCACAGAGATACACAGGATAAAGTTTATGGCTTAAGCTGTCAATAGAATGCATGATGCAAAACAGGCCCTTCATTACAAAAACTGACCAGGTCACTGACAGGACATTGGTATATTATGTACATATGTGGGTTAAAAGTGTTATAACCTTAACGGCAGGTAAATATGACAACCTATGGCATATTTGATATCAAACTGGTTCTCCCAATAAAACTAAGAGGTTCTAAATATGTAAATATAGAAATTTCTTACCTAGCAGGAATGATAATGGATTGTATAAATTCAGGCAAGAAATTTAGTCTATTGAAGTTTGTAAAGACAGTGGGGTTTCTTAGCCCGCCCAGGAGGGTGTGGTTAAGCAACATGATCTCTGAGAAGTAGGTTTAAGAATCTTATTTTTTAACAATAAGATTGTCATTCTTACAAGGGGAGCTGCTGTACAGAAGTAAGGAGCCATCATTTTCTTGCCATTCCCCTGGTGCAGATCTTGAAGCTAGTAAAGTATTCAATTCTGTTTTTCTCCTTTTTATTTTAAAACACTGTTTGCGTGTGTAATTTTATTTGTAACAACTTTTTATTATTAATGCATTGTGCATAATATTTTTGGCATAATAAATAATTCCTTTATTAAGTTTGGCCTTTGTCTAATAATTGAACCACTTTACTGAAAGAGACTGGAATATTAGAACTGTATAATTTTAGGTTATTTTCTGCTAAATTGTATTTCTAGAGTTAATGTGTAAAGTCTGGGGTTTTCCTTAAGATTTTCCCTTTAATAAATTTTAAGTGGTGGCAGCATTTGAGCTATAGGTGACAGAAAAGGGGGCTGAAAACCCTTTCTGTGCCAAATAAGTGACTGGTGCAGGGTTGGATAACCTTGGTTCGTCACACATTGTATTTCACAGCAGCTTATTTGCTTCTAGGTATGTTCCAGCAGATAATGATTGTGTACTTCTGAATTCTACCAAATCAATGGTAGATATAGATACAGCCATAGAAGGTAATGTGTGGGGGGAGTTAGAGCTGTACAATTTGGAAACTTAAAAGAAAGGGTTAATGGTGAGGCACTGCAGTATACATTTGCAGGTAAGGTAATTAAAGTACATATTAATATATTTTGTCTTTATCCCAACTTGTTTTATGTCCCTTTAAATATCTCTTTAAGACTAAATAGAACATATTCTGCTATGCGCATAACATTAGATTATGAAAGATGCAATATTATCTTCTTATGTTACGGTTTTAAAAAACCGAGATCGTGTTTGTATGACTTGTGGGTGATAGGCATTTTTTCAACTTTTTCAGCTCCATTGAAGTCTATGGGGGAATTGCGATTTTGCATTCGCAACTTTTCAAAGTCTATTTTTTACTGTGATGTTACAAACATGAGAGAGCAAACTTTTTACTTTCAATGCTTGAACGTAAGTACAAACTACTGTTCCACTCGTAATCTAGCCCATAGCTGGTATTTGGTGCAGGGATTTCATTTCAATGGACTTATATTAATTTATTTCATTCTATTTATATATTGGTAATAATATGCACAGTTTCTATAAAATGATATCAATATTTATATATATGTATAAAATATACATGTTTCTATTTATTTGTAAGCATAATATGTTTATATACATAAAATATATATAAAAATGTATATGCATATAGAATGTTTTTTTTTTACAATAAATTCTATGAATAAGATATTTTTCTTTGGATCAATATATATATTGATATGCATACTAAGTGCTTACTTACTGAAAACTAAAATCATATACATGTTTATTGTAGAATAATTTATGTGAATAATTTATATTACAAGAAATATATAATCAGTTAGATAATAAATTTATCACAACATCTAAAAGACTGAAAAACTTAAAAAAATGTTGATGGCCGGTATCGTTGGTGGGTGGGAGCTGGTGTGGGAGGCGGGTGGCGGCCATCGATGGGCCTTGTGATGTGGAGGGGGGCGGGATCGTGGGCGGGGATGGCCAGGGGCGCGCACATACGCACGCGTGCACAGGGAGGCGGGGGGCGGGCGCTTGCACGGGGAGGGAGCGGGTGGGAACCGCTACACTACAGAAATATTGGTGTTAAAAGTGGGAAAAAGGGGGGGAATAGATTTTATTAAAAAAGATCAGTCAGGGGGTGGGGGGTTGGTCTGTGGTTGGGGGAAGCTACACTACAGAAAAAAACGAATATAAATAAATAAAACCCATTTTTTTTTGCAAACTGGGTACTGGCAGACAGCTGCCAGTACCCAAGATGGCCCCCAATAAGGCAGCAGAGGGGGAGGGATAGAGAGCTGTTTTGGGGGGATAAGGGAGGTTGGGGGCTAAGGGGGGATCCTACATAGCAGCATATGTAAATATGCTAAAAAAATAAAAAAATATTCAAAGATACCTTTTATTTTAGTACTGGCAGACTTTATGCCAGTACTTAAGATGGCGGGGACAATTGTGGGGTGGGGGAGGGAAGGGAGATGTTTGGGAGGGATCAGGCTGATCTCTACACTAAAGCTAACATTAACCCTGCAAGCTCCCTACAAACTACCTAATTAACCCCTTCACTGCTAGCCATAACACACGTGTGATGTGCAGCAGCATATAGCGGCCTTCTAATTACCAAAAAGCAACGCCAAAGCAATATATGTCTGCTATTTCTGAACAAAGAGGATTCCAGAGAAGCATTTACAACCATTTGTGCCATAATTGCACAAGCTGTTTGTAAATAATTTCAGTGAGAAACCTAAAGTTTGTGAAAAGTGAACAATTTTTTTTATTTGATCGCTTTTGGCGGTGAAATGGTGGCATGAAATATACCAAAATGGGCCTAGATCAGTACTTTGGGTTGTCTACCACACTACACTAAAGCTAAAATTAACCCTACAAATTCCCTAATTAACCCCTTCACTGCTGGGCATAATACAGGTGTGGTGCGCAGCGGCATTTAGCGGCCTTCTAATTACCAAAAAGCAACGCCAAAGCCATACATGTCTGCTATTTCTGAAGAAAGGGGATCCCAGAGAAGCATTTACAACCATTTGTGCCATAATTGCACAAGCTGTTTGTAAATAATTTCAGTGAGAAACCTAAAATTGTGAAAAATGTAACGTTTTTTTTTAATTTGATCGCATTTGGCGGTGAAATGGCGGCATGAAATATACCAAAATGGGCCTAAATTAATAATTGGGGTTGTCTACTACACTATACTAAAGCTCAAATTAACCCTAGAAGCTCCCTACATGCTCCCTAATTAACCCCTTCACTGCTGGGCATAATACACGTGTGGTGCGCAGTGGCATTTAGCAGCCTTCTAATTACCAAAAAGCAATGCCAAAGCCATATATGTCTGCTATTTCTGAACAAAGGGGATCCCAGAGAAGCATTTACAACCATTTATGCTATAATTGCATAAGTTGTTTGTAAATAATTTCAGTGAGAAACCTAAAGTTTGTGAAAAAATTTGTGAAAAAGTGAACAATTTTTTTATTTGATCGCATTTGGCGGTGAAATGGTGGCATGACATATACCAAAATGGGCCTAGATCAATACTTTGGGATGTCTTCTAAAAAAAATATATACATGTCAAGGGATATTCAGCGATTCCTGACAGATATCAGGGTTCCAATGTAACTAGCGCTAATTTTGAAAAAAAATGGTTTGGAAATAGCAAAGTGCTACTTGTATTTATGGCCCTATAGTTTACAAAAAAAGCAAAGAACATGTAAACATTGGGTATTTCTAAACTCAGGACAAAATTTAGAAACTATTTAGCATGGGTGTTTTTTGGTGGTTGTAGATATGTAACAGATTTTGGGGGTCAAAGTTAGAAAAAGTGTGTTTTTTTCAATTTTTCCTCATATTTTATATTTTTTTTATAGTAAATTATAAGATATGATGAAAATAATGGTATCTTTAGAAAGTCCATTTAGTAGCGAGAAAAACGGTATATAATATGTGTGGGTACAGTAAATGAGCAAGAGGAAAATTACAGCTAAACACAAACACCGCAAAAATGTAAAAATAGCCTTGGTCCCAAACGGACAGAAAATGGAAAAGTGCTGTGGTCATTAAGGGGTTAAAGGACATTTCACTGTAAATTGTTCTTCCTTTTAATGTGGTGGCAATGATCTATTTTTCCTCCTGGAGTGGATTAAATTGTTTGCAGACAACTGTATTGCCTTTATTCTGTAATTGGAAGTAGTTTCTTTTAGCCCAAAACCACATTCTATATGGAAATATATGAATAATGCAGTATTTTCTAACAGCATAAATTAACCTTTCTGGGAGAGTGTTTTGTTGTATCTGAAATCGCTGGTTTCACTTATTAACGCCCCCCCCCATTTGGGAATACATTAAAGAGAAACACATTTTATAGTACAATGTCCCTTTAAATCAAAGTGAATTTACATTTTAACCACGTTGTACATTTAAATAATATACTGTTTGCTGGTGATCATCAGTTATTTGCCAGTATGTATATAACTGCATACTAGCTGAAAATGTGTATATTATTCTAAACAATATATGCATGTTCATTTTTAAAATACATAGAAAGCAACAATCTTACATTATTGCTGTATATAATACATTATTGCTGTTTACCAACCCACATGCGCCGTAAACTACATCGAAAGAGTATGCACTAAAAACCACCTCATTTGCATTCCCTGCTCTAATTGGCTGTTTTCGCATTGTGTTGATTGGTACAGAAGAAGTCTATTCCTGTCATTTCTAACATCGGTTTCCTTTCAACTACCACGCGATTGGTCTAATCCTTGCGTTGCTATAAGGAAGCGGAAGAGTTGCTAAGGCAAAAGATGGCTGGTGTGGTGTGGCTGGCCATAGTGGTGCTGTCATTTGCCTGTGCTGATCGTGGCAAGGCTTCAAATTATGGCGATAGTTTTCGGGAAGAGCTGTTGCTTACTCCTTTGCGGTCTGGAGACATAGCTGCTACCTTCCAGTTTCGAACACGCCTTGACTCTGACCTAGGAAAGGAGAAGGGTAAGGAGTCCTGGCATACACCCCTGTCATGTGTACAGCATTATATCAGTCTAGCTGTGACCTATGCGTAATTAAATAAGGTAAAACCGTATTTAAGCGGTCCAAATTATTTACTTGGGTACCACAATATTTGTCATAATATATAGTGGACAGTACACTATGGGGGGAAAACCCTATCATCGTTATATGTTTTGGGCAGACATGAGCTAAATTCAATACACTATCAAATCTCTTAGCTGGTTTGGTGTTTCAGCGTACACATGGTCTATGTGCCCCTTTTCACTAAGAGGGAAAAAAATTCTCTAGGCAAGCGACCCACATTTTTTGTTGATATGAGTTGAGGCAGGGTCGGCTCCAGAACGAATGAAATGGGGGGGCATTTTTTTTTCATGAGGGGGCATGCATTTAAAAAGCATGTATGAGAGTCAAAATAAGAGCAGACCTACTGTGGCAGTCCAGGGGTTACATTTATCAGATCTCTGGCTGTGCAGGAGTTAGATTTGTTTATATTTCTGGAAGTGCAGCGGTTACATGTGTCATATCTCAAGGAGTATAAGGGTTACATTTATAAGATGTCTGGCAGTGCCGCAGCAGTTACATTTACCAGATTTATGGCAGTGCAGGGGTTACATTTGTCATATCTCAGGAATGTCTCCCACATATGACACAGCCAGTGGACACATACACACGGTATATATGTATATACACACACATATATATATATATATATATATATATATATATATATATATATATACACACACACACACACACACACACACACACACACACACACACACACACACACACACACACACACACACACATATATATATATATATATATATATATATATATATATATATATATATATATATATACACACAGTGTGTGTATTGTGTGTATGTATGTATGTGTGTGTGTGTGTATATATATATAATAAAACAACCTTGGGGACAAATAGGAGATGTTTTGAAACATGTAAATAATAAACATAAGGCTATTTCACTCATTGTCTCACAGCTACATTTGAAGTGTGTGTATTTGAGCACCTATAATCTGACACACATTTTACACTGATCACTGCAGATAAAGCAGGCACAATGCACACTTGTTTTGTGTGACCTGCAGTGGGGAAACCAAGGAATTCCCAATTTGCTTCTTTATCTGTGGCTGCCAGGATATAAAGCATAATAGGGAAGGGATACTACTCTCACACACACATTGGTTATACGGCTGTGTTTTCACAAACTTACTTCTGCCTTCCCTCTCACTGACTGTTAGCTTCTCCCAGCACTTCCTGCAGAGGTCTGATGATGTCATCATCTCACTTCAGCTCTGTAGTAAGTGGGCTAGCAGGAGGAGGGGCATTGCAAGCCCTAGGTTAACTGTGAGAGCACCAGCAGGGAAATGCAACTTTATTTGTTATCTGGTTGTAAATAGAGGAGAGTAAAGAGATTAGCTGGGCCCTCCAGTGAAGGATCTCCAGGGTCCAGTGGCTGCAAATGGTTGATGCGACATTTGGGACCCTGGACGTTCCGTCACTTTTAAAATGTAAAAAAAAAATTTTTTTTTTTTTTTTTTTTTTTTAAATCACTTCTTTTGCCCTGGGGGGCACAGCATTCCATTTGGGGGGGCATTGCCCCCCAATGCCCCCCCTTAGAGCCGACCCTGAGTTGAGGCCAATAGTTGTCTCAGCCTGTAAATAAATAAAATGCGTAGTCAGTTGATAAATAAACAATATATTAACATACAAATGTATTAAATATAAATAGGCTTACCAGAAGTCCCACTTTTACTGGGATTGTCCCAGTTTGGAGGCGCTGTCCCAGTGTCCCACCCAGTTGTTCATTCTGTCCCAGTAGGGTTGCCACCCCCAGGTTTCAAATCATGTGTCCGGGTTTCAGACCACCTGAAACCCAGACATATTATTCAAAATTACTGGACTGTGGCTCTCCAGCATAGTTGGATGCTGGTACTTTGTTACATACAGCCCTGCTTAGCTTAACGTTCGTGTCCTTCAAAGTTTACATTTAGTAATACAGGCTGAGTGAGCAGCATAGGTTTTTTTAATTTTGTAGTACTACTTGGTTTATTTTTCTAAGAATTTAACACCCCCCCCAACCCCTGGTGACTTTGCCGGTAATACACCTTTAGGGGAATCATATGGGTATGACCAGGAAGTACAGACAGGCAGGATTTTTGGCCTGGATCTTGCTTTACTTCATGCAGAATAGCATTTTGGCTATAATCTCCCTGCATTATGGTATAGAGTAGCCCTTAAACAGCTTTAGCAGGTACGTGTTTCTTTTTTACTTTCATTCAATGTTGTATTTATGCCTTATCAGTATTTGGCTCTGTTCCTTAATTAGACACATAAAACACATATTACACTGCAGATATTAAATTGTGAGATTGATAATTATGAAAGTGATAATTATGCTTGATGTTTGGCATTATTTAGAATCTGAGATTTAGATTAATGATTTATTTGCCATGACAACGTAATGGTGCCTTTTTCACTAGGGGGTGGTGTTATGGTCTATTTAAACTGTTGTTTGACTGAGGAAGGGTAGAGTATCAACTAGGGTTGCACCGATACCGATACTAGTATCGGTATCGGTGCCGATACCAAGTATTTGCATGAGTACTTGTACTCATGCAAAAGGCACCGATACTTAAACCGATACCTCCAATTCCTACACATACGCCATCTTGTGGCGTTTTTCAAACTGGATGTTCCCATTTCATTTTAAGCTGGAGTGGAGACTTAACTAAAAAATTGTTCACTTCTGTTCTGCTAATACAAATTGCTGTTATTTTTATTATTGTACGTTTGAGAGCAGTGCCCCAAAAGCTGCTACTATACAGCTAGAAGCCTACCTGGGAGAGATCTCTGTACCTCATTCAGACAAACCCCTGACGTACTGGGCAGTTAATAAACTGAGATTTAATGACCCAAAAATATCTTTATGACCCATGCAGTAGTGTGAAAGTGAAAGACAGTTCAACTTAGCGTCAAATGTACCTACTGATAAAAGAAACAGACTTATAGCTGAACATGCAGAGATGCTTCTGTTCCTTAAAAAGAACTTGCCACTAACTTTTGAAAAATTACTCTAATTGCTAGATTGCCTGTTATACTTCTAGTTCTCATCTTGCACAACTATGCTCAAAACATACTGTACTCTGAGGAACATCCTTAGCCAGGGCTGGACTGGGAATAAAAAGCAGCCCTGGAAAAATATGAAGACCAGCTAGCTATTTTCTGTTGAGCCAGTAGAATGCAAATGCCCCATTTTTCTCAAAGGGGATTACTGGGATACTCCTTCCCCAATATTATTTTCAGAATTAAATTATATTACTTTGTATTAGGTACAAATGTCAGATTGATGAGTTATATAGGCACCCTACAACCCAATTGCATCCAGTAATCACCCCTTTAAATTGTAGCTTTCCAGCCCCAGCTGCTGCAGCTATTATTTATTGTAGTTATTAATATATGTTATTGTAATATTTTTATTTATAAACATGTTCTGTGAACTTTGTGACAACAAGCACATAAAACTGTTTTATTATTAAACCATGTCTTTTAAGATACAGTTCATAATTATAAAGAAGCGATCTTACATTATTAGGCTGTATTGTGCTTGGTAAACTGTCATGACATAAAAAAAAAGTATCGGTAATTGGTATCGGTGAGTATTTTAAAAAAAAGTATCGGTACTTGTACTCGGTCTTAGAAAAATGGTATCGGTGCAACCCTAGTATCAACGAAACATTACACACATAAAAGCTACTACTTTAAAAGGACCGGTAATTGCCACGCCCCCTTGACCATGCTCCTGACCACACCCCCACTGGCACCGCACCAGGTGGTCCCAGTTTCACCTCTAAAAATTATGGTAAGCCTAAATATAAACCCTTGGCACAAAATACTAAAGTAAACATGGAAGCAGTATAAAATTGAAGCACTTCATAAAAGAGTTCAGCTCCAGTGTTGGTATCATGTAAACAAAAAGTTCCAGCCACCAAAAACTTTTAAAATAGACCTTTATTATTTCACATAGGGTCCACAGAAAAACTACAACGTTTGCATACATGACTAAGGGCCTATAGCAGGTATGAAACATTGTAGTTTTTCTGTGGACCCTATGTGAAATAATAAAGGTCTATTTTAAAAGTTTTTGGTGGCAGGCACAACCTTTTGTTTGTTTGGAGTATCAGTGGGACGTGGCAGGTCCTGGGTTCCGTGCCCCACAAGCCAAAGGTACAAATGTGCTGTTTTCCAAACTACCCGTGAAGACTGTTGGTATCATGTGAGGCAGGGTTCTTTAAACCTTTTTT